>NC_053025.1:570066619-570406894 GCF_003073215.2 Triticum urartu | reverse complement strand
TGGTTTACTGGGGAGATGGTGGCAAGGGTTCGCTGAACTCCAATGTATAATTGTTCCACGAGTGTGTAAACCGCCTTCAGTTTCACCAGAGTTTCTTGGCTCAGATTACGGCTCCAGGGACCTATGCAGTTTACACAATGGGTTAAATGCCAGTTTATGGTATATCGATAAGGATTCATTTTCAAATAAAGTCATAAGAAGTGAGTGAGTCCTGGATTAGGGGGTCTCCGGACGGCCGGACTGTTGAACTATGAAGATACAAGATTGAAGACTTCGTCCCGTGTCCGGATGGGACTCTCCTTGGCGTGGAAGGCAAGCTTGGCAATACGGATATGTAGATCTTCTCCCTGGTAACCGACTTTGTGTAACCCTAGCCCCCTCTGGTGTCTATATAAACCGGAGGGTTTAGTCCGTAGGACAACAGACAATCATACCATAGGCTAGCCTCTAGGATTTAGCCTCTACGATCTCGTGGTAGATCAACTCTTGTAATACTCATATCATCAAGAACAATCAAGCAGGACGTAGGGTATTACCTCCATCAAGAGGGCCCAAACCTGGGTAAACATTGTGTCCCCTGCCTCCTGTTACCATCCGCCTTAGACGCATAGTTCGGGACCCCCTACCCGAGATTCGCCGGTTTTGACACCGGCATTGGTTCTTTCATTGAGAGTTCCACTGTGTCGTCACCGTAAGGCTCGATGCCCCCTTCGATCATCGGTAACGATGCGGTCCAGGGTGAGGTTTTTCTCCCCAGACAGATCTTCGTATTCGGCGGCTTCGCACTGCGGGCCAATTCGCTTGGCATCTGGAGCAGATCGAGAGCTACGCCCCTGGCCATCAGGTCAGGTTCGGAAACTTAAACTACACTGCCGACATCCGTGGAGACTTGATCTTCGACGGATTCGAGCCCATGACAGGTGCGCCGCACGATCACGACGAGCACGATTTAGCTCTGCCGTCGGGCAATGTTCGGGAGATCAAACCTACAACTACCCCGGCCTTCAATCCGGAGCAAATTGCACCATCCGAGGACGGAGGGATAGACCCCGCCATAGAGGCCGCACTCTCAGTGGCGATGGAGCCAGATACTGATTTCACCCCTTACGAGAGCCGTGTTGCCGAACCACTGGATTCGTCTCCGGCCACGGACTCCGAGCCGCCTACATCCATGCCTATCGAATCCGATTGGGCGCCGATCATGGAGTTCACCTCCGCAGATATCTTTCAGCACTCGCCTTTCGACGATGTGATAAATTCATTAAGGTCTCTCTCCTTGTCAGGAGAACCTTGGCCGAACTATGTCCGGCTAGAATGGGATGCAGACGATGAAGAAATTCGCTGCCCACCCATCACCCACTTAGTAGCCACTGTCGACGATTTAACCGACATGCTCGACTTCGACTCCGAAGACATCGACGGTATGGACGACAATGCAGGAGACGAACAGGAACCACCGCCCACAGGGCGCTGGGCCGCCACCTCATCATATGATATATACATGGTGGACACCCCCAAAGAAGGCAATGGCGACGAGACAGCGGAGGATGCCCCCTCCAAGAAGCAGCCCAAGCGCCGACGTCAGCGCCGCCACTCTAAGTCCCGCCACAGCAAAAGTAGTGATACCGGCACAAGAGACAATACACTCCGGATAGTGCCAAAGACAACAACAATCCCCTCCAGCACGATCTAGAGCGGGAGGGTGAACAAGCTAGCCCTCCAGAGCAGGCAGCAGATGGAGAATCGGAGGAGGACAATTACATGCCTCTTTCCGAAGACGAGGTGAGCCTCGGCGATGAATAATTTATCGTGCCTGAGGATCCCGTCGAGCAGGAGCGCTTTAGGCGCCGGCTTATGGCCACAACAAATAGCTTGAAGAAAAAGCAACAACAGCTTCAAGATGATCAAGACTTGCTAGCAGACAGATGGACCGAAGTCCTTGCGGCCGAGGAATACGAACTCGAGCGCCCCTCCAAGAGTTACCCAAATCGCAAATTGCTACCTCACCTTGAGGAGGACGCATTGAAACCCACATCACCAGTGTACAATGCGGTTGACCGGCCACCTCGTGGCCGAGCCAGAGAGGCATTTCAGCCTGAAATTTAGCCTGCACCCCGCCGCCACTCAAACAAAAACACCAAGGCCCGGGGCAACACACGGGACCTACGAGACGTATTAGACAGCAGGGCAAAACATGCAAGGTCGATATACGGGTCACGGGCACGCGCGCCAACGCGGGATGATGATCGTCGCGCCGGATACACTAAAAGCAAATCAGGCTGGGCCGAATACAGCAGACAAGACTCATATGAACTGTGTCATGATATAGCCCGGCACAGAGGCGCCGCACACCCCCTATGCTTCACTGATGAAGTTATGGATCACGAATTCCCGGAAGGTTTCAAACCCGTCAATATCGAATCGTATCATGGTACAACAGATCCCGCTGTATGGATTGAGGATTTCCTCCTTCACATCCACATGGCTCGCGGCGATGATCTACATGCCATCAAGTACCTCCCACTAAAGCTCAAAGGACCAGCTCAGCATTGGCTAAATAGCTTGCCAGCAGACTCCGTCGGCAGTTGGGAGGATTTGGAAGACGCATTCCTTGACAACTTCCAGGGCACTTATGTGCAACCACCGGATGTTGATGACTTGAGCCATATAACTCAGCAGCCAGGGGAATCGGCCAGGCAATTCTGGACATGGTTCCTAACTAAGAAAAACCAAATTATCGACTGTCCGAATGCAGAAGCCTTAGCGGCATTCAAGCATAACATCCGTGACGAGTGGCTCGCCCGGCACCTCGGCAAGGAGAAGCCGAAATCTATGGCAGCCCTCACGACACTCATGACCCGCTTTTGCGCGGGGGAGGATAGCTGGTTGGCTCGCAGCAACAACACATCAAGGAATCCGGGCACTTCGGATACCAAAGATGCCAACGGCAGACCATGTCGTAACAGACAAAAGCGCCGCAACAACGGCGATAACACCAATGATACGGCAGTCAATACCGGATTCAGAGGCTCTAGATCCAGTCAGTGGAAAAAGGCATTCAAAAGAAGTACTCCGGGCCCGTCCAGTTTGGACTGCATACTCGATCGCTCGTGTCAAATCCACGACACCCCCGATAAGCCAGCCAATCACACCAACAGAGAATTCTGGGTGTTCAAGCAGACCGGCAAGTTGAATGCCGAAAACAAGGACAAGGGGCTGCATAGTGATGATGAGGAGGAGCCCCAGCCGCCGAACACTGGAGGACAGAAGAGGTTCCCCCCACAAGCGAAGACGGTGAACATGATATACGCAACCCACATTCCTAAGAGGGAATGGAAGCGTGCACTAAGGGACGTCTATGCGATAGAGCCCGTCGCCCCAAAGTTCAACCCATGGTCCTCTTGTCCGATCACTTTCGATCGCAGGGACCACCCCACTAGTTTCCGTCATGGCAGATTCATCGCATTGGTCCTAGACCCCATCATCAACGGATTTCACCTCACTCAAGTCCTTATGGACGGCGGCAGCAGCCTGAACCTGCTCTATCAGGATACAGTGCGCAAAATGGGTATTATATCCCTTGAGGATCAAACCCACCAAAACCACCTTTAAGGGCGTCATCCCAGGTGTAGAGGCACGTTGCACGGGCTCAATCATACTGGAAGTGGTCTTCGAATCTCCGGACAACTTCCGAAGCGAAGAGTTAATCTTCGATATCGTCCCGTTCCGCAGTGGCTATCACGCACTGCTCGGACGAACCGCATTTGCAAAATTCAATGCGATACCGCATTACGCATACCTCAAGCTCAAGATGCCAGGACCTAGGGGGGTCATAACAGTCAATGGGAATACAGAACGCTCGCTCCGCACGGAAGAGCACACTGCGGCCCTCGCAGCAGAAGCACAAAGCAGCCTTTTGAGGCAAACTGCCAATTCAGCGGTACAGCCCCCGGACACCGTCAAGCGAGTCCGGAGTAACCTGCAACAGGATCGCCTGGCACGTTCAGAGCTCGCCTAGCAACTCGGCCCCCGTCCTAGTCCCATTCAAGCGATGAAATCCGTGTCGCGCGTACATAATTACGCACTGATAATACCATGGGCATAGGCGGAGGCACGATCAAGGCACGTCCCGCAATGCGGCTTAACCGCCCTAGGGGCTGTATACCTTTAATCATTTTTTCTCTTTCAGGACCTAACTCTCTGGAAGCCCTCTCCGGCAGTACGATCGCCGAACACATTACGGGAAGCAACAACCAAGGAGGCAAGAAACTAAGACGTACACGGAAACCCCCAGGTGGTCTCTAATAATAATCAATATACCCGCTTTCTACTATCCATACACAGCTTGCCCCTGGATAGGACATGTCAAATAGTCCTATTTTCTGCTTATTGCACTACTTGTATCAGTACGCTTCGACGTATTATTTAAATAACAATGCATAGCATTAGTCTATTATTGCATTATTCATCCTTTTTTCTTACATGTTCATCTACGACAACTTGCACCCGTACATTCTGGTACGGCCAGTACGCCAGGGGCTTTCATTTACCCCATAATACGGCGTGAGAAGTCCGAACACTTTCGACAGTGCGGCACCCTAAACTTATAGCATTATATGCATCAGCTCCGAATCATGTCTTGGGTGAATAGTTGGGTTTGCCCAGCTCCCATGCTTTGGTACCTTACGTTCCGCTATATCGGCTAAGGTAGCGCTGGGAGAACTACTACGATTGTGTCCCAGTTCTTCCGGACGAGCACCTCAGTAGAGAAAGTCGAAAACTGACTGTCATGATAAGGCGAGAGCTGGTCGCTGTTCGAGAGGTCTCAAGTCCTTAAAGACTTTTTCCGCTTCGGGCGAGGAGTCGGCCTTGCCCGACTTAGGCGTATATAGCGCCCTCGGCCTTCCGAATACTAGGGGCTTCGCCAAAATTTAAAATTGTAGACTTCTATGGCTAAGTGAGAATGATAAAGCCTTATAGTCCGATTGCCTGGTTCGTTGTGCTGAACACCTCCCTTGAAGGACCCAAAGTTGGGATAAAGAGTGCTCAGGTTTATCCCGAACACCCCAGTACTAGTTACATGGGGGCAGAAGCCGACGACTGGCCAACTCTCAGATTTTATAAACGGCCGCACAGAAGGTAATATTTTAAATTCAAAAAGCATTGCATAGCGCAAATGAACTCGTTTCAAATAAACAGGATCACATAAGCATGTTCATTCAAAAATTACATCCCTGGCACATTCATCCGCCACAAGGCGGGAACCCTTCAGGACACTTTCATAATACATTTCGGGGCACCGATGCTCCTTGCCCTCCGGCGGCCCATCCTTCACCAGCTTCACGGCGTCCAGCTTCGCCCAGTGCACCTTTGCCCGGGCAAATGCCCTGCACGCACCCTCGATGCAGACGGGCCGCTTTATGACTTCAAGCCATGGGAAGGCATCCACGAGCCGCCTCACCAGACCGAAGTAGCTGCTGGGCAGGGGCTCACCAGGCCACATCCGGACTATAAGACCCGTCATGGCCTATTTGGCCGCCTTGTGCAGCTCGACCAATTGCTTCAGCTGGTCGCTCAAGGGCATTGGGTGTTCGGTCCCAGTATACTGAGACCAGAACAACTTTTCCGTCGAGCTCCCCTCCTTAGCTCGGTAAAACTCCGCGGCATCCAGTACACTGCGGGGAAGATCTGCGAACACTCCTGGAGAGCTCCGAACTCGGGTAAGTAAAAGGAAAGTTCCTTAACATGCTTGCTTTGCATAATGAATGCCTTACCCGCTGCTATCTTCTTCACCGCATCAATCTCCTGGAGGGCCTTGTGGGCTTCAGCCTTGGCGCTCCGGGCGCTTTCGAGCGCCTTCGCAAGCTCGGACTCTCGCGTCTTAGAGTCAAGCTCCGAGGACTCGTGTTTCTTGGCGAGAACCTCGAGTTCTTTGCTGCACCTCGCCTTACTGGGCTTCTTGCTTTTCCGCTCAGGCGCTCCTTGGCGCTTTGTTTTCGGCTCGGACAGCGCTTCTTCAGGTCGCCACCTCAGTCGTGGCCCCTGGCAATTCATGAATGATCCTATTACTTTACAACCGAACCTTCTTTTTAAAGCGTAGACACGGTATTGCTTACCTTTTCTCTCCTCGAGCTGCCTCTTGGTAAGGCCGAGCTCATTCTCGGACCGCTCCAGGTCCTGCTTTAGTGCAGAGACCTCCGCAGTACGTGTGGTAGCGGCCAGCAGTGAAGCCTGCACATACACATAGACATATTCTGATTAGACTCCTGAGTCATCATTTGATCCTCTATTCGGCCTTTCTTCTCGAACGCCGAACAGAGCATCAGGGGCTACTGTCTATGCGGTAATTGAAGGAAATATGCCCTAGAGGCAATAATAAAGTTATTATTTATTTCCTTATATCATGATAAATGTTTATTATTCATGCTAGAATTGTATTAACCGGAAACATAATACATGTGTGAATACATAGACAAACAGAGTGTCACTAGTATGCCTCTACTTGACTAGCTCGTTAATCAAAGATGGTTATGTTTCCTAACCATGAACAAAGAGTTGTTATTTGATTAATGGGATCACATCATTAGGTGAATGATCTGATTGACATGACCCATTCCATTAGCTTAGCACCCGATCGTTTAGTATGTTGCTATTGCTTTCTTCATAACTTATACATGTTCCTATGACTATGAGATTATGCAACCCCCGTTTGCTGGAGGAACACTTTGTGTACTACCAAACGTCACAACGTAAATGGGTGATTATAAAGGTACTCTACAGGTGTCTCCAAAGGTACATGTTGGGTTGGCGTATTTCGAGATTAGGATTTGTCACTCTGATTGTCGGAGAGGTATCTCTGGGCCCTCTCGGTAATGCACATCACATAAGCCTTGCAAGCATTGCAACTAATGAGTTAGTTGCGAGATGATGTATTACGGAACGAGTAAAGAGACCTGCCGGTAACGAGATTGAACTAGGTATTGAGATACCGACGATCGAATCTCGGGCAAGTAACATACCGATGACAAAGGGAACAACGTATGTTGTTATGCGGTCTGACCGATAAAGATCTTCGTAGAATATGTAGGAGCCAATATGAGCATCCAGGTTCCGCTATTGGTTATTGACCGGAGACGTGTCTCGGTCATGTCTACATTGTTCTTGAACCCGTAGGGTCCGCACGCTTAAGGTTTCGATGACAGTTATATTATGAATTTATGAGTTTTGATGTACCGAAGTTAGTTCGGAGTCCCGGATGTGATCACGGACATGACGAGGAGTCTCGAAATGGTTGAGACATAAAGATTGATATATTGGACGGCTATATTCGGACACCGGAAGTGTTCCGGGTGATTTCGGAGAAAACCGGAGAGCCGGAGGGTTACCGGAACCCCCCGGGAGAAGTAATGGGCCATATGGGCCTTAGTGGAGAGAGAGAGGGGCAGCCAAACGTGGGCCACGCGCCTCCTCCTCCCCCCTGGTCCGAATTGGACTAGGAGAGGGGGGGCGGCGCCCCCCTTTCCTTCTCCCTCCCCACTTCTTTCCCCCTCCTAGTAGGAGTCCTACTCCTACTAGGAGGAGGACTCCTCCTTGGCGCGCCATAGGGGCCGGCCGGCCTCCTCCTCTTGACCCTTTATATACGGGGGCAGGGGGCACCCCTAGACACACAAGTTGATCCACGTGATCATATTCTCAGCCGTGTGCGGTGCCCCCTTCCACCATAATCCTCGATAATATTGTAGCGGTGCTTAGGCAAAGCCCTGCGACGATAGTACATCAAGATCGTCACCACGCCGTCGTGCTGACGGAACTCTTCCCCGACACTTTGCTGGATCGGAGTCCGGGGATCGTCATCAAGCTGAACATGTGCTAAAACTCGGAGGTGCCATAGTTTTGGTGCTTGATCGGTCGGGCCGTGAAGACGTACGACTACATCAACCGCGTTGTGCTAACGCTTCCGTTGTCGATCTACAAGGGTACGTAGATCACACTCTCCCCTCTCATTGCTATGCATCACCATGATCTTGCGTGTGCGTAGGAATTTTTTTGAAATTACTACGTTCCCCAACAGTAATATTTTCTTATATTTTGATTGCTTACCTCAAAGCCTGTTAGGAGGCTGGCGCAAGCTTCGGTCAGTCCGTTTTTGGCGGACTGAACTTTCTCGATCACCGCACTCATGATAGTGCGGTGCTCTTCGTCGATGGAAGCGCCGCGAAGCGCTTCCAGCAAGTTGTCCGGTGCCTCTAGATGGACAGAGGACACCGGCATGGGCGGCTTGCCCCCCTTAACGGGGGATCGCCTGCCGGAGTCCGGAACCATAGAAGGTTCTGGTGCAGTGTTCGGCTGGGGGCCGAACTCGGAGCCCGTGGGAGTTTTGCTCCCTTTGCGCCCAGGGTCCAGAAGGTCTCCTCGAGGCGCCCCCAGGACCACCTCCCCTTGGCTCGGTGCCTTTCGAGACAACACCTCGACGTTGTCCGTAGGGCAAGGGGTGGAGGCGGTCGGAAGAGAACCGCTGTTCATATCCGACGAGTCCAAAGAGCTGCCCGACGAAGATACGTCGAGATGAGCTCGGGACGGACTGCATAATCATGTTCGGCATGAGGAGAAGCAGTGCAATAAAATGTACCATGAATTACTATGGTGTCCGGATATTTACGACTTCACCAGGGGCTTCCCCCTAGGTAACCACTCGTCGCCGCTGTAGGCAGCCGTCGTGGAACAGTCCGGAAGGAGGGTCCTTCCCTTCTTGGACCCTTCGGCCTCCCCGGTTGGGTCGGCCTTTCTTTTCTTGTCTCCCCCGGCTGGGGGGAGAACTTTCCTCCTCCTCGTTTTCGTGGGAGGAGTGCGCGTTGGAGTCATCGGACGATGAGTCCGATACAACCTTGCGCCGGAGACCCTTTCGGGTCCCCGTGGCCTTCTTCTTGGTCTTCTTCGTCGGCACCTCGTAAGGTGTCGGGGCCAGCATCTCCGTTAGGAGAGCATATGCAGGATCTTCAGGCAGGGGGGCTGGGCAATCAAGCTCCTCCTCTGTCTTTTATCTAGTCCTGTTAATGGCACGGGAGCTTAGATCCCGCACATCATTTAACTGGGGCAAATAAATACCCTATGAGATATACAAACTTACCGGATTGGCATGGCGCTTTTCGCTGAGTCCGCGGTCCTTGGAGAGGGAAGGAGGTACCTCGGTGCCCTTGAACAGCACCCTCCAGACGTCCTTGTGCGTCGTGTCGTAGAGCTCTCACGGCGTCTGGTGCTTGGCCAGGTCGAACTCTGACAAATTGAATGCCCGTCGTTGACACAGGAGAATTCGGCGAAAGAGCATGACCTGAACCACGTTGACGAGCTTGATTTTCTTGCTCATCATGTTCCTGATGCAGGTCTGGAGTCTGGTCAGCTCTACCGGGGAACCCCAGGACAAGCCCTTCTCTTTCCAGGAAGTGAGCCACGTGGGGATTCCCGATCGAAATTTGGGGGCCGCCACCCAGTTGGTGTCACGCGGCTCGGTGATGTAGAACCACCCCGATTGCCACCCCTTTATGGTCTCCACATAGGAGCCTTCGAGCCAGGTGACGTTAGGCATTTTTCCCACCATGGCGCCTCCGCACTCTGCTTGCTGGCCAACCACCACCTTCGGTTTAACATTGAGGGTCTTCAGCCACAGGCCGAAGGGGGGCCTGATGCGGAGGAAGGCCTCGCACACGACGATAAACGCCGAGATGTTGAGGATGAAATTGGGGGCCAGATCATGAAAATCCAGCCCGTAGTAGAACATGAGCCCGCGGACAAATGGGTGGAGGGGAAATCCCAGTCCACGGACAAAGTGGGTAAGAAAAACTACCCTCTCATGGGGTTCGGGCATAGGGATGATCTGCCCTGCATCTGGCAGCCGGTGCGCGATATCCGCGGGCAGATATCCGGCTTCCCGTAACTTTGTGATGTTCTCTTCCGTGACAGAGGAGACCATCCACTTGCCTCCCGCTCCAGACATGCTTGGAATGGTTTGAGAAGAAAGACGCGAACTTGGGCGCTGGAGCTCGAGTGTGCGAGAATGGGTAAGCAAGGAGGAAGAAAGCGTGGGTAAAAAGGGTGAATCCTTGTCCCTTTATAGGGGCGGAAGAGGCGATGCGCCTCCCCACTTGCCTGGTAAAATCGCTTATTCCCCCAATGCCATAATTGATGGCGCGGTTGGGTTACCCACGTCCGTATTGATGAGAATCCCGTAATAAGGGGGACACGATCTCTGCTTTGACAAGACGTGACAAGAAAACTGCCTCGCGATATGTGCGGTGCTGGTTGAGAAAAACGGTTCGAATAATGACCGGGCCATGACATGATGTCATGCCATCAAAACATGTCAGCAGATTAGATTGGTGGAAATATTATTCTCTCTACGGTGGTATGTGGAACTTGTTTTGTAGAGCTGGACACTATCCTCGTGTTCAAAATCTTCTATGGAGTATTCAGAGGAGGAACCCACCTTGCAATGCCGAAGACAAATCTGCGTGCCGGACTCATCATCATTGAAGCCTAGTTCAGGGGCTACTGAGGGAGTCCTAGATTAGGGGGTCTCCGGACGGCCGGACTGTTGGACTATGAAGATACAAGATTGAAGACTTTGTCCCGTGTCTGGATGGGACTCTCCTTGGCGTGGAAGGCAAGCTTGGCAATACGGATATGTAGATCTTCTCCCTTGTAACTGACTTTGTGTAACCCTAGCTGTCGGTGTCAAAACCGGTGGATCTCGGGTAGGGGGTCCCGAACTGTGCGTCTAGGCCGGATGGTAACAGGAGGCAGGGGACACAATGTTTTACCCAGGTTCGGGCCCTCTTGATGGAGGTAAAACTCTACGTCCTGCTTGATTAATATTGATGATATGGGTAGTACAAGAGTAGATCTACCACGAGATCAGAGAGGCTAAACCCTAGAAGCTAGCCTATGGTATGATTGTTGTTCGTCCTATGGACTAAAACTCTCTGGTTTATATAGACATCGGAGAGGGCTAGGGTTACACAGAGTCGGTTACAATGGTAGGAGATATACATATCCGTATCGCCAAGCTTGCCTTCCACGCCAAGGAAAGTCCCTTCCGGACACGGGACGAAGTCTTCAATCTTGTATCTTCATAGTCCAGGAGTCCGGCCGAAGGTATAGTCCGGCTATCCAGACACCCCCTAATCCAGGACTCCCTCAGTAGCCCCCGAACCAGGCTTCAATGACGACGAGTCCGGCGCGCAAATTGTCTTCGGCATTGCAAGGCGGGTTCTTCTCCAAATTCCGTGTACCTGTTGAACAGTGTCCGGTTTCTTGTAAATGTAGTGCTCCTTGGCTTCTACGCCCAATAATGGCCATTTTCCACGTGTCAAACGAATATGAAAAGTTAGGGTGTTTTTTATATTTACACCCCTAGCCGCGTGAATGAGCCGCCTATTTAAGGGGACGAGGATTTAGATCCAAACCACACCTTATCCCTTCCGCGAGTATTCATCAGAGCGTATCCGACAGAGGTCCATTCCATCATGGCCGGCCGCCGTAGCTCCTCCTCTCGCCCTTCCAGCCCTCAGCCTGGAGATTGGAAGAGGTGCTCCATCCCGCACAGCGAGCTAGTGACGCTCCAGACCAAGGAATTTCTCCCCCCGGCCAATATGGTCCCGGTTCGAGCCGGACTTGCCACCTATAATGGCGGAGAGCAAGCGGAGAGCGCCCCCAATCCCTCCAAAGGAGAGAGGGTATGCCTTGCCCCTTACTTAATAAGAGGGTTCGGATTTCCAATTCATCCGTTTCTCCGAGGGCTTCTGGAGTTCTATGGCCTCCAGCTGCACAACCTCACGCCTGCCTCCATATTGCATATCGCGGGCTTCGTAGCCCTTTCTGAGATGTTCTTGGGCTGCGAGGCTCATTTCGTGCTGTGGAAAAGGCTATTCTGCCTTGTGCCCTGCTCCAAGGAGGGGTCAATATATCAAGTGGGCGGAGCCGAAGTGTGGCACATCGCCGGGACCGGATATCTATCCAGAACCCCAAAGAATGGTTTTATATAGAGGACGTCCCGCTGCCGGATCTTGTCCGGATCGGCCTCCCTGAGTTCGACAGTGCTCCCCTAAAGAAGCGCCTAAGCTGGCGTCCACAGAGCCCTCAGGGGGAAAGTGACAGGGACGTTATTTACCTGATGGGCCGAATAAGATTGTTAGCTCATTCCAGACTGACCATGATCGGGGTCATGGCCGCATGCATCATGCGAGGGGTGCAACCGCTTCAGTATAGAGGCCGCCCCATGTGGGACTTCAACGGGGAGGACGATGCCACCCACTACGGCCGTAAGGGGCCAGATTCGGCTGCCGCTCTAATAAAGACCTTGTCCGCTTTGTACAAGGGAGAAGAGGAGGAATTTCTCCGCGTCAACCCATGGGGTGGATTTTCTATGTACAATCCCCCAAGTTGGGTAGGTGGACACTTTTACTTGCCCATCCGTTTTATATTCCCATTGTTAAATTTTCAGTCTAACGACTTCAACGCAGGAACTGCACCAGGCTGTTAAAGAAATAAACAGCCCTCCTCCACAACCCGAGGATCCGGGACGGTCCCTTGACCCGGCCTGTCAAGAGGATCCGGACTTATCTGTGGAGCTGATTGATGGAGTGTTTTATCAATTGAGCAAGGACAACGCCTTGGTGGCCATTACGGCCGATTATCCAGGGCTACTCCCAGCCTCACAGGTAACTGAGGCCAGAGTCCCAGCACTTTGAAAAGGGGTCTGTCCTCGCGTGTTTTCGATTGCCGTATGACGACCGTGGTTTGAAGGGGAGGTCCTTGAGACAGGAGGCCGAGCCTGCGGCGACTAGCCAACGAGGGGCAGCAAGGCCCCGCGAGCTGAAAAGAAGTGCGGTCCGGACTGAGGCACCGACGCAAAGGTATAGCGCGCCACCTTATTCCCAGGTGTTATTCCTTCGAGGCATATTAACGCTCGTGCTCTCTTCAGGACGAAGAGACCTCGCCGGACTATATCCGGAGAGGCTGCTAATCGCGCCTGCACCAGCCAGCCTCCAAAGCCTGGTCCGGAAGCGGAGGCGAACACGAGGCGCGCACCGGACGCTCCTCCGGCGGAGGATGCAGACAGGCTGTCTGCCACCAATTCCGAGGTGGAGAGTGCCATGAACCACAGGTGTCGCTGGACAGTTCTTCGCGACACTTGTTTCTCCCAAGAGGCATTGGATGCCTTCAATTCGGGAGACGTGTACCTCCGTGCCGCTCAAAATGGTCTAGCCAGAGCCACGGAGCAGTATGTGAAAGACATACGGGTAAGAAAATTTTGGTAATTATATATATATACCAGTAGCCCCCGAGACTTGAAACAGTTAGAATAACTGTTTTAAGGATCATTTGTTATGCAAGTTCTTACAGAAAAGAATACCCTACTGTCCCAGGAGCTGGAAGAGTTCAAAGCCCAACTTGAGGCCGCACTAGCTGCGACAGGGGAGCCCAAGGAGACCCCCTCTGGTAATATACGCTTCGAAAGATAAGTATTTTGCGAAGTGCGGCGTGGGTGCAAATCTGACAAATGAAATTGCAGATGGCGCCGGATTAAATCCGGAAGTGCAACAACTCCGACGTCAGCTAAAGGCTGGTGAGAGCGTGCTGACAAAGGTGAGGCGGGAGAAGAACAATCTCCAAGATGCCAACACCAAGCTGGGCGTTGAACTGAAGGACGTTCATGCCCAGCTGTTGGACTCCGTGAAGGAGAATCAGCGGCTTCGACGCGGCATATATAGTAAGTGCTTAAACGAACTTTGAAAAAAGAGTTCGGTGAGGAAGTCGACTGACAGAGTAATGTCTGTAGGTATGTTGACAGGTCGTCCTGCAGAGGAAATGCCCGGTTCTACGGGTGACCTTCTTCCCGAGCTCTCACAACTCCACGAGCGAGTTCGGCAGCTGATGCAAGGCGTCACCCAGGCCTTGTGGCCATCCGTCTCCATGCCCGAAGGCCTTGGAGAGCTTGTAGAGAAGCTGAAGGGAGCGCGCCGGCGCTTCTGATTGTGGAAGATGTCGGCATGCCGTCAAGGCACTAGGGAGGCCTGGGCCATGGTGAAGATGCGGTACACGAAGGCTGACCCAAACCACATGGCCGAGGTCGGACCCGTAGGGCCCGATGGGAAGGAGATCCCTGTGAGCTTAGTATACGGCCAAGTAGAGTTGGCCACAAAGTATTCCCAACAGGACTGTAAACTAGACAGCCTGTTAGATGGTATTGAAGAGGAATACAATCAGTCAGATTGACTATGTAATTTTAATTGACATGTATAATGCCTTCTAGCTGGATTGTAGATTGTTTGTCATGGCCGACCTTTTCGCTTCAACCTCGGGACCTGACGGTCCGGAGTGTGTCCGAATACCCTCGCGGTTATATAAGAACCAGGGTATGCATGGAGACCAGGCGTAGGGGTCATTAGTGCTTGAACAGACAAGTGCCCAACTAGTTATGTTATATTACATGGTTAGTAAGAAACATCTTCCAGGGAGAATACTTCCGTTAGGGGTTCCTTTCCCTAGGAGGCATGCCCTAAAGTGCATATCCATTCTGCGAAAAGGGACGCAGGAAAAACATCTGGGGGCATATAGATAAATAAGTGAAAGAAAAGATCATCTTTAGTTCACCGACCGAATATTCCCTTAAGAACGCTAGCTTTCGGCTTCACCCAGTCTGAGGTACACATTCGGCTGACCCGGCAGTAACAATCGCAGAGGTGCTCCCTTTACCACCTAGCTGAACAATCGGGAACGTAGGGGTAAGCACAGGAGCCAGGCAACCCAGCTTGGCCAAAACTTAAGTCATATCGATGCATATAATGGCGAATAAAAGGTACATGCGGAAGTATGACACATGTGTTGGGCATGAAGCCCGTATAAATAAGCTTCTGTTTAAAGAAGCCCCCAGGTTTAATGAGTGCGGATAGCGCGTCACTTTATGAGCCTTTAAAGGCTATAAGAGAGAGAGAAGGAGAGAAATGTAAGACAGAAAGTATATAAAAAATGGACAGAGGAAGGAGACGAACATAGAGTCCGGCGCTAGGCATATAATCTTCGTAGACGGGCTGCGTTCCATGGGTTCAGCTCGAGTCGGTTATCCGATGCATCTTGCAGGCGGTACGCTCCACCAGTTAGGACTTGGTCGATTATGAAGGAACCTTCCCACTTGGGCTTGAGTTTGTCCTTTTTCTTGTCCGGCAGGCGTAGAACTAATTCGCCAACGTTGTAATTTTTGGCCCGTACTTCTCTGCTTTGGTATCTTCGAGCCTGCTGTTGATAGAATGCGAAATGGGCTTTTGCCACATCACGCTCTTCCTCCAAGGCGTCCAAACTATCCTACCGATCGAGCTCGGCTTCTCTTTCTTCGTACATGTGCACTCGAGGTGAGTCATGAATTATGTCGCAGGGCAAAACTGCCTCTGCGCCGTACACCATGAAGAATGGTGTGTATCCGGTGGTGCGATTCGGCGTGGTCTGTAGCCCCCAGAGTACGGAGTCGAGCTCCTCTACCCAGTGCGTATTAGATTCCTTAAGGGACCGCACTAATCTGGGTTTGATGCCGCTCATGATAAGACCATTTGCACGTTCGACCTGGCCGTTGGTTTGTGGGTGATAGACAGAAGCATAATCGAGCTTGATGCCCATGTTTTTGCACCAGAGTTTTACCTCATCGGCCGTGAAGTTCGTGCCGTTATCAGTGATGATGTTGTGGGGGACGCCGTAACGGTGTACAACCCCGGATATAAAGTCTATCACCGGTCCGGATTCGGCTGTCTTAACAGGCTTGGCTTCTATCCATTTGGTGAACTTATCCACCATGACCAGTAAGTATTTTTTCTTGTGGGTTCCGCCTTTAAGGGGTCCAACCATGTCAAGCCCCCAAACCGCGAAGGGCCAAGTGATGGGGATAGTTTGGAGGGTGGTGGGTGGCATATGTCTTTGGTTTGCAAAAAGCTGGCAACCGATGCATCGTTGGACTAAGTCCTGGGCGTCTGCCCGGGCCGTCGGCCAATAAAAGCCTGTACGGAAGGCCTTGCTTACAAGGGTCCGAGCTGCAGCGTGATGTCCGCCGAGTCCGGCATGAATTTCCGCTAGGAGGTTCCGCCCTTCCTCTTCGGAGATGCACCTTTGAAGGACTCCGGTAGTGCTTTTCTTATAAAGCTCTCCCTCATGGACTTTATAGGCTTTAGATCGCCGCACTATGCAGCGTGCCTCATTTTGGTCCTCAGGGAGTTCCTGCCTGGTAAGGTAGGCGAGGAATGGTTCTGTCCACAGGGCGATGACGGCCATTGAGGGAGTCCTGGATTAGGGGGTGTTCGGATAGCCGGACTATACCTTCAGCCGAACTCCAGGACTATGAAGATACAAGATTGAAGACTTCGTCCCGTGTCCGGATGGGACTTTCCTTGGCGTGGAAGGCAAGCTTGGCGATGCGGATATTCAAGATCTCCTACCATTGTAACCGACTTTGTGTAACCCTAACCCTCTCCGGTGTCTATATAAACCGGAGGGTTTTAGTCCGTAGGATAACTTCATCATACAACAATCATACCATAGGCTAGCTTCTAGGGTTTAGCCTCCTTGATCTCGTGGTAGATCTACTCTTGTACTACCCGTATCATCAATATTAATCAAGAAGGACGTAGGGTTTTACCTCCATCAAGAGGGCCCGAACCTGGGTAAAACATCGTGTTCCTTGCCTCCTGTTACCATCCGGCCTAGACGCACAGTTCGGGACCCCCTACCCGAGATCCGCCGATTTTGACACCGACATTGGTGCTTTCATTGAGAGTTCCTCTGTGTCGTCGCTTTTAGGCCCGATGGCTCCTTCGATCATCAACAACAATGCAGTCCAGGGTGCGACTTTTCTCCCCGGACAGATCTTCGTCTTTGGCGGCTTCGCACTGCGGGCCAATTCACTTGGCCACCTTGAGCAGATCGAAAGCTACGCCCCTGGCCATCAGGTCAGGTTTGGAAGCCTAAACTACACAGCTGACATCCGCGGGGACTTGATCTTCGACGGATTCGAGCCACAGCCAAGCGCGCCGCACTGTCTCGATGGGCATGATATAGCTCTTCCGCCAAACAGCGCCTTGGAGGCCGCACACGCATCGGTTCCGACCATTGATTCAGAGCCTACTGCGCCGATCGAGGATCAGCGGTTGGACGCTGCCTCAGGGGCTGCGATCTCAGAGGTGATTGAGCCAAACTCCAGCCCCGCACTCCGCATGGCCCGTGACTCTGAGGAGCCGGATTCCTCTCCGAACTCCGAGCCCCCCGCGCCCCTACCGATCGAATCCGATTGGGCGCCTATAACGGAGTTCACCGCCGCGGGCATCTTTCAGTACTAGCCCTTCGGCGACATCCTGAATTCTCTAAAGTCTCTTTTTTTATCAGGAGAGCCCTGGCCGGACTACGGTCAGCAAGGTTGGGATACGGACGATGAAGAAATTCAAAACCCACCCACCACCCACTTCGTAGCCACTGTCGACGACTTAACCGACATGCTTGACTTCGACTCCGAAGACATCGACAACATCGACGACGATGCAGGAGACGAACAAGAACCAGCACCTGTAGGGTGCTGGAAGGCCACCTCGTTATATGACATATATATGGTGGACACTCCAGAGGATGGAGATGGCGATGGAACAGCGGGGGACGATACCTCTAAGAAACAGCCCAAGCGCCGGCGTCAGCGGCACCGCTCTAAATCCCGCCAAAGGAAAAACGGTGATTCCGGCACGGGAGATAATACTACTTCGGATAGCGCCGAAGAACACCCCCTCCAGCAAGATTCAGCACAGGAGGACAGAGAAGCCAGCCCTCACGAGAGGGCGGCGGACCAAGAGGTCGAGGACGATAATTATACGCCTCCCTCCGAAGACGAGGCAAGCCTCGACGACGACGAGTTTGTCGTGCCAGAGGATCTCGCCGAACAAGAGCGTTTTAAACGCAGGCTTATGGCCACGGCAAGCAGCCTCAAGAAAAAGCAGCAACAGCTTAGAGCTGATCAGGATTTGCTAGCTAATAGATGGACTGAAGTCCTTGCGGCCGAAGAGTATGAACTCGAACGCCCCTCCAAGAGTTACCCAAAGCACAGGCTGCTACCCCGACTAGAGGAGGAAGCACCTACATCACCAACGCATGACATGGCCGACCGGCCACCTCGTGGCCGCGACAGAGAGGCCTCTTGGCCCTCCACTCAAGCCATGCCCCGACGCCGCGTCAAGCATACTAAGGCACGGGAAAATGCGCCCGACCTACGCGACATACTGGAGGACAAGGCAAGGCAAACAAGATCGATCTATGGATCGCGCAGGCGCCCCACGGCACGTGACGGTGATCGTCACTCCGGATGCAATAAATCCGGCCGGGCCGAACTCAACAGACAAAGCTCCTTCAAGCTGCGTCGTGATATAGCCCAATACAGAGGCGCCGCACACCCACTATGCTTCACAGATGAAGTAATGGATCATAAAATCCCTGAGGGCTTCAAACCCGTAAACATCGAATCGTACAATGGCACAACAGATCCTGCGGTATGGATCGAGGATTATCTCCTTCATACCCACATGGCCCGCGGTGCTGATCTACACGCCATCAAATACCTCCCACTCAAACTTAAGGGACCGGCCCGGCATTGGCTTAACAGCTTGCCAGCAGACTCAATCGGTTCTTGGGAGGACCTGGAAGCTGCATTCCTTGACAACTTCCAGGGCACTTATGTGCGACCATCGGACGCCAATGACCTAAGCCACATAATCCAGCAGCCAGAGGAATCGGCCAGGCAATTCTGGACACGGTTCCTAACAAAGAAAAACCAGATAGTCGACTGTCCGGATGCAGAGGCCTTAGCGGCCTTCAAGCATAATATCCGTGACGAGTGGCTTGCCCGGCACCTGGGACAGGAAAAGCCGAAATCTATGGCAGCCTCACGACACTCATGACCCGCTTTTGCACGGGAGAAGACAGCTGGCTAGCTCGCAGCAACAACTTAACCAAGAACCCTGGTAATTCGAATACCAAGGACAAAAGTGACAGGTCACGTCGGAACAAACAAAAGCGCCGCGTTAACAGCGACAACAACGAGGATACGGCAGTTAATGCCGAATTCCGAGGCTACAAATCCGGTCAACGGAAAAAGCCATTCAAAAGAAATACTCAGGGCCCGTCCAGTTTGGACCGAATACTCGACCGCTTGTGCCAGATACATGGCACCCCTGAAAAGCCAGCCAATCACACCAACAGGGACTGTTGGGTGTTCAAGCAGGCAGGCAAGTTAAGAGCCGAAAACAAAGACAAGGAGCTGCATAGCGACGATGAGGAGGAGCCCAGGCCGCCGAACAACAGTGGACAGAAGGGATTTCCACCGCAAGTGCGGATGGTGAACATGATATACGCAACCCACATCCCCAAGAGGGAGCGGAAGCGTGCGTTACGGGACGTATATGCGATAGAGCCAGTCGCCCCAAAGTTCAACCCATGGTCCTCCTGCCCGATCACCTTTGATCGAAGGGACCACCCCACTAGCATCCGCCATGGCGGCTTCGCCGCATTGGTTCTAGACCCAATCATTGACGGATTTCATCTCACAAGAGTCCTCATGGACGGCGGCAGCAGCCTGAACCTGCTTTACCAGGATACAGTGCGAAAAATGGGCATAGATCCCTCGAGGATCAAGCCCACCAAAACGACCTTTAAAGGCGTCATACCAGGTGTAGAAGCCAACTATACAGGCTCAGTCACACTAGAAGTGGTCTTCGGATCTCCGGATAACTTCCGAAGCAAGGAGTTAATCTTCGACATAGTCCCGTTCCGTAGTGGCTATCACGCACTGCTCGGGCGAACCGCATTCGCAAAATTCAACGTGGTACCGCACTATGCATACCTCAAGCTCAAAATGCCAGGCTCTAGAGGAGTAATCACGGTCAATGGGAACACTGAACGCTCCCTCCTAACGGAGGAGCACACGGCAGCGCTTGCAGCAGAAGTACAAAGCAGCCTCTCTAGGCAGTTCTCCAGTTCGGCCTTCAAAAAGCCGGACACTGTCAAGCGCGCCCAGAGTACCCTACAACAAGATCGCCTGGCACGTTCTGAGCTAGCGTAGCAATGCGGCCCCAACCCTAGCCCTCGCGATATAGCGAAACCAATGCTTTGCGTACATAACTACGCTCTTGAAATACCATGGGCACAGGGGAAGGGGCACTATCACGGCACGCCCGAAATACGGCTTAAACCGCACCAGGGGCTGCCGGATTCCTTTTTTTTCTTACTCTCAGGACTCCATACTTCGGACGACCCGTTCGGCAATTCAACTGCCGCACAAACGATGCAAGATCCAGGAACACAGACAAGCCACGACGCATTATGGAACTCCCAGGTGGTCTCTATCGCGAGCACTATACCTGTTTTTTAATACAATTCCGCGGCCTGCCCCTGGCCAGGACATGTTAAATAGTCCAATTTCTTTTGCTTATCGCACTATTTGTATCGTTCCGCTTTCATAGCAGCCTTTCTATAAACAATGCACAGCTTTTTGTCTATTTTTTGCATTATCCTCCTTATATATATATGTTTATCAATAACATGTTGCATCTGTACACTGTGGTACGGCAAAAATACGCCAGGGGCTTCAGTACCCATCAATATGGCGTGAGAAGTCCGTACACTTTCACAAGTGCGGCACCCCGAACTTATAGCACTATATGCATCGGCTCTGAATCATGATTTGGGTCAATAGTTGGGTTTGCCCGGCTCCTATGGTTTGGTGCCTTACGTTCCGCTATATCGGCTAAGGTAGCACTAGGAGAACTACTGCGATTGTGCCCCAGTTGAGCTGGGCTGAGCACCTCAGTAGAGAAAGCTAAAACTGACTGTCATGATAAGGTGAGAGACCGGTCGCTGTTCGAGAGGTTTTTTGAGTCCTTAAAGACTTATGCCGCTTCGAGCGAGGAACCGGCTTTGTCCGGCCAAGGCGTGGATAGCGCCCCGAACTCGGTCTTCCGAATACTAGGGGCTTCGCCGAAATCTAAAATTATAGAGTTCTATGGCTAAGTGAGAGTGTTCAAGCATTATAGTCCGATTGCCTTGTTCGTTGTGCTGAGCGCCTCCCTCGACGGACCCAATCATGGGAAAAAGAGCGCTCAGGTTTATCCCGAACACCCCAGCACTAGTGGCATGGGGGCAGAAGCCGATGACTGGCCATCTCTCAATTTTTTGATAAACGGCCGCACAGAAAGTAATATTTTAAATTCAAGCATTGCTTAGCGCATATGAACAAGTTTTCAGCGCACAGGATAACACGAGCGAGTTCATTCAAAAATTACATCCTTGGTGCATTCTTCCGCCATAAGGCGGGCACCGGCCAGAACATCCTTGTAATAGTTCTCGGGCTTGCGATGCTCCTTCCCCAGCGGCAGCCCGTCCCTCACAAGCTTCTCACCGTCCAGCTTACCCCAGTGCACCTTTGCACGGGCAAGGGCCCTACGGGCACCTTCGATGCAGACGGAGCGCTTGATGACCTCAAGCCTTGGACAAGCCTCCACCAGCCGCCGCACCAGTCCGAAGTAGCTCCCAGGCAGGGCCTCTCCAGGCCACAGCCGAACTATGAAGCCCTTCAGGGCCTGTTCGGCCGCCTTCTGGAGCTCGACTAGCTGCTTCAGCTGGTCGCTCAAGGGCACAGGGTGTCCGGCCTCAGCATACTGAGACCAGAACACCTTCTCCGTCGAGCTGCCTTCCTCAGCTCGGTAGAATGCGGCGGCATCGGATACGCTGCGGGGAAGATCTGCGAATGCCCCTGGAGAGCTCCGGATTCGGGTAAGTAACAAGTAGTTTACTTTTATATGTCTGCTTTGCATAGAGAATGCCTTACCCGCCGCTATCTTTTTCACCGCATCCAATTCCTGGAGGGCCTTCTGGGCTTCGGCCTTGGCAGACTTGGCAGTTTTACGGGCCGCAGCAAGCTCGAACGCTCGCGTCTTCGAGTCAAGCTCCAAACTCTCATGTTTTTTCATGAGAGCCTGAAGCTCCTGCTGCACCTCGCCGACTTGCGCCTCAGATTTCTCCCGCTCGGTGCGCTCCGTGGCCGCTTTCTTCTCGGCCTCAGACAGTGCCTGCTTGAGGGTCGCCACCTCAGTTGTGGCCCCTACAAATAAGCAGTATACTCCTGTCATTTTTTGCAATTGCGTCTTCTTATAGGCATTTTTTCTATAAGGTATCTCTTACCTTCTTTCTCCTCGAGCTGCCGTTTGGCAAGGCCGAGCTCTTGCTCGGTCCGCTCAAGGCCCTACTTCAGGGCACCCACCTCCGCAGTCAGTGCGGCGGTGGCCAGCAGCGAAGCCTGCATACGTATATTGACTCCTTTTTAGTTAGACTCCTACGATATTTAATAGATCCTCTATTCGGCTTTTCTTTCCGAACACCAAACAGAGCATCAGGGGATACTGTCTATGCGGTAATATTTTTACATATTTTTACTTACCTCGAAGCCTGTTAGAAGGCTAGCACAAGCTTCAGTCAGTCCGCTTTTGGCGGACCAAACCTTCTGGACCACCGTACTCATGATGGTACGGTGCTCCTCGTCGATGGAGGCTCCCTTAAGCACCTCCAGCAGATTGTCCGGCGCCTCCGGTTGGACGGAGGACGCCGGCTCAATAGGCTTGCTCCTCTTGGCAGGAGTTCGCCTGCCGCGGTCCGAAACTGTCGATGATTCCGGCGTGGTGTCCGGCCTAAAGCCGGACTTGGAGCCCTGGGGGGTCTTGTCCCCTTTACTCCTGGAGTCCGGGAGGTCGCCTCGCGGCTCCTCCTGGACCACCTCCTCTTGCCCCGGAGCTTGTCGCGACGCCACTTCGGCGTCATCCGCAGCACAGGGGGAGGCAGCGGGCAGAACTGAATTCACGTCCGATGAATCCAGGGAGCCGCTCGACGACTCGTCGAGCCCGTCCTTGGGCGGGCTGCATGATTATATTTGACATTAGGGAAAGCTACGCAACAAAAGGAATATCATGAGTTACTCTGGTATCCGAACACTTACGATTTCGCCGGATGCTTGGCCCTGTCCGGACACTCCTCTTTGTCCTTGTTAGCGTCGGGGGCGTAGTCCGGCGTAGGGGTTTTCCTCTTCTTGGACCCTTCGGCCTCCCCTACTAGGGCAGCCTTCCTCTTATTTCCTCCCCCCGCTGGAGGGGGAGAGGTCTCTTCTTCCTCCTCCTCGCCTTCGCGGGAGGAGTGCGTCTCGGACTCATCGGACGACGAGTCCGACACCACCATATGCCGGGAACTCTTTCGAGTCCCCGTGGCCTTCTTATTCTTGGCCTTCTTCTCCGGCACCACATAAGGTGCCGGAACCAGCAGCTACATTAGGAAAGCAGGGGCTGGGTCTTCGGGTAAGGGAGCCGGACAGTTAATCAGTCCGGACTTCGCCTGCCAATCCTGTCAAAGGTGAGGGAGTTTAGATCCCGCATAGAGTCAAACTATGAAGAAAACTTAACATCCTGTAAAAGATGAAAATATTTTACCTCGCCAGCAGGACACTGCGAGCTGAATCCGCGGTCTTTGGAGGCGGATGTGGGAGCCGCAGCGCCTTTGGTTAGCCCCTTCCAGACATCTTCGTACATCGTGTCGAAGAGCCTGCTCAGAGTTCGGTGCTGCGCCGGGTTGAACTCCCACAAATTGAAGTCCCGTTATTGACACGGAAGGATCCGGCGGACGAGCATGACCTGGACTACGTTGACAAGCTTGAGCTGCTTGTTCACCAGGGACTGGATGCATTTTTGCAGTCCGGTCACCTCTTCTTCGTCGCCCCATGACAAGCCCGTCTCCTTCTAGGACATGAGCCGCGTAGGGGGTCCGGATCGGAATTCAGGGGCTGCGATCCACTTCGGATCGCGTGGCTCGGTGATGTAAAACCATCCTGACTGCCACCCCTTCAAGGTCTCCACAAAGGAGCCCTCGAGCCATAGGACGTTGGCTATTTTGCCTGCTATGGCACCTCCGCACTCCGCCTGGTTGCCGCGCACCACCTTTGGCTTGACGTTGAAGGTCTTGAGCCAGAGGCCGAAATGGGGGCGGATGCAGAGGAAAGGCCTCGCACACGACGATAAACGCCGAGATGTTGAGGATGAAGTTCGGGCCAGATCGTGGAAATCTAGGCCATAGTAACATGAGCCCGCGGACAAATGGGTGGAGAGGAAAACCCAGTCCGCGGAGGAAGTGGGGAAGAAATACTACCTCTCATGGGGCCTTGGGGTGGGGAGAAGCTGCCCCTCCTCGGGAAGCCGGTGCGCGATGTCTTTGGACAAGTATCCGGCCTTCCTTAGCTTTGACATGGCCCTCCGTGACGGAGGAGACCATCCACTTGCCTCCCGCTCCGGACATTGCTGGAGAAGGTTGAGGTGGGAAGTGCGGGCTTGGGCGCTGGAGCTCGAGTGCGCAGGAGATGGATAGGCAAAGAGGAAGAAGGCGTAGGTAAAAAGGTGGATCCTTATCCCCTTATATGGGCGGATGCCTATGTGCGTCCCCACCAGCCTAGTAAAACTCGCTTGCCTCCCAAGCGCCGTGATAAATGGCGCGGTTGGGTTACCCACGTCCGTATTGATGAGAATCCCGTAAATGGGGACACGATCTCTGCTTTGACAAGACGTGCCAAGGAAACCACCTCGCAAAACACGCTGAGGTGGAAAAGTGAAAACGATTTGAATAAAGGCTTGGCCGTAGTGTGATGTCACGCTGCGGAATACGTCAGCAGATTAGATTTGTGTTAATATTATTCTCTCTATGGCAATACATGGAAACTTATTTTGCAGAGCCGGACACTACTCTTGGTGTTTACAAACTTTTATGAAGAATTTGGAGGAGGAACCCGCCTTGCAATGCCGAAGACAATCTGCGTGCCGGACTCGTCGTCATTGAAGCCTGGTTCAGGGGCTACTGAGGGAGTCCTGGATTAGGGGGTGTTCGGGTAGCCGGACTATACCTTCAGCGGACTCCAGGACTATGAAGATACAAGATTGAAGACTTCGTCCCGTGTCCGGATGGGACTTTCCTTGGCGTGGAAGGCAAGCTTGGCGATGCGGATATTCAAGATCTCCTACCATTGTAACCGACTTTGTGTAACCCTAACCCTCCGGTGTCTATATAAACCGGAGGGTTTTAGTCCGTAGGACAATTCATCATACAACAATCATACCATAGGCTAGCTTCTAGGGTTTAGCCTCCTTGATCTCGTGGTAGATCTACTCTTGTACTACCCATATCATCAATATTAATCAAGCAGGACGTAGGGTTTTACCTCCATCAAGAGGGCCTGAACCTGGGTAAAACATCGTGTTTCTTGCCTCCTGTTACCATCCGGCCTAGACGCACAGTTCGGGACCCCCTACCCGAGATCCGCCGGTTTTGACACTGACAACCATTATTACGTGGGCTGAAGGTGTTATTTCATTGGCAGAGCCTCCAATTATGTCAGAGTGTTCGGTGTCGGGCAGTGCGGTTGGGTCCGGGCTGTTATTGCCAGGTTCCCCTTCCCATACTACGGACGGCTTGAACAACCTTTCCAAGAAGATGTTGGGGGGGGGCTACATCGCGTTTTGCGCTGATGCGTGCCAGGACATCTGCCGCCTGATTATTTTCCCGGGCTATATGGTGAAATTCGAGCCCTTCGAACCGAGCTGACATTTTTAGGACGGCGTTGCGATAAGCTGCCATTTTTGGATCCTTGGCATCAAAGTCTCCATTTATTTGTGATATTGCGAGGTTTGAGTCCCCGCGCACCTCTAGGCGTTGAATGCCCATGGATACTGCCATCCGGAGACCGTGTAAAAGGGCCTCATATTCGGCTGCGTTGTTGGAGTCTGTGTACATTATTTGGAGTACATATTGAACTGTGTCTCCTGTGGGGGACGTCAAAACGACGCCCGCCCCTAGACCGGCCAACATTTTGGAGCTGTCGAAGTGCATGACCCAGTTTGAATATGTCCCGTACTCTTTAGTGAGTTCGGCCTCCGTCCATTCTGCGACGAAGTCGGCCAAAACTTGCGACTTGATAGCTCGCCGTGGCTTGTAAGTTATGTCAAACGGGAGGAGCTCAATGGCCCATTTTGCAATCCGGCCCGTCGCATTGCGGTTGTTTATAATATCGTTAAGTGGCACTTCCGAGGCTACTGTTATTGAACACTCTTGAAAGTAGTGTCGCAGCTTCCGGGATGCCATAAATACTGCGTACGCAATATTTTGATAATGCGGGTACAGTGACTTGCACGGAGTAAGGACAGTGGACACGTAATAGACCGGCTTTTGAAGGGGGAATTTGTGTCCGTCCGTTTCTCGTTCGACGACGAGCACTGCGCTTATGACCTGATGGGTTGCTGCAATGTATAATAGCATTGGTTCGCCAATGTTTGGCACGGCCAGGACTGGGTTTGTTGCCAAGATGGCTTTTATTTCGTCGAGTTCGGCTGTGGCTGCATCCGTCCACTCGAAGTGTTCGGTGTGCCGAAGGAGGCGGTAAAGGGGTAGGGCCTTTTCTCCTAGGCGGGAGATAAAGCGGCTTAGAGCCGCCACGCACCCGGTTAATTTTTGTATTTGTTTGAGGTCCTTCGGGATATCCAATTGTGATAGAGCTCGGATCTTGGCTGGATTTGCTTCAATTCCTCTATCGGATACAATGAATCCCAAGAGCTTTCCGGCTGGAACGCCGAAAACGCATTTTTTCGGGTTGAGCTTGATGCCGTATGTTCGGGGGTTATCGAATGTTAGCCTCAAGTCGCCTACTAGAGATTCGACATGTCTTGTTTTAACGACCACATCATCTATGTATGCCTCCACTGTTTTGCCGATCTGGTTTGCCAGACATGTCTGAATCATGCGCTGATATGTTGCGCTGGCGTTTTTGAGCCCGAAGGGCATTGTGTTGGAGCAGAATGGGCCGTATGGTGTGATGAATGCCGTTGCGGCTTGGTCTGACTCTGCCATCTTTATTTGATGGTAGCCGGAGTATGCATCAAGGAAACACAACGAATCGTGTCCTGCGGTAGCGTCGATAATTTGATCGATGCGGGGGAGAGGGAAGGGATCCTTTGGGCAAGCCTTGTTAAGGTCTTTGAAATCAACACACACGCGCCAGGATTTGTCCTTCTTTGGTACCATCACCAGGTTTGCTAGCCAGTCCGGATGTTTTATATCTTTGATGAATCCGGACTCCAATAGCTTGGCTAGTTCCTCTCCCATGGCTTGTCTCTTAGGTTCAGAAAAACGCCGAAGAGCCTGTTTGACTGGCTTGAATCCTTTTAGGATATTTAAGCTGTGTTCGGCCAGCCTGCGTGGGATTCCTGGCATGTCTGAAGGGTGCCAGGCGAAAATGTCCCAGTTCTCTCGTAGGAACTCTCGTGGTGCGGCGTCTACATCAGGGTTTAACTGTGCCCCGATGGAAGCTGTTTTATTGGGGTCCGTTGGATGGACCTGGAATTTGACTATTTCGTCCGCCGGTTTAAAGGAGGTGGACTTGGATCTTTTATCGAGTATCACATCGTCCCTATTTACCGTGGAGCGCAGCGCAGTCAGTTCCTCAGCCGCTAGGGCTTCGGATAGCGCCTCGAGGGCCAGTGCGGCTGTCTTGTTTTCGGCGCGGAGTGCTATGTCCGGATCACTAACGAGAGTGATGGTTCTGTTAGGCCCAGGCATCTTGAGCTTCATGTACCCGTAATGGGGTATTGCTTGGAAGACTGTAAACGCTTCCCGCCCTAGCAGAGCGTGATATCCGCTACTGAATGGGGCCACCTGGAACGTGACCTCTTCGGACCTGTAATTATCCGGCGTGCCGAACACCACATCTAGTGTGATTTTTCCTGTACAACGCGCTTCCCGACTGGGGATTATTCCTCTAAAGGTTGTGCTGCTTCGTTCAATGCGGTTCTAGTCTATTTCCATTTTTTGAAGGGTTTCCTCATAAATGAGGTTCAATCTGCTGCCGCCATCCATGAGTACCTTGGTAAGACGAAAGCCGTCCACTATTGGACTGAGGACCAATGCGGCTGGTGCTCGGGCTGTTCGGAATTTAGGTTCATCACTGGCGTTAAAAGTAATAGCCGTGTCACTCCATGGGTTTATTGTTGCTACTTGGTAGACTTCGGCAAGGCTGCGGAGTGTTCTTTTTCGCATATTATTTGATGCGAAAGTCTCGAAGACTGTTAATACCGTACTGGTTTCTCTCGGGTGGCTTTCTGTGGCTTCTGGAATTAGAAGATCTTCGCCAATTTTTGCCACCTGCCGGAGTATCCAACATGCTCTATGGCTGTGAGTTGGTGTGGCGCCCTCTGCACTGTGGATTTTACAGGGTCCATTGAGCCATCCTTCCAGTACGGTTCCGTGCCCTGTAGAGGGCTTTTGCTTTTTGGTATTGAACCCGGGTGGCTGGCTATGATGCACCCTTTTGTTTCAGACTGGGTTTGTATTCAGGGCTGGATTGTCCCAAAATTTTATTTCGGTTTTCCAGGCGCTTTCCATCACACAGTACTTTCGTACTATGGACGCCAAGTCAGCGAAGCGTGTAATATCATGGCGACTTATGGCGTTGAGGATTCCCTTGTCCGTGCAATTATTGCAGAAGAATAAAATTGCGTCTTCCTCGCAGCAGTCCTTTATCCTATTCATAACCAGGAGCAATCTGGCCCAGTAATGATGTACTGTTTTCTTCGGGCTCTTGCCTAATTTGGGATAGATCGCTTATGTACGGGTGGGTGGGTGGAATCAAATCCGAAACCTCACCCAATCTGAGACCCAGGGGCCAAGGAGTTTCCGAACTCGGAAGTTTGGATTCTTGGATGCTGTCCAATGAATCTAGCCCGTCACCTGACTTTAAGTTTAGGTCTTGAGTGATGTCCTCCCCTCCGCGGGTATCCGACTTGGAGGGATCAGGAATCCGGACATATCTAGTCCTTAAGATAGATGAAGGGTCGCCGCACTGTCCCTCTACCACGGAAACATGATGGGTGACCTGGGGGGAGTTAATCTCTCTCAGATCGGGTTTAGACCCAATCTGGTCGTAATCCGTAGCGACTCCCAGGGCGGCGAAGCGATCTAAGAGCTCGTTTAGGGAAGAGAGCTCCATTGGATCTAGCTGCTCGACGAATTCCGAGCTGACGTGAAGATTGCTTTTGATGACCCGAGAGGTCATCGTCGGCGCAGCAGCCGAATGGGTGGTCATAAGGAAACCACCTAGCCTGAGAGTCTGGCCGACAGCCAAAGCTCCCTTAGCAATGGTGCCGTCTTTAAAGACGGGATGAGGCATCCTTCCTGATGGTGACGGCACAGAGGAACTCTCAATGAAAGCACCAATGTCGGTGTCAAAACCGGCGGATCTCGGGTAGGGGGTCCCAAACTGTGCTTCTAGGCCGGATGGTAACAGGAGGCAGGGGACACGATGTTTTACCCAGGTTCGGGCCCTCTTGATGGAGGTAAAACCCTACGTCCTGCTTGATTAATATTGATGATATGGGTAGTACAAGAGTAGATCTACCATGAGATCAGAGAGGCTAAACCCTAGAAGCTAGCCTATGGTATGATTGTTGTTCGTCCTACGAACTAAAACTCTCCGGTTTATATAGACACCGGATAGGGCTAGGGTTACACAGAGTCGGTTACAATGGTAGGAGATCTACATATCCGTATCGCCAAGCTTGCCTTTCCACGCCAAGGAAAGTCCTTTCGACACGGGACGAAGTCTTCATCTTGTATCTTCATAGTCCAGGAGTCCGGCCGAAGGTATAGTCCGGCTATCCGGACACCCCCTAATCCAGGACTCCCTCACTAGCCCCTTCCGGTGTCTATATAAACCGGAGGGTTTAGTCCGTAGGACAACAGAAAATCATACCATAGCCCTATCCGGTGTCTATATAAACGGGTTTAGTCCGTAGGACAACAGACAATCATACCATAGGCTAGCTTCTAGGGTTTAGCCTCTACGATCTCGTGGTAGATCAACTCTTGTAATACTCATATCATCAAGAACAATCAAGCAGGACGTAGGGTATTACCTCCATCAAGAGGGCCCGAACCTGGGTAAACATCGTGTCCCCTGCCTCCTGTTACCATCCGCCTTAGACGCACAGTTCGAGACCCCCTACCCGAGATCCGCCGGTTTTGACACCGACAGCAAAATCTTCCTGGTCAAAAGGAGTCCCATCTTCCTTAAAATTGGGGTACCCTTTGGCTACGTCCGCCGAGTCTTGCTCTGGTACCCAAGATTTGGAGTGGCTTAGAGCAGTTAAGGCTCCGGCTCTCACGCAAGACCGCTTAATCTCTTGAAACCTAGCAGGGAAGACAGACAACTTCTTTAAAACATCGCTCAACAAGCTTGGCTCCTGGTTTACTGGGGAGATGGTGGCAAGGGTTCACTGAACTCCAATGTATAAGTGTTCCATGAGTGTGTAAACCGCCTTTAGTTTCACCAGAGTATCTTGGCTCAGATTACGGCTCCGGGGACCTGTGCAGTTTACACAATGGGTTAAATGCCGGTTTATGGTATATCGATAAGGATTCATTTTCAAATAAAGTCATAAGAAGATTTACCAAAGATGGCAGAAACCATCTAAGACACACAGTTCTTTAAACCAGTGAGCTCAGCAATAACCTTTTCCAAAGCTGCTTCAGCTTTCTCCACCCGTTGAGTCAGAACAGTTTTTTCTTAAGCCCAAGCCTCCTTTTCCTTTACAAAGTTTGCCTTCAGTTTTTCTGTTTCAGAAACGCTGAACTAGACTTTGGATTCAACTTTTTGGGTCTCAATTTCTTGAGCTTCCAGTCGGGTCTTTGCATCAGTTAGTTGAGAATCCAAGTTAGCCATGGCGGTCTGCAAACAGGCATAGATGTGTCAAAGTACACTCCAATAAAGGTCATAATGATTAAAGTCCCAAGCACTTTGCAAAGCAACGGCACTTGGCACTTGGAGGCTAATGTCTGCCAAAACAATTCTTAAATGCAGAAATGACTCTTATAAAAAAGTCCCAAGTGTTTTACAGGTAACAACGCTTGGCACTTGGGGGCTAATGCATGGTATTCAGAAGTTTTTTCCTTCTTGAGCCAGATAAAAATATTAGCAGTTTCGACTGGCTTATGAAAAGGTATCAAGTTAAGTACCGGCTCATTCATGATGATTAAGCCGGCCCTCGGGGACTACAGGTGCTAAATTATGCTATTGGTTAAATGCGGTTAAACATTTTAAACCAGACTCGGGGAAAATCTAGGTCAGAACATCAAGTTATATATCAAGTCTACAGATCATTCAAGTTTATCATAGTCAGAAGACTTGGGGGCTAGCAGAGCATATAAGCTTACGAAAGCCGGAGAGCATACCTCATATTTTAGTTGCAGTTGTTTAATCATCTCAATTTCAGAGTCACGGCTGGAATGCACGTGACTAAGATAGCCAGATAGCACGTCACTTATACTCAGATGAGCATAGTGAGAAACGTCAAACCTCACTTTTTGTTTCTCCATAACTTCCTGCTTGGCGGAGTGTCTGGCCAGCACAGTTGGGTTCCCTGGTTCAACAAATCTGGAACTGGTAATCAAAACATCGTCGCCATGGGTCTCTGGCCGCTTAACTAAGCTTGCCGGTTCAACAGTTAAGAAATCACGAGCGGTGTCATCAACACACGGTTCAGGAAAAACCGGATGAATGTTCATTGCAGGATCTTCTGGTGCTTCAGACTGTTCTGGTACAAGAGGCGGCTGCTCAGATTCAATAGTCTTGGGATCTTCAGCCGGCTTTGACACCTTTGCTTTCTTGGGCTTCGCTTGGCCACTAAGGAGAATTTTTAAAAAAGTCAATATAACAATACACGCATAAAAGATGCGGAAGAGAGGATAATTATCTTTACCCGGGGCGGTTTTGAAAGCCGGTAGCTGAGTTTGGGAGGAATCACCAGAGGAGGAACGAGCAATTTCCTGTAAAGAAAAATAGAATTATGATTAAGTGATTTATAAAAGTGAGTCGTTCATCAGAGTTAAGAAGTAAAAGAACCTCATTCTGGCGTTTCCGAGGAGTTTTCGGTAAGCCGGAGGGCAGCTCATTGTCGTCACTAGTCCAGGCCTGGCTCTCATGTTGCTATTTTTTCAAAAGAAAACGAGGATCTAAATAAGCCAAGGGGTGTGAAAACCTTACTTTCCGGGTTACCCGCCGAGGTTTCTGCCTTGGCAAAGGTTCTGAATCAGAATAAATAGTTACCTCTTCTTCTACTGCCTGGCTGGCCCCCGTGTCATCCTGGTAATAGTCAGTGTCAATAAGGTTGTTAAAAAGTAGGCCAAGAGAGTCAAGGGCTACCTCCAACTCAGAGGCGTCATCCAGCTTGAGGAGATCAGAAGCAGTTGGTTTCTTTTTGGATTTTTTGGTTGTCTTCTTGGCGGCTATTGCGGCGGCTCTAGCTTTTTTGGCAGCCTCGTGATCATATTTGGCCTTCCAAAAATCACATTTGGCCTGTAGGCAAATAACAGGTTGAAAATCATGCAAGTACTTAACTATTGAAGAAAAAGGAGTCAAGGGGATTTACCTCTGGTGCCGGGTTAAGTTTGTAGAAAGGATTCAATCCTACTTTGCTGCAGTCTTCATATTTGCTGTTGACAAGAGTGGTTGACATCTCAACAATGGCTTGTTCAGTCAGACGAAGGGAGCTATGACGTAATGGATCGTTCGTTCCTCTGGTGTAGTTGCACATCAAATCAGATCGGTGGCTTAGAGGGATGATCCGCCATGCGATCCAACAGCGGATCAAGTCAACTCCTGTTAAGCCTTTCCCCAGTAAAGCTTGAACCCTTTTGATGGTTGGTTGAAGTTTCTTGTGCTCAGCGGCAGAGAGTTTGTTAGGGAGCAAGTATTTAGCATCAAGGCGCTCAGTACGATAACCCGGCATTGGTTTTTCATCAGCCGGTGACGTATCTTTGTAATAGAACCAGGTTTGGTTCCAATCCTTGGGATGGCTTGGCAAGACCACTAGAGGAAAGATAGCATCCCGTCTACGCTGAATTGAAATCCTGCCAAGTTCCAAACTAGGGCTGTTGGTATATTCATTCTGGCGGTTCAAGTAAAAGTACTCTCTGAAGAGTTCAATAGTAGGTGCTTCTTGAAGATAAACCTTGCAGAAAACTTGGAAATTACAGATGTTTGATATGGAATTGGGTCCAAGATCTTGTGGATGAAGCTTGAAAAAATGCAGAACATCTCTGAAGAATTTTGAGCCGGGCAATGAAAAACCCCGGTTCATATGGTCAGTAAAGACGATGACTTCACCATCCTTGGGCTGAGGTCTTTCTTCGGCCGGGTCAGGGGCGCGATATGACATAATGCTCTTCTCTAGTAAATACCCAATGGTGACAAAATCCTTCATAGTGTCATCAGTGACCGTGGAAGGGACCCAGTTGCAAATTGTCCTCATCTTTGGCGGCATGGCGAAAGGACAAGCTAAAAAGGAAGTAATTTGCCGGTTCAAGTTAATTGGTGGAATTACAGGTTAATGATTGCAATACAGATGCGTAATGGCGGCTTAAATAAGGGCTAATGGTATATGAAGAAAACAAAAAGCCGACATGGTAAGCTGCCATGATTAATGAGATTCAAAAATTGCCAATGACAATAAATTGGTTAAGTACCGAGGAAAACAAGTTTCATAGACTGCGGATATTACTTTGGATCAATGGTTGTTCAGAAAACAAAAATAAATCTAGACCTAAAAGAAAGTGCAGATGAGTTCATGAGCTTGCACAGAAGTTTTCTTCCAAGAAAAGGGGATTTACTGGTATTGAAAGTAGAAGTAAAACAACTACCACATTGGTTTTACGCCATTTTCAGATCAAGAAGTTCACAACACAACATGGAGGATGAACTATGATGAACTATGACAAAATATGAAGAACACAGAGGAGTTCACGAACCCTAATGCAGATCTAAGGTATGGAAAGGCCGAAACTTACGGATGCAGATCTACTGTGGAGGGTCGCCGCCGTTCTCTGGATCAACTCAGGCTGATGCGGTGGCCGAGGTTGAGGAAGATGAGGTGCTTATCGATGGCGGCGGAGCTCGAGCGGCAGAAGGGTTGCGAGAGGAAGAAGATGCTGGAAAGGGGGAGAATAAGGAAGACCAGTCGTACCTATTTATAAGGAGACAGGTGAACAGGCAGGTGCGAAAAACGAGGAGAGAAAATGAAGGTTATCCAGCTAGATGGGCGCCTCGATTTTTGGAAAGACATTAAGGCAAAGATCCGTTGAAGATGACGTCATTGTAATTTCTGGAAATATTGGGAGGTAACGTCATGGCGGGTTATGAGGTTTTCATAGACAAAAGGAGGAAGGATTTTTTCTAAGTCTTGAAGATTGACATGAACAAGTTCAAATCAAACTGAGGCCTAATGTTGGGGATATAACTATTAGGTATGACCCGCCTAGGAGGGGCCGGGTCATCCCCCTAAAGAGTTATCGATTATAAAGCCCAAGGCCGCACGACGGTTCATGGATAGGCTTAGTAGCGGGCCCAGACCTGAAGGCGGCTTAAGGCCCATAAGCATAAACCGCCATGTATGTAAAACTTGTAAAGTAAGGCATGTAAGATACGTCACCGAGCCGGATAAATTGTATGAGCCGGCCGGGACTCTGTAAGCCGCAGGGCGTCGACCCGTGTATATAAGGGGACGACCCGGCAGTGGCTTAGGAGAGAAAAACAACAGATTCGAGAGCCGGTCAAGCGTATTTGCTCCCCGCTCATCGAAACCCTAGCAATTCCACATACAACTGGATTAGGCTTTTACCTTCACCGCAAGGGGCTGAACCAGTATAAACTCCTCATGTCCTTTGTCCTGATTAACCCTTTAAGCTAACCTCAATGCGATGGCTCCACGACTAAGTCCTCTCTCTAGGACACCTGACGTGATAATTCCACGACACTTGGGGATGCCCCGAAAGGCATCCCCTCTTTCGTCTCCAACATTATCGGTAACCTCACTTGGAGCTATGTTTTCTTTCGTCACATGATATGTGTTTTGCTTATAGCATCATTTTATTTTGTTAGGATTTGCTTGCTGTTATTTAGAATAATATTTTGCATCTTTTATTTCAATAAAAATGTCAAGTATAGCCTTTGCCATGCTTATTTTGCAACTCTACATATTGTTGTTTTAAAACAGAAAGTTTATCACTGTTGCAATAATTCCCTAGGAAAGTAAGAATGTGATAAAATGTTGATTCTTTTGCAAAATAAGATATGATAAATTTTCTACAGTCTGGTAATTTTTCATAATGTTTGGATTTAGGGAAGTATTGATACTCTTGCGTTCTTTACAGACTGTACTGTTTTGGCAGATTGATGTTATGTTTGCATTGTTTGCATATGTTTGCTTGTTTAATGATTCTACTTGAGGATAGGAGTATTAAATATGCAGAGTCATTTAGTATTCAATTTTAAATAATAATTTTAGTGATTTTCTACAGTAGAGAATGATAAAGTTTTTGCATTGGTTTATACTAACTCATCTCACGAGTTCTTGTTGAGTTTTGTGTGGATGAAGTTTTTAAGATTTAGGGAAACCGTGATATAAAAGGAATTAAGGAGACACAAAAGCTCAAGCTTGGGGATGCCCAAGGCATCCCAAGATAATATTTCAAGAAGTCTCAAGCATCTAAGCATGCGGATGCCCCTATAGGCATCCCGCCTTTCTTCATCAACAATTATCGGTTAGTATCGGTTGAGCCTAAGTTTTTGCTTCTTCACATGAGTTGTACTATTCTTAGAATGTCATTTTTTTGCTTGCTGTTTTAATAAAATTCTTAGATTTGAAAGTTTTTGAATAAGAGAGAGTCCTCAAATAGCTACCTATTTACTTAACTACTCGCTTGATCTTCACCTATATCTTTTTTGGAGTAGCTTGTCATTTGCTCTAGTGCTTCACTTATATCTTTTTTAGCACAGTGTGCTTTAGTATTTTTGAATAAAATTCTCTCTTGCTTCACTACAATTAATTTGAGAGAAAGAAATATTATGCTCATTGAGGGAGTCCTGGATTAGGGGGTATCCGGACAGCCGGATTATATCCTTTGGCCGGACTGTTGGACTATGAAGATACAAGATTGAAGACTTCGTCCCGTGTCCGGATGGGACTCTACTTGGCGTGGAAGGCAAGCTAGGCAATACGGATATGTATATCTCCTTCTTTGTAACCGACCTTGTGTAACCCTAGCCCCCTCTGGTGTCTATATAAACCGGAGGGTTTTAGTCCGTAGGATAACATACAATCTTACCATAGGCTAGCTTCTAGGGTTTAGCCTCTCCGATCTCGTGGTAGATCTACTCTTGTACTACTCATATTATCAAGAATAATCAAGCAGGACGTAGGGTTTTACCTCCATCAAGAGGGCCCGAACCTGGGTAAAACATCGTGTCCCCTGCCTCCTATTACCATCCGCCTTAGACGCACAGTTCGGGACCCCCTACCCGAGATCCGCCGGTTTTGACACCGACATTGGTGCTTTCATTGAGAGTTCCTCTGTGTCGTCACCATTAGGCTTGATGGCTCCTTCGATCATCAATAGCGATGCGGTCCAGGGTGAGACTTTTCTCCCCGGACAAATCTTTGTATTCGGCAGCTTCGCACTGCGGGCCAACTCGCTTGGCCATCTGGAGCAGATCGAGAGTTACGCCCCTGGCCACCAGGTCAGGTTTGGAAGCTTAAACTTACACGGCCGAAATCCGCGGAGACTTGATCTTCGACGGATTTGAGCCCCTGCCGAGTGTGCCGCACGGTCACGATGAGCATGATTTAGCTCTACCGTCGGACAATGTTCAGGAGATCGCACCGGCAACCGCTCCGACCCTCAATTCGGAGCCAATTGCGCCATCCATGGACGGATGGATAGACCCCGCCACGTAGGCCATATTCTCAGCGGCGATCGAGCTGAATATCGACCTTACCCTTCACGGGAGCCGTGACGAACTGTCGGATTCTTCCCCGGCCACGGACTCCGAACCGCCTACGCCTGTGCCTATCGAATTCGACTGGGCGCCGATCATGGAGTTCACCTCCGCGGATATCTTTCAGCACTCGCCCTTCGGCGACATACTGAACTCATTAAGGTCTCTCTCCCTGTCAATTCGGAGGAGGAACCCGCCTTGCAATACTGAAGACAACATTGCGCGCCGGACTCATCGTCATTGAAGCCTGGTTCAGGGGCTACTGAGGGAGTCCTGGATTAGGGGGTAACCGGACAGCCGGATTATATCCTTTGGCCGGACTGTTGGACTATGAAGATACAAGATTGAAGACTTCGTCCCATGTCCGGATGGGACTCTACTTGGCGTGTAAGGCAATCTAGGCAATACGGATATGTATATCTCCTTCTTTGTAACCGACCTTGTGTAACCCTAGCCCCCTCCGGTGTCTATATAAACCGGAGGGTTTTAGTCCATAGGACAACATACAATCATACCATAGGCTAGCTTCTAGGGTTTAGCCTCTCTGATCTCGTGGTAGATCTACTCTTGTACTACTCATATTATCAAGAATAATCAAGCAGGACGTAGGGTTTTACCTCCATCAAGAGGGCCCGAACCTGGGTAAAACATCGTGTCCCCTACCTCCTGTTACCATCCGCCTTAGACACATAGTTCGGGACCCCCTACCTGAGATCCGCCGGTTTTGACACCAACACTCATGATCTTCATTTTTATCTTTTTGGAGTAGCTTGTCATTTACTCTGGTGCTTCACTTATATCCTATGAGTAAATTGTTGAATAAATTGAATGTCATGAAGTTGAAATCATATCATGCCTAGCGGTAGCTTCACATTGGGTTTAGAAAGTGAATATTTTGAGGCTTGACAATCACAATATTGGTCACACAAGCAATTCACGAATAATTAGTATAAGGAAGAGAACTTTCACATGCAAATACATTATCATGGAAATCTTTTGTGATTTTGAGCCCCCATCAAAATATTATATGCCAAAATTGTTGACGTTGGACAAGGAAGACAACATAATGGTTTATGTTTGTTCATAGTCACATAGAAGTTATATTGTCATAGATCCTTCAACATGTGGTGCTTGCCCCCATCTTTGCTAGCCAAAAACTCCGCACCAAGTAGAGATACTACTTGTGCATCCAAAAACCCTTAAACCCAAATCTTATTTTCAAGAGTCCACCATACCTACCTAAGGATTGAGCAAGATCCTTCAACTAAGTTGTCATCGATGCAATAAGGCAATAAAAATTGCTTCTAAAAGTGTTAGATCATTTAGTGTAAGAGAAAACTGAGCGTTGTACGAACTTGTGATGGCAAAGAATAAAAGCGACAGACTGCATAATAAAGGTTGCTATCATAAGGGGCAATACAACGTGACGTTCTTTTGCACTAAGGGGTTGAGCATACAAACAAATAAGCGCATGGCAACCTCTGCTTCCCTCTGCGAAGACCCTATCTTTTACTTTTATGGAAGGAGTCAAAGTTCTTCTCTCTATCCCTTTTTATTTTTCTCTTTTGGCAAGCTTCATGTGGTGAGGAAAGATCTAGGCACATATATCCAGTTGGATATGGGTAGCATGAGTTATTATTGTTGACATCACCCTTGAGGTGAATACGTTGGGAGGCGAAATTATAAGCCCCTATATTTCTATGTGTCTAGTTGAAACGTTTTGCTCATGTGTATGCGGTGAGTGTTAGCAATCATATAAGACTATATGATGGTTGAGTATGTGGAGCTCTTACTTAGACTCTGTTGAATAAGTTGAATTACAATTGCTTGGTGACTGAGAACATAGGTTGTTGAGTTTCAAGAGAATTCATTGTTTGAACCTTAACATGTGAATTGGTTGCTACTTTAACATGAGAAGTTTTATAAGAAAGAATTGTTGTTATGATGCTAGAAAAAGTGATTGAATTTGTCATTGATCAAACTTGTGCACTTTGCTAGCATTCACACTTCATACATTATTTCTTATATCATTTGCCTACTCGAGGACGAGTAGGAATTAAGCTTGGGGATGCTGATACGTCTCCAACGTATCTATAATTTATGAAGTATTCATGATGTTATATTATCATTCTTGGGTGTTTTACAATCATTTTATAGCAACTTTATATCATTTTTTGGGACTAACCTATTAACCCAGTGCCCAGTGCCAGTTGCTGTTTTTTGCTTGTTTTTTACATCGCAGAAAATCAATATCAAACAGAGCACAAACACTGTGAAACTTTCTAGAGAATTTTTATGGACCAGAACACCCAGGATGGGCCAGAGCAGCACCTAGGGGGTGCCCCGAGGGGGGCACAACCCACCAGGGCACGCCCAGGTGGGTTGTGCCCACCTCGATGGCCTCCCGCACCCCCCTCTTTACCCTATAAATTCACAAATATTCCAAAAACCCTCGGGGTTAACCTAGATCAGAAGTTCCGCCGCCGCAAGGCTCTGTAGTCACTAAAACCAATCTAGACCCTTTCTGGCACCCTACCGAAGGGGGGAATCATCTCCGGTGGCCATCTTCATCATCCCGGCGGCCACCACGATGAGGAGGGAGTAGTCCACCCTCGGGGCTGAGGGTTTGTACCAGTAGCTATGTGTTTAACCTTTCTCTCTCGTGTTCTTGAGATGTCACAATCTTGATGTATCGCGGGCTTTGTTAATATAGTCGGATCAGATGGTGTTTTCCCCTCTCTATCTTGTTGTGATGAATTGAGTTTTTCCCTTTGAGATTTAGTTGTTATCGGATTGGATACTTTTATGGATTTGAGAACACTTGATATATGTCTTGCAATTGAATACTTGTGGTGACAATGGTGTATCGTATTGATTCACTTGATATATGTTTTGGCACTCAACTCACGGATTCCCGAGGTGACATTGGGGTAATCTATGCATAGGGGTTGATGCACGTTCTTGTATTTTTTTCTCCGGTAGAAATCTTGGGGCACTCTTTGAAGTTCTTTGTGTTGGATTGAATATTATGAATCTAAATTTGCTTTGGTGTTATTTTAGTACGAACTCTTGGTTTGATCGACCGGAAAGAATAGCTTTGTGTTATTTTAGTACGAACTCTAGGATAGATTGATCGGGAAGAATAGCTTTGAGGTGGTTTCATACCCTACAAACAATTCCGTCTTATGTTCTCCGCTAGATAGGAACTTTGGAGTGATTCTTCGTTGCACATTGAGGGACGGTTATATGATCCAATTATATTAGCATCGTTGAGAGATTCACTAGCGAAAGTATGAACCCTAGGCCTCATTTTCAAGCATTGCAATACCGTTTTTGTGCCGGTTTACTATTTTCTACCTTGCTGCTTTTATTTATTCAGATTATAAAAATATATTTCTACCATCAATATTACACTTTTATCACCATCTCTTCGCCAAACTAGTGCACCTATACAATTTTCCATTGTATTGGGTGTGTTGGGGACACAAGAGATTTCTTGTATTTGGTTGCAGGGTCGTTTGAGAGAGACCATCTTCATCCTACACCTCTCACGGATTGATAAACCTTAGGTCATCCACTTGAGGGAAAATTGCTACTGTCCTACAAAACTCTGCGCTTGGAGGCCCAACACGTGTCTACAAGAATAAAGTTGTGTAGTAGACATCATCTTGCTGATCTGTTTAGTGCTTACAATGTACGTTTTTTGGGTGCGATGTGTGATTCAGCAAATGGACAAATGATGGCTACTCTTTTTTACACTAGAACTTGAGCATGGTGGTATTTTTCTGTGCACCAATCAGTAAGTTGGAGTACTGGAACCTTTCTATGGAGGTTCTTGACTATGTTGGCTTTGCCGCATTCTCATATGCATTCCTTGAAAAGCACCTAATTTGGTTGGGATATCCAATGAGTGGGCACATCATTTACTAGTGTGTACCTGGTAAAACAATTTCAGATGGTTTGGTCAGAATTAGAGGTGATGATGATTTGCATCATATGATCAGAGCTAGTGCCGAGCATAAAATGTCTGCAATCATGGTTGACCATTCAGATTTCATCAGTAATTTCAGGGCTGATTTGGTATGCAAATTGCCTTCAGTTCAGAGACATGTGAGAATGGCCACCTCAAGTGTTGCAGCAGCAAGTGCAGCATCTTCCCACAACCTCATTTCTCTTATTGGGGAAGATCTCATTTCAGAAATTGCGGGTGATGGCACAGTACAATAGAATTTGATGATTAAAGGTGTTGAGTGATGACCCACAAGTATAGGGGATCTATCATAGTCCTTTCGATAAGTAAGAGTGTCGAACCCAACGAGGAGCAGAAGGAAATGATAAGCGGTTTTCAGCAAGGAATTCTCTGCAAGCACTGAAATTATCGGTAACAGATAGTTTTGTGATAAGGTAATTGGTAACGAGTAGCAAGTAATAAAAGTAAATAAGGTGCAGCAAGATGGCCCAATCATTTTTGTAGTAAAGGACAAGCCTGGACAAACTCTTATATAAAGGAAAGCGCTCCCGAGGACACATGGGAATTATCGTCAAGCTAGTTTTCATCATGATCATATGACTCGTGTTTGGTACTTTGATAATTTGATATGTGGGTGGACCGGTGCTTGGGTGCTGCCCTTACTTGGACAAGCATCCCACTTATGATTAACCCCTATTGCAAGCATCCGCAACTACAACAGAAGTATTAAGGTAAACCTAACCATAGCATGAAACATATGGATCCAAATCAGCCCCTTACCAAGCAACGCATAAACTAGGGTTTAAGCTTCTGTCACTCTAGCAAACCATCATCTACTTATTACTTCCCAATGCCCTCCTCTTGGCCCAAACAATGGTGAAGTGTCATGTAGTCGACGTTCACATGACACCACTAGAGGAAAGGCAACATACATCTCATCAAAATATCGAACGAATACCAAATTCACATGACTACTAATAGCAAGACTTCTCCCATGTCCTCAGGAACAAATGTAACTAGTCAAAAAGCATATTCATGTTCATAATCAGAGGGGTATTAATATGCATAATGGATCTGAATATATGATCTTCCACCAAGTAAACCAACTAGCATCAACTACAAGGAGTAATCAACACTACTAGCAACCCACACGTACCAATCTGAGGTTTGGATACAAAGATTGGATACAAGAGATGAACTAGGGTTTGAGATGAGATGGTGCTGGTGAAGATGTTGATGGAGATTGACCCCCTCCCGATGAGAGGATCGTTGGTGATGACAATGGTGATGATTTCCCCCTCCCGGAGGGAAGTTTCCCCGGCAGAGCAGCTCCGCTGGAGCCCTAGATTGGTTCCGCCAAGGTTCCGCCTCGTGGCGGCGGAGTCTCGTCCCGAAAGCTTGCTTATGATTTTTTTTTCTTGATGAAATACTCCATATAGCATAAGATGGGCATCGAGGGCCACCAGGGGGCCCACGAGGCAGGGGGCGCGCCCAGGGGGGTAGGGCGCGCCCCCACCCTCATGGCCAGGGTGTGCCCCCCCTCTGGAACTTCTTGCTCTCAGTATTTTTTATATATTCTGGAAATAACTTCCGTGAAGTTTCAGGACTTTTGGCTCTATGCAGAATAGGTCTCTAATATTTGCTCCTTTTCCAGCCCAGAATCCCAGTTGCCGGCATTCTCCCTCTTCATGTAAACCTTGTAAAATAAGAGAGAATAGGCATAAGTATTGTGACATAATGTGTAATAATAGCCCATAATGCAATAAATATCGATATAAAAGCATGATGCAAAATGGACGTATCAACTCCCCCAAGCTTAGACCTCGCTTGTCCTCAAGTGAAGCCGAAATCCAAAAATATGTCCACATGTTTAGAGATAGAGGTGTCGATAAAAATAAAATACGGACATGAGGGCATCATGATCATTCTTAGAGCAGAAACACACACACACACATATATATATTGTCATATGATCTCTTATGCTAAAGTAACAATTCAATCACAATTTGAAGTATGAATCATAAACTTCATTGAGAACCAACAAACTCTAATCTCAGTCATTGAGGCAATTGCAATTTATCATAACATAGGAAAGAGTCAATATAAGAGCTTTTCAGCAAGTCCACATACTCAACCATCTTTTAGTCTTTCACAATTGCTAACACTCACGCAATATTTATGGGTATGAAGTTTTAATCGGACACAGAGAAAGATAGGGGCTTATAGTTTTGCCTCCGAACGTTTTACCTCAAGGGTAATGTCAACAATAATAGTTCATGAATACTCACATCCAATTAGCTATATATATCAGGATCTTTCCAACACATTGTGCTTGCCAAAGGATAAAATGTTAAAAGGAAAGGTGAAGATCACCATGACTCTTATGTAAGGTAGAAGATAAAAGTAAAAGATAGGCCCTTCGCAGAGGGAAGCAGAGGTTGTCATGCGCTTTTATGGTTGGATGCACGAAATCTTAATGCAAAAGAACATCACTTTATATTGCCACTTGTGATATGGACCTTTATTATGCAGTCCGTCGCTTTTATTTCTTCCATATCACAAGATCGTATAAAGCTTATTTTCTCCCACACTAATAAGTCATACATATTTAGAGAGCAATTTTTATTGCTTGCACATATGACAACTTACTTGAAGGATCTTACTCAATCCATAGGTAGATATGGTGGACTCTCATGGCAAAACTGGGTTTAGGGATATTTGGAAGCACAAGTAGTATCTCTACTTGGTGCGAAGAAATTGGCTAGCATGAGAGGGAAAGGCAAGCTCAACATGTTGGATGATCCATGACAATATAATTTATCTCAGATGTAAGAAAACATAACCCATTACGTTGTCTTCCTTGTCCAACGTCAACTCTTCGCATGTCATACTTTAATGAGTGCTCACAATCATAAAAGATGTACAAGATAGTATATTTACATGTAAACCTCTCTTTCTTTATTACTTCCTATTAATTGCAACGATGACCAAAACTATGTTTGTCAACTCTCAACAACTTTATTCATCATACTCTTTATATGTGAGCTCATCACTCTCCATAAGATCCATATGATCTCTTTGTTTCTTTTTATTCTTTATCTTTTATTTTATTTAATTCCCTCAAGGTCATAGCAAAATAATCAAGCCCTTGACTCAACACTAATCTTTATTATATAGCTCAAGGACTCGATTACATAGAAGGATCATAAAGCAAAACTCACAACTAGATCATACTAAAACTTTATTCTACTAGATCAAGATATTACTAAAAGGATCGAACTAAGAAAAATGGTAAAGATAAAAGTGATGATGATACGATACCGGGGCACTCCCCCAAGCTTGGCAGTTGCCAAGGGGAGTGCCCATACCAGATACTCATTTTTTGTTTGTTGGTGAAGAAGGTGGAGCTGTTGATGATGTAGGCTTGTCGTCCTTTTTCCAAGGCATAGGCTCACCATCATAGAAGGATGATCGAGTCTCCTGAATCCTAAAATCTGCAGCCAAACTCATCCTCTTGAATCTATATTCATACTCACAGTTTTGATTTTGCAGGTCATAGATATGGGCTTGGAGGTGCTCAATTTTCTCATGAAGCTTGAAGATGGCCTCCCCAATGTCCTTGATGTCCAGCTTGTGGTTGTTGGTGAACTCCGTGATCATAATGTGATTAGAGTCGAGTCCACGCTCCACCATCTCCTAACACTTGAAAACTTGTTGCTCCAATGCCTCGAGCCTTGCCTCCATGCTTCCGGTCCTCCTCGGTCCCTCAACATCGCGGATGTGCAACAACCCCTCACGCATCTCAATGGTTTGAGGGTGTTGCAGCACCTCCGCGAGGTAGGGGTTGATGACCTTCTAAAAGAACTTGTCCTTGGGGGAGCTTGAAGACGACATGACGACCTAGATCTATCAGAAAAACGGCTCGAAACAAAGACAAGAGATATTTGCGTGATACGGTGGTCAAAACCTTCGGGAGATTATATAATGAATTTTTACCGACCAAAAGAAGTATCGTGGAAGAAAACGGAGTCCGAAGAGCACACGAGGTGCCCACGAGGCAGGGGGGCATGCCTAGGGGGTAGGGCGCGCCCTCCATCCTCGTGGAAGCCTCACGTCCTTTCCGGTCTGCTTCTTATTTTCCTATTTTCTTAAGTATTCCAAAACGGAGAAAAATTTCCATTAGAACTGTTTTGGAGTCAGTTTACTTACCATACCACGTACCTATTCCTTTTCAGAGTCTGAAATGTTCCGGAAAGTGTCCCTTATGTATTCCTCCGGGGTTACAGTTTCAATAACATTAGTTTCAACATTTATGGGATTACCTGAGATATAATGTTTAATTTTTTGACCGTTCACCACCTTCGGATTTGTGCCTTCGAAGTTGTTGATTTTTATGGCACCGGAATGATAGACCTCCTCGATAACGTAAGGACCTTCCCATTTAGAGAGAAGTTTGCCTGTAAAAAATCTTAAACAAGAGTTGTATAGCAATACATAATCACCTACATTGAACTCACATTTTTGTATCCTTTTATCAAGCCATCTTTTAACTTTTTCTTTAAACAGCTTGGTATTTTCATAAGCCTGGGTTCTCCATTCATCAAGTGAGACAATGTCAAATAACCTCTTCTCACCGGCAAGTTTGAAGTCATAGTTGAGCTCTTTAATGGCCCAATATGCCTTATGTTCTAATTCAAGAGGTAAGTGACATGCTTTACCATAAACCATTTTATACGGAGACATACCCATGTGATTTTTATATGCAGTTCTATAGGCCCATAATGCATCATCAAGTTTCTTGGACCAATTCTTTCTAGATCTATTAACAGTCTTTTGCAAAATTAATTTGAGCTCTCTGTTACTCAATTCTACTTGACCACTAGACTATGGGTGATAAGGAGATGCAATTCTATGATTAACATCATACTTAGCAAGCATTTTATGAAAGGCACCATGAATAAAATGTGAACCACCATCAATCATTAAATATCTAGGGACTCCAAACCTCGGAAAAATAACTTCTTTAAGCATCTTAATAGAGGTGTTATGATGAGCACTACTAGTTGGAGTAGGTTCTACCCACTTAGTAACGTAATCAACAGCAACTAAAATATGTGTATACCCATTAGAGGAAGGAAATGGTCCCATATAATCAAAGCCCCAAACATCAAATGGTTCAATAACAAGTGAATAATTCATAGGCATTTCTTGACGTCTACCAATATTACCAATTCTTTGACATTCATCACAAGACAATACAAACTTACATGCATCCTTGAAGAGAGTAGGCCAATAAAAACCTGATTGCAATACCTTATGTGCAGTTCTATCTCCAGCATGGTGTCCTCCATAAGCCTCGGAGTGACACTTGCGTAGGATCTGTTCCTGTTCATGCTCAGGTACACAACGTCTAATAATACCATCTACTCCTTCTTTATAAATATGTGGGTCATCCCAAAATTAATGTCTCAAATCATAGAAGAACCTTTTCTTTTACTGGCATGTGAAACTAGGTGGTATAAATTTAGCAACAATATAATTAGCATAATCGGCATACCATGGAGTAGTATGAGAAGAATTTATGACATTTAATTGTTCATCAGGAAAGCTATCATCAATAGGTAGTGGGTCATCAAGAACATTTTCTAACCTAGACAGGTTGTCTGCAACGGGGTTCTCAGCTCCCTTTCTATCAATAATATGCAAATCAAATTCTTGTAGCAAGAGAACCCATCTGATAAGTCTAGGTTTAGCATCTTTCTTTTCCATAAGATATTTAATAACAGCATGATCAGTGTGAATAGTTTTAGAATCAACAATATAAGGTCTAAACTTATCACAAGCAAATACAACTGCTAAGAATTCCTTTTCAGTGGTTGCATAATTTCTCTGGGCATTGTCTAGAGTTTTACTAGCATATTGAATAACATTAAATTTCTTATCAACTATTTGCCCTAGAACATCACCTACAGCATAATCACTAGCATCACACATAATTTCAAAGGGTAAATTCCAATCAGGTGGCTGAACAATAGGTGTAGAAATCAATGCTTTCTTAAGTATTTCAAATGCTTCTACACAATCATCATCAAAGACAAAAGGAATGTCTTTTTGTAATAGATTAGTCAGAGGCCGAGAAATTTTTGAGAAGTCCTTAATGAACCTCCTATAAAAACCGGCATGACCCAGAAAACTTCTTATACCTTTGATGTCCTTGGGACACGACATCTTTTCAATAGCATCAACTTTAGCTTTGTCAACTTCAATACCTCTTTCAGATATTTTATGCCCCAAGACAATACCTTCATTAACCATAAAGTGGCACTTCTCCCAATTCAGAACAAGATTAGTTTCTTCACATCTCTACAAAACTCGATCAAGGTTGCTCAAGCAATCATCAAAAGAGGATCCATAAACGGAGAAATCGTCCATGAAAACCTCTCATGTCTTTTCACAAAAGCCAGAAAATATAGCTATCATGCATATTTGAAAGAAGCCAGAGGGAAAGTAAAATTGGTCTTTGATTGATCATCAACTGACACAGGTATTTGAGAGAAGCCAAAGTAACCATCTAGAAAGCAAAAATGTGTATGTTTGGATAATCTTTCTAGCATTTGATCAATAAAAGGTAAGGGGTAATGATCCTCTTCAGTAGCCTTATTTAATTTGGGAAATCAATTACCATCCTATAACCTGTAATAATTCTTTGCGAGATCAATTCATCTTTATCATTAGGAACAACAGTAATACCTCCCTTCTTAGGGACACAATGGACAAGACTTACCCGCTTACTATCAGCAATGGGATAAATTATACCTGCCTCAAGGAGCTTTAATATTCCCTTTCTTACCACTTCTTTCATCTTAGGATTCAGCCGTCGTTGATGATCAATAACTGGTTTGGCGTCTTCCTCCAAATTTATTTTGTGTTGACATAGAGTGGGACTAATGCCCTTAAGATCATCAAGAGTATATCCAATAGCAGCACGATGCTTCTTCAGAGTTTTCAATAATTTCTCTTCCTCCCTGTCTGAAAGGTTAGCACTAATAATAACATGATATATTTTCTTTTCATCAAGTTAAGCATATTTAAGAGTATCAGGTAATGGCTTAAGCTCAAACACGGGATCACCCTTGGGTGGAGGAGGATCCCCTAGGATTTCAACGGGCAAGTTGTGTTTCAAAATAGGTCCCTGTTTAAAGAATACTTCATCTATTTCCCTTCTTTCATTCATGAACATATCATTTTCATGGTCTAGCAAATATTGTTCTAATGGATCAGTAGGAGGCACAACAATAGAAGCAAGACCAATAATTTCATCTTTACTAGGCAATTCTTTATCATGGGGTTGTCTACAAAATTTAGCAAAATTAAACTCATGAGACATATCCCCTAAACCAACAGAAACAATATCCTTCTTGCAATCTATCTTAGCATTAACAATATTCAAGAAGGGTCTACCAAATATAATTGGACAAAAGCTATCTTGAGGGGAACCAAGAACAAGAAAATCAATAGGATATTTAAATTTCCCACACAAGACTTCAACATCTCTAACAATCCCAATTGGTGAAATAGTATCTCTATTAGCAATCTTAATGGTAACATCAATACCTTCTATCTCAGCTGGTGCAATATCATGCATAATTTCTTTGTATAAGGAAATAGGTATTGCACTAGCACTAGCTCCCATATCACACAAGCCATGATAACAATGATCTCCTATTTTAAGGGAAATAACAGGCATGCCTACCACATGTCTATGTTTATCTTTAGCACCAGGTTTAGCAATTCTAGCAGTCTCATCACAGAAATAAATAACATGCCCATCGATATTATCAGCCAGGAGATCTTTAACAATAGCAATATTAGGTTCAACTTTAAATTCTTAGGAGGTGTATAAGTTCTAATATTACTTTTACGAACCACAGTTGAAGCTTTAGTATGATCCTTTATTCTAATAGGGAAAGGTGGTTTCTCAACATAAACAGTGGGAACAACATGATCATTATAAGTGATAGTTTTTTCTTCAACTTTAATAGGTGCAGCTACTTTTGTTTCAATGGGAGGATTATATTTAAACCACTTCTCCTTAGGGAGATCAACATGAGTAGCAAAGGATTCACAGAAAGAAGCTACTATCTCAGAGTCAAGTCCATATTTAGTGCTAAGTTTACGAAAAACATAGGTATCCATAAAAGATTTAACACAATCAAACTTAGGTGTTATGCCTGACTCTTTACCTTTGTCGAGATCCCAATCTTCAGAGTTGCGTTTAATTCTCTCCAATAAATTCCATTTGTATTCAACAGTCTTCATCATAAAGGAACCAGTACAAGAAGTATCGAGCATGGAGCGATTGTTGTCAGAAAGCCGAGCATAAAATTTTTGAATAATCATTTCTCTTGAGAGCTCATGATTCGGGCATGAATATAACATTGACTTAATCCTCCCCAAGATTGAGCCATGCTTTCTCCTTCGCGAGGCCGGAAATTATATATATAATTGCGATCACGATGAACAAGATGCATAGGATAAAACTTCTGATGGAATTCCAATTTCAACTGTTTGTAGTCCCATGATCCCATATCATCATAGCCTATACCATGTCAATGCATCTCCCTTCAAAGATAAAGGGAAGACCTTCTTCTTGATAACATCATCGGGCATACCTGCAAGCTTAAATAATCCACAAACTTCATCCACATAGATTAAGTGTAAGTCGGGATGCAGTGTTCATTACAAAAAAAAATACACTTCCGTGATGATACGTGTTTGTCACAGTAGGTTGCATTTTCTGTCATGCATGTACATCCACGACAAATTTATGACAGAATCAAGATAGTCATACCTGTGCTGTCGTAGAAGTGTTCCATGACATTGCTAAAATTATCATCACGGAAGTGTCCACTTCCATGACGATAAATCGCGCGTCACAGAAGTGCTTTCGTCAAGGGTGACCGACACGTGGCATCCACCGTAATGGAACGCCGTTAAGCTATCGGGTCGGGTTTTGGATCCGATAACCCGTTAACAGCCCCGACCAATGGGGATTTTCCACGTGTAAAATCATCATTGGCTGGAGGAAACACGTGTCAGCTCACCGTTGGGACAGATTTCATCTGCTCATTGGACCGAAGGCGCCTATGATACGGCGACACGTGGCACGACCCAACAGAGGCCCATTCCTGTGAAAAGGCCGGCCCGTTTGACTTGGTCAAAAGGTGGCGGGCCAGCCCACAGAAAGCCTGTTAACGGCATGTTCGCATATAGCCCATTTACAGCCCGCTAACCCAGGGCCCGTTACGCCCTATCCGAATTAGGTCCAGTAGCGCCATATGGGCCGTCCAATATGATTCAGCCTGTTTTAACTTCAGGCCCATGTGTGGCCCATGACTTCTTTCGGCCCATATGAGGACCTTTGTAACTCTTGGCCCATTAACGGCCCGTGGTGAAACTGGCCTGTAATGAACAGTGTATAACTTTATACCCATTAACGGCCCGTTATTCCATTGGGTCGTTTCCAGCCCAAGTTATCTTTCGGCCTTCTTAGGGCCCATTGATTCTTGGGCTCATTTGCAGCATTCGGTTACATACGGCCCGTTACTGTCATTTTCTGCTTGTGGGCCAAATTCAGCCCGTCGTTACAGTCGGCCCGTTTGCGGACCATTAATACGTTGGGCCGTTTTCATGTCAAAAAAACCCGTGGGGCTATTTTCATAGAGTTATCAAATACGGCCTATTAACGACCCGTTATGGTCCATGAATAGTATGACCCATGATTGGCGAAATGATGATACGCCCCGTAGAAGGCCCATGGATCATACGGCCCGTATGAGGCCCATGGATAGTACGGCCCGTAGAAGGCCCATGGATCGTATGGCCCGTAGAAGGCCCATGGACCCTACGGCCCGTAGAAGGCCCATGGACCCTACGGCCCGTAGAAGGCCCATGGACCCTAAGTCCCGTATAGAAGGCCGATGGATCATACGGCCTGCAGGAGGCCCATGGTTACAACAGTCCGTGTGTTGCCATGATTATTTTGGCCTAGTTACCAAAAATAGGCTATTGTGGCCACTAGAAAAAAAACAGAAAAAGAACTGCAGTGACTACAAGCAAACAACTAAACAAGACAATAAGGAAATAAATAAGCAAGCAATTAACGCTAGCCTATTACCGCTATTACACATATTACATCCACTGGGCATCAAAGTTCGCCACCAGTGCAAATATAGGGAACAAAGCAACACATTACATAAACTGGCCATCAAAATTGGCCACCAGTGCAAATAAACGCGGCAGCAAAACAAGAGCATAACTGAAACAACTTCAGAAGAGCTCAAGAAATGTTATCCTGGGTATCCACCATGCTGGCAATAAGCTTAGCAAGCTGATTAGCTTTGTCTTGTTTGGCGCTAACATCCTCCAACGCTTGCTATTGCACCAGAAAGTATGCATCTGAATGCTCCAGGGACTTCCGCAGTCCTTCCGCTTCTTGTCGCAGCACAGCTGATCGATGTCTTTCAGCTTGTAGTTAAGACTCAAGAAACTGAACTGATTCAGACAGTGAGTTTGAATAGCTTGTGCAATCGGTAGTGGCCAGTAACTCGAACACTAAACCAAGACAGGGCTTTGGGGTTGTCTCGCTGTCTTCAAGATAGTCTTCCTTAGATGTTTTATCAGCTTTGTTGGAGACCAACAAGGATGTGTCACTATCCTGAACCTTATCCGCATTACTTCCTTTACCATTGCTTAATAAGGCACTCTTCCACAATATTCTGTCAGCATTCTAAAAGAAGAAACAAGCAGACACATAACAAGTTTAGCATGTACTAGTATATGAAACTCATTTCAGTGAACCAGTTCATTAGTAAGGTGGACAGGATTAAACTACCAAGTCTTCTATTGCCAAGTACTAGTACATAATAAAAGCATCAAACAAACATATATCTATGTCCTATGGTCACTGCATTGTCTTGCCAAATCAAAATAGAGACACGGTTCAAATCATATCAGTTCAAGACAAAGCAGCAGTGAAAGAATACAAAGCGTGGAAAACAACACGACACAACAAGATTTTAGATGGGTACCACGGGTCTACATGTACAACAACACTATTGGCTCTATTGTGATGCTAGTAATGTTCATGATATGAAAGTCAACTGTATACACAATTGAAATTGAAATCAACAGAGCTATTCATAAGAGCAAACCTATTAAAGAAACATGCGTGAACATACTTGCTGTGCCATTGGAGTTTCGATTGGATCCTTCAATTTAAAAATAAGTTTGTATGAGTAAATACAGTGATACAAGAGCAAAGCAATCATAGTTAAAAAAGGCGCGCCTAAGCGAGCGCTTAAGCGCGCCTAGGCTCTAGGCGTTGGCAAAACGCATTGCGCATAACTACGCATAATCTGTGCATAACTGCGCATAAGCATGTGCTTTGGTCAGTAAAGTGCAAGGCGGTGTCAAAATGCACAATTAACGCCTAGCGCTTTTTTGAACTATGATAGCAATGGAATCTTAAATTAGAACAATTTTTCTTCAGGTTTAGGCACTTGTTCTACATGAACAGAGTACAGTAAGACGCAAGAATATAATACTTAAAAATAGAAAATGAGCTCATAGACCTTACCACATTCTTAGTTCGGGACCAGTACAGAACAAGGCGTTCCCAGTCATCGTCCAGTAAATGTGTCTCAGGAGAACGTAAGGGAATTTGATGAGTTTGTTTGCCGGTGAAGTACGTTTTCTTCAGGTAATTCCGATACTGCCACCAAGCATTCTTGAAGATAGCAGAGGTATTAGCATAGGTTACCTCATCCTGAGTTTCCAAATCAGTCCTTCTCTATAGATAAAAATGAGAAAATTTGTTGTATTATAACCATCATGGAGGTAGGATGTACGGGACGAAGCAAAGTAATTGCCATGAATAACATTACTTACACATAACTCCTGGACAAACACCTGCAACTGGCATTTTACTTCATCTTCAGTATAATATTTCCAAGATGGGAAGATATGCACATACGATTTAACAACATCAAATGTGATAGATGCTAAACTACGACTAGCTGGTTGTGCTTCCTCCACAGGAATAGGCGTACTAACTGGTGGAGTTGGGGTTCGCCATGATAGTACTGGCCCTTTGGGCACCGGAGCTGCCTTACTAACTGCTCTTGTTTGGGAGCTCTGTGGTGGAGATGGTGCTATGTCAATAGGTACTGGGTTACTATCGGCTGGGGTTGGGGTTAGATTGGGTGAAGCTGGTTCTCTGTCCATCGTAGTAGGGGTACAATCTGCGAGAGTTTGGGTTATGTGTGGTAGGGCTGGTTCTTGTGCATGTACAACCGGGGTGCTATCTCCACCAAGAGGTAGCACTGTTTTATATGAAGACCATGTTTTTAGTCTGCTAGATACTGGCATCACCCGCTCGAATTCAAATGGCTGATAAACAGGAAACATAGTTGAATGTACAGACATTGTATGAGAGACAGATGCAATAGATAGTGTGGAAAAAAGAGGGCATGAAATAGTTGACATGTATATTGTTTAACTAAAACGGATAGCATGACATAATTTCACATATATGATGTCTATCTAAACTGGATAGCATAGCATAACATAATTCAAAGATATGATGAATAACTAAACAGGATCGCATGACATAATTCACCTACATGTTATCTAAGTAATCAGGATCGCATCATTTAATTCACATATGTGATTTATATGCTAAACAGAGGGCATTCGATATGATGTCTGAACTAAGAACATGGTGTTGAATATTGTGTATATGATGTCTAAACTATGCAATGCAAGACACCGTTTGCATGATATGAGCAGTATAACCGTGCCAAGTTAGAGCATACACCTCAGTGGGGGAATAGGACTGGTCATCTGTCTCTGAATCCATCTCTGAGGAGCTATCGGGACCCAACAAGAGATATGCTTCGACAGGTAGCACTATCTGCTCTAAAGGCCTTGTTTTCACTCCAGATTTTTCCATCTCCCACCCAAATGGCTGATTCACAGGAAGAGTAGTTTAATGTACAAACATTGTCGACAAATGGAAATGTAATGAAGAAAAGGATGGGCAAGATATCATTCAAATATATGATGCCTGGTTAAACAGGATGGCATTGCACATTTCACATATATTATGGCTGGCTAAAAGACATGAGACTCCATAATTCCCATATATGATATAGAAACTAAACAGGTGGCATTACAGAACATGTCTAAACTAAGCAGATGACATATATGATGTCAAAAGTAGGCACTGCAAGGCAACATATGCATGATATGACTAACATCATCATGCCAAGGTAGAGCAAACACCTTGGGAGGTAAATAGGAGTGGTCAGCGGCGTCTGAATCCACCTCAGAACAGATACTGGATTATAATTTGGAGAGGGGTGGGGAGGGTTTGCCATTGAACCCACCATGGAGCGATGTCTGCATGACATTGTATTGCCGCGCAAAACTCTTCTCTTTTTCTCTACATGTTCAGCATGACTGTGTACAATATCTGACATGCATACGAAAAAAATATGGTGAGATTAAGTAAGGAGAGCATGCAGAAATTTAGAGTGATGGTAACAACCAGTGGATCGACGTTTTTCCGTTGAACCAAAATAGCCCTAATGGATCGACGTGAATGTATAGTAATAAGTGATGCAACAAGTGTACAGCCTCTTTGCCGTAGCCGTGTCGACCTCAACATCATTGGGTTGGTCGCTGAAGCAGTTGAGGCAGAGGTGGCTGTCGGAGGTGTGGAGGAAGATCTGAGGAATCTGTAGATGGCGTCCAGGGCACTTCTCTGTTGTGATGGATCGTTCTGTCGTTGGAGCAGCTCCGGTGAGCCGTAAGATGTCAAGGCTGAAGCAGCACAAGACAGACATCGTCAATCTCAAGTGGGATTCTAATAGCATCTCCAATAGATGATGTAAAATGGATGTAAAATTAACATCACCAAAAACCACCTGACTACAACAGATGAGGTAAAAACTGTTGACTCTGAACTTAACGCTCGAAACTGAAATTTACTGTGGAATCTGAATGCTACTGTCAAAACTGAATGCAATGGTAGCAGAGAGTCACTTGACATGTAGTTTAGGGAGGGCCTGCAGTTCATCTTCAACCTGCACCCCCCTGAGCTGCCAGCCACCACCGGCCGAACCGCCGGCCCCAGCGCCGCCTCGCCGCTCCGAAACAACTCGCCATCGCCGCCCTGGCCAGCCCTCTAGGCCCCCGCCCACCCACCATGAACCCTAAGATCGATAGTGGGGTACCTCTCCGGCGAGCCCCCGTCCCCGCTGCGGGTGGTTCTTCCTTAACTCCGATGAGCCCCCCAACCCCTGAAAATCGACTGACCCAAAAGTCGATTCAGTCGACTGAAGTGTGGCTTAATCGGAGCAGAGCAGCAACACGAGCGAGGGGGAGAGCAGCAACAGTAGTTGGGTGAGCGAGCGATTGAGCGAGATCCGGAGCAGCAGCAGCATCGCGAGCGAGAGCCGGAGCAGCAGCAGATCCGACTGGTATGGACGCCGCCGCCGAAGGGGCCTCGCACTGGGGGAGAGCCGCCGTGGAGATGTCGCCCGTGGCGCCGGCTTCAAGGTAGCCACTCCATGGGGGTGCGGGATGGAGCACCGTCGGCACGGGGAGGTCGAGTTAAGGAGAAGGTGCGATGCGATGAGTGTACAACCTCTTTGGTGGCGCCGAGTAGGCCTCGGCTTCATCCGAGGAGTCGGTGAGGATGCTGCGGTTCTGGTGGAGCAGGTTAAAGCGGCGCTGTGGGGATGGAGCAGCCGCGATAGACGAGGCGATCGTCGGAGCAGCTCCTTGGAGATGGAGGATGGGGCGGCTGAACCGGCGGGACGGCGAGATGGATGACGGATCCTCATCCGGGGAGGTGGACGAGGGATGTCGAGCTGTTGCGGTGGACGACGTCGTCGGGGAAGAGGCTCCGGCTAGGCAGCGGTGACGTGGCGGACGGAGGAGGGTGGGGTTTCGTGGCTGGAGAGGAGAGGTTATGGCGGCCCGGGATTTTGAATGGCGAAAAGGGGGCGATGGGAGGGGGTGAAGCATGACATAGGGACGCGCTTGTCCAAAATGTAGGGTGTGTTACAAAAGTACCCCCCCACCGATTTGAACTAGCGGCCCTTTCGGCTCAGGGTTAGAAGGGGGATTTCGCGTGTCGGGATTTGGCAGCTGGAGGGAGTTTTCGCGCGCGTTGTAATTTCGGGATAGCAAGGCGCGGGTTGTGAAGGCGCCAGTTTTGGGAGCACGATATCTGAATTTTTGGGATATAACAAGACCGGGTTGAATTTTAGGGACAAGCCTAACGTGTAGTAATATTGTACTTGTACGTACCAAATCAATTCGCACTTCCCTCAACCAAAAAGAAAACAAAAAAATAAAACTATTCACACCACACAAAGAGAGAGTCTTGCCCCGTTTTACTATACAAATGCTATTCAAAGCTACTCCCTCCTTCCGTCTATATAGGGCCTAATGCGTTTTTCGATGCTAACTTTGACCAAATATTAGAGCAATGATATATGACATGCAACTTACCCAAAGCACACCGTTAAATTCGTTTGTGAAAGGTTCTTTCAATGATATAATTTTTACATTGTGCATGTCATGTACTATTAATCTTGTCAATAGTCAAACGCAGTCTTAAAAATCTCATTACGCCCCATATAGATGGAAGGAGGGAGTATTAATCCATGTTATGTCCGATTAAATTTTTTCGCTTGCTGTATAATGCATGTAACCTACTCATACCAACATTTTAGTGCATTCCAAATGTTTATACTACTGCTGCAATTCGAACTAAATTTGAATTCGTTTCTCTATTTCAATAAGAATCTACAATCATGATTGTTGCCAACTTCAACCATCATAGTTTCCTTGCTATTCGCCAGATATAAATCGGATGGCCTATAATGCAGGATGGCAGGCACACCATCATCAACAACTCCGTTTTTTTATAAGAGTAGAGATAAAATATATTAAATGTAGTATAACATGTTCATAACCACACCATGTGTATCACCGTTATATATATTCACACATGCATCGGTTTGAAACACTATGATAAATTCTTCAAATATCCAAATTCGCTTTTTATAATGAAGTATATATGATCTCTATTCGTCTTTTACACCCACACAACCCTCTTATCTTTGTAGCTAGCGCTAACTTTCTCTTGTGCAGGCACACGCCCGCATCCCTCTCACCCTCCCTCAGCATTCTCTAGCTCCATTGCGCAAATTCGTCTTTTCACTTTAGCTCATTCACCCGCGGTGTGTGTAGGCCCCCCAGCTCCTTCTTTACGGCACACATCAATCGATATGCCTCTCTAGCCAGGTGTGCCTAGCACAAACACAAGCTTCCCCTCTTCTCTTGTCACCGTCCATGCCTCACTCCCACCACTCTTTTCATCGTTCTCGTACTCGCACACTCCTCCCCCCTCGATATAGTATGCCTCTCGTACCACCTCCTACATGCATCCCTCTCTCTCTATCCTTCTCCTCGTGCCTCATTTGCTTCTAACACACACATGCATGTATACCGATCGATCTCCCAACATATACCTAGATCGACTTTAACTACCCCCCCATCAATCGACGTACCTCACAAGTTATGTCTCTCCTTTCTCTAACAAAGGGCGATTGATCTTCCTATGTAGTTACGTCTGCTTACCACAGCCACATCACCCCCCTCATCATTCTTGCATGCCTCCTGACCTGTCTCTCACCCGCACGTGCACAGACAACAAGCAACCATCTCCTCTCTTACTGATATTGCGGGCGTGCCCTCCGTTTTTCTAGCAAGCCTATCCCACCATTTGTTAGAAGCAACTCCACTACCACCCCCTCCAACACTCTAGCTCTGTCTCTCTCCCAACCTTATTCCTCTCCTGCACATATGCATGGATGCCGATGTTGGAAATATGCCCTAGAGGCAATAATAAAATGATTATTATATTTCCATGTTCATGATAATTGTCTATCATTCATGCTATAATTGTATTATCTGGAAATCGTAATACATGTGTGAATACATAGACCACAATGTGTCCCTAGTGAGCCTCTAGTTGACTAGCTCGTTGATCAACAGATAGTCATGGTTTCCTGGCTATGGACATGGGGATGTCATTGATAACAGGATCACATCATTAGGAGAATTATGTGATGGACAAGACCCAATCCTAAACATAGTACAAGATCGTATAGTTCGTTTGCTAGAGTTTTTCCAATGTCAAGTATCTTTTCCTTAGACCATGAGATCATGTAACTCCCGGATACCGTAGGAGTGCTCTGGGTGTACCAAACGTCACAACATAACTGGGTGACTATAAAGGTATACTACGGGTATCTCCGAAAGTGTCTGTTGGGTTGACACGGATCAAGACTGGGATTTGTCACTCCGTATGACAGAGAGGTATCTCTGGGCCCACTCGGTAATGCATCATCATAATGAGCTCAAAGTGACCAAGTGTCTGGTCACGGGATCATGCATTATGGTACGAGTAAAGTGACTTGCCGGTAACGAGATTGAACGAGGTATTGGGATACCGACGATCGAATCTCGGGCAAGTAACGTACCGATTGACAAAGGGAATTGTATACGGGGTTGCTTGAATCCTCGACATCGTGGTTCATCCGATGAGATCATCGAGGAGCATGTGGGAGCCAACATGGGTATCCAGATCCTACTATTGGTTATTGACCGGAGAGCCGTCTCGGTCATGTCTACATGTCTCCCGAACCCGTAGGGTCTACACACTTAAGGTTCGGTGACGCTAGGGTTGTAGAGATATGAATATGCAGTAACCCGAAAGTTGTTCGGAGTCCCGGATGAGATCCTGGACGTCACGAGGAGTTCCGGAATGGTCTGGAGGTGAAGAATTATATATAGGAAGTGCAGTTTCGGCCATCGGGAGAGTTTCGGGGGTCACCGGTATTGTACCGGGACCACCGGAAGGGTCCCGGGGGTCCACCGGGTGGGGCCACCCATCCCGGAGGGCCCCATGGGCCAAAGTGGGGAGGGGAACCAGCCCATAGTGGGCTGGTGCGCCCCCCTTGTCCCACCCCATGCGCCTAGGGTTGGGAACCCTAGGGTGGGGGGGGGGGCGCCCCACCTGGCTTGGGGGGCACTCCACCTCTTGGCCGCCGCCCCCCTAGGAGATCCCATCTCCTAGGGCCCGTGCACCCCCTAGGGGGCCTATATAAAGGGGGGGAGGGAGGGGGCAGCCACACCCTTGAGTCTTGGCGCCTCCCTATCCCCTGCTACACCTCTCCCTCTCGCAGTATAACGGCGAAGCCCTGCTGCGGTGACCCCCTGCATCCACCACCACGCTGTCGTGCTGCTGGATCTTCATCAACCTCTCCTTCCCCCTTACTGGATCAAGGAGGAGACGTCATGCTGACCGTACGTGTGTTGAACACGGAGGTGCCGTCCGTTCGGCGCTAGGATCTCCGGTGATTTGGATCATGTCGAGTACGACTTCCTCATCCCCGTTCTTTGAACGCTTCCGCGCGTGATCTACAAAGGTATGTAGATGCAATCCGATCACTCGTTGCTACATGAACTCATAGATGGATCTTGGTGAAACCGTAGGAAAAATTTTGTTTTCTGCTACGTTCCCCAATAGCCGATCGATCTCCCTTAATACATGAGGCAGATCGATCTCCTTAATACATGAGGTAGGCCTCTCTCCTCCTCCACACATGTACCAGCCATTGTACCTCTATAGTTAATTGGGCCTCCCTCTTCCCCCACCACACACCGATAGTCGAGCACTGCAGGTAGGTATCCATGCCACAGAGACAAACTGCACATGTCCCATCTCACGTTCTAGTAGGCCAGCCACTCTATATCTTTGATGTGGGCACACACAAATTCGATGGCACTCTTTATCGATCGCACGCGCGCGCGCACACACACACACACACATCATCCCTCTCTTCGATTCTATGGACACCTCAAGCCGATGATACCTCCACTCTCTTCTCGTGGATCGCCCCCTCTATATATATGTTATATCCAGGACTCTATTTCACACACATTGCATATGTTACATTTTTTGATTGACCCCCCCCCCCCAAAAAAAACTCTCAAGAACCCACACACTATATCTGTAGGTTTGTATCTCTCTCACACAACCCCACGTAGGTGGTGTACGTATACAAGAAGAGAATAGGTGCACTGTGCGCGTACTCACGCTTTGTGCCCAACCACACCCGCGCGGTTACATGGTGGAGCTCATTTCTTTATGAAATGGCAGCCCATGTGCTAATTTGAACGCCTGTAGCGGTTGTTTACCTAGGGAGGTCGTGTACCACACGTGCACGAAACAAAGTTCGACTTGACGCGTTGCCGCGTTATTTTTAAATAAAGTTATATCGCTCAATGGCACGTACACAGAATATAAAACGATTTTTATGGAGAAAAAGGTAGTCCGCTCACTATATACAATGGAGCCTGCCTGCCTGGTTTGTCGCTCTTCAGAGTATCTCACACAAGGCTGCGGTGGCCTCTCTCTCTCTCACCGTTGGTCACTGATCCGGCCGCATCCCGTCCGCCGGGGGAAAGGGAGTGCGGTGGCCTCTCTCTCTCTCTCACCGTTGGTCACTGATCCGGTCGCATCCCGTCCGCCGGGGGAAAGGGAGGAAGTGCATCGTTTCTCCGTTCGACGGCGCCGAGGCAGCACGTCCCAATCTGCGGTACACACCGTTCTCTCTGACCAAGCTCCGGGCGGCAGGGCCTATGCCACCTGCTCGCAGATTCCGCTCACCGCCGCTCACCTAGTTACATCCCGACGACCTCCAGGTATCCCCTCCGGCCTTGCTCCACTGCCCATCTTCCCACGTCGCTGCATGTGGATCTTCCATAGTTCTTTGCCCAAAACGTAGCTCGTCTGGCGTACTTTCCATATTGCATTCTCGTCCTCACACCGTTTTAGACAAACACAACCGTGTTGTTATCTTCCCTTAGGACAAGGAATATGCTTCTTTTTTGTCGTCGCATGTGTCATCAACTGTTATTGGCCAGTAATTGTTTCCTTTCTACCTCTTTTTTGCAAACAAGGCTATCCATTTCACCTTGTTGCTATTGCGACCTTTTGGTGAACTGCACAAATCACTTTTTTCTTAAGAGTGTTTTGTGCGGTTGTACTAAAATGTCACACGGGCAACGTCTCTACATTTCAGTGCGACTGCACAAAGGGAGATTGGTTTTGCTCTATCCTCCTCATCCAACTCCGAGCCTAATCTTCTCCAACTAGTTAGTCTTAAGAGAGACTGCAAGGTGACCGGCTTCTATTTGTGTGTTTATTGTTTCATCAGCAGTCCTCTATTATCGTAATCACACTTAATATCTTTGGAACAGGGACGCTCAGCTCTATTTTAGTGGAACTGCACAAAATGATCGGAATGTTGCATGCTCCAGACAGCTACTTTTTTTTCCCAACATGCCTTGTTGATTTAGACAGAGCTGGGGGGGGGGACGTTGCTGCCAATTGAAAGCATGGATCAATTTTAATTTAACACCTTCTCACAACTCTGTCTTCAGTTGTGATGTAATTATTAGCTCTGATCTGCTAATAATTGACATGCATTACCAAGGAAGTTAGTTTTTTATTGTTTCCGAAAGAGCATCGATGGCAAGACACGTGAAACAAAAGCTGAAAGCTCACACCATTGTACAATTTCATGTCGCTGGAAAATTATTTGTATAGTACGTCAATTATGTAAACAAATGATGGAAGCTTGATAGCATTGCCAGAAGCCTCTTCATCATCCGGGTCCATGTGCCATGCACAAAATTATACTCCTTCGTTCCTAAATATTTATCTTTTCACAAATTTCAAACGGGCATATTTTAGAGTGTAGATTCACTCATTTTGCTTCATATGTGTACTCCCTCCATTCCTAAATATTCTATTCGTCTTTCTAGAGATTTCAACAAGTGACTACATACGGAGCAAAATGAGTGAATCTACACTCTAAAATATGTCTATATACATCCGTATGTGCCAGTCCATTTGAAATCTCTAAAAAGACAAATATTTGAGTAGTCACTCATTGAAATCTCTAGAAAGACAAATATTCCGGAGTATATTTAAGAACCGAGGGGGTAGTGCACAACCGCATGGGAGACTCAGCCCAGTCGTTGCGCCGCTTTAATAGTGAGTAATGAGCAGTCAAATCATAAGCCCCACCTTTCCCACTGTAAGTTGCTCTGAAGAAGCAACCATCAATACGCTCTTCTTTGAATCCGCTCATACTACTCCATCCGTCACTGTTTATACAACGCGCTTCAGAAAAAAGAAAAAAATCTGTGGGACCAAAGCGACTAGCAATCGGCCTAAAAAATAGCATTGGTAGTTATAGCACGGCGTCTATTACTAGAGGGAATAATGCGTACACACATGCATGCAATGCTTCCACCCCGGGGACACACATGCATGCACTTACTCCACTCCATAGTAGTACAGTACATGAAGAGAAAATTGTGGACTTGATTGCGGTTACCACGCCCTAATTAATTGAGCATTAAACCAAACGCATCTAAAGTCTCTCTGGTGGTGGAAATGCATTGAGAGAAATGCATCATAATGAAGCGCGCCCTGTAAACTGTGATGGAGGGAGGAGTAGTATGAAGGTGCAAAACCAAGTACGCGTATGGCCAGTCGGTCAACGCATGTCCTCTTGGCATATCACTGACATGTGGGACAGGAGTGTGAGCAAACCGATCTCAATTGACGGCAAAGAGCCAACCCGCCGTTCCTTGAGAGAGACGAGGGGGCTGTTTGGTTCTCAGCCTAAGGTTGCCACGTCTAACCTTAGTCACGCCACAACACCTTAGGCATATGTTTGGTTTATTGCCACACTTTTCTAGTTATACGACCCACAAGTCATAGGCTCAAAATTTTGCCAAATCTTGCCACACTTGTGGTGGCCATTTTGTTAGCCACACTTTTTGTGGCAGCCACAGTTTGCCTAAGATTAGTTGTGGCAAAGTTAGTCATGAACCAAACAAGCCCGAGGAGCGAGAACACACAGATGGGCTCGCACAGAGGCCAAGATATATTCGAGCATGGTTGGTTGATCGATATCATTCATTACATGTTGGGCTGCCGTTTTCCGCCCTTCTCCGGAATAAACGTGTGCTTTATCAGAGATAAAAAAATAAGAGTACAGATGCTCCACCATGCGGTTCTAGTAGTAGTACTACTCGTACTACCGCGCTTGGCGCTTCGCCTCTTCGTGAAGTCGAACAATGATGGTACTCCGCATGTTGGGTACTACAGTGTATGCCTCTCATAATCTGACACCGAATGGACTGATGCATGTCCACCGAGGGTAGGTTGCATTAGTCAAAAGGCTTAAGCGAGCTTCACCTTGTCCTGCAAGCTTCTCCTCGTTCTGCGAGTTTACGGGACACACCAAAAAGTAGTGCTAGTCCATACTCCCTCCTTTCCGGTTAATATGGCTTCAAAACTACTACACAGACGATACTTATTCGGATGAAAGTTGGACGATGGTGAATCCATTGGCATGTAGTAGTTTGCTCATAGGCATGGACGGCTTCATTAGCACTGTCGTGCAAGAATCGTGCACCATGAGTCGTCTGCATAGCAGCGCTCATATGGCTTAATCTTTTTTGCGGGTAAATGAGAGAGCTTTATTCATATATAAGCATTCTTAGGACGATCAGCCAAGACACTGGTCACTAGGAAGCGAGGTACCCCGCAAAAAAGAAGTAGGAAGCGAGGTGTTTCATCAAGCCAGCTCTCGGCCACATTCAAAGTGCAGCAAGCACGGTTCGCACGAAGATGCGCCGCAAGGTTTACTGACCTGTTTACATGTTGAATAATAAAAAAGAGGAAATATTACCGAGCGCTACTATTTGTAACATGATATGAGCCAGAATTAAGCGAGAATTGTGGCGAGTGTTCCATGCAATCAACTTCCATTATCACATGCGAGAACCCTCAAAGAGAACCAAATGTGTTGAAGATTGCTTTATCACATTTTAAAATTATAATAAGAGTGCAGACGCTCCTCCATCCAGTTCGTACTAGTATACTACGTACCTCTATAGACTATAGTAGTAGTACTAGTAAACTTTGCGCTTGGCTGTTCGCCTATTCGGGAAGTCGAACAATAATAGCACTAGTAGTAGTATAGTGTATGCTTCTGGCAATCTAACACCGAAGTAATTATTGCACATCCACCGCCTGAGCGAGGGAGAGCTTGCATTAGTCAAAAGTTTCTCCTTGTCCTACGAGCCACCGCGTGCAAGCTTCTCCCGTCCTGCAACCTTCTCCTCGTTCGGCAAGTTGACGGGACACAGCAAAGTAATGCTAGTCCATACTGCCTCCTCTCCGGTTAATATGGCTTAATTTCAAACGAGATAAATACACTGTCTGTCACTGTATATTTGTAAAAATACAGTCAATGGACTTCATAATACGCTCACTGCGCTCGATATATATATATATATTCTGGTGTTTATACGGTCACTAGCTCACCCTGACTGAGTATGTGTGTGCATGCACGTGTAGGTTGAGCACTTGAGTGTGACCGTGTGTGTTCCGTCATGTGCTTGGACATGCATGCATTAGGCCGTCGCGTGCGTTTTTGCATCCATGTGTATGTGTGACTATTGCATACACGTAGGGGGAGTACGTGTAGGGGCCACTAAGGAGCAGTCAAATCACACAGTAAGTTAGTCGGAAGAAGCAACCATCATTTCACTCTTGAATGAGACGTACGCAATATAAAATGGCTGATATGGAGAGAAAAAGAAAACCACTATATATACACTAGCAGGAGCCTAAGCTACAAGCCTGCTTGCTTAGGTTGCTCTCTTCACAAGCATAGAACGACGGGCCTGATCCCGCAGCTGGGGGAAGGGAACAATGTTCTGCGTAGACGCGGTCGACATCGGCGAGGGAGAAAACCCACAGTCAGTGCGTCCCAATCGGGGGTCACCGCGGTATGGGCCGATGCCGCGTCCCAACCGCCCTTCTAGCTACAGCCCGACGTCCCAGGTAGTCCATATTCCTTTTGGAGCCGGCTTGCTCCACTGCCGTAGCTCCATCTCCATGTCGATCTTTCTCTACTTCTACCGGCTTCTACTTGTGATGAGTTTATGTCTCATGAACTAGTGCCAGTACTATTATTCTAATCACACTTCTTCAATATCTTGGCCATAAGGGATGCTCAGGTCGATTTTAGTGGAACTGCACAAAAGCATCGTATGATCTGAGGGTGCCAGCCGTCTTTCCTTCGACAGGTTCTACCTGGCCAGGAAATTAAATCATGTTTAGGGTTTAGGGTTTAAGTCGTTGTGACCCCATCAGTAGTTTTTCTTTCATACACGCTCTCACAACTTTTTTCTTTAGTTGTGAAGTAAATATTGGCTATGATCTATGAATCATTGAGATGCATCAGCATGTGTGTTAGTTTTCCTTTGTATTTGATGGAATGTTGTAACGGGGCAACCTTGGAATAGGAATGAAAATGGAGTGGAAAGTTTCCGTTTTTCCGGAGAAAAAATGGAAACGGAGAGAAACCAATGTTTCGTTTCGTTGGATCGCGCCATCGAGCAAAACCAACGTTTAAACACTACAAAAAAAGACACATCCGTGACATTTTGGGCCGAACAATTTTTTGTTGTCATACATATGACACTTCTATGACGATAATTGTGACAAAACCCGGTATCATCATAGATGTGGTGGGCTCCTACTTCTATGACAAAAAATCATGACAGAAAATGGGCTTTTCGTCCTGGGCGGGCCGGAGACGCAGCTGCATGACATTCTTTGGGCCGTCCATGACGGAAAAAACCATGGTAGAAGCGAGGGCGAGGAAAATTTTGGGGAGTTCTCGGTTACGGTGGGAGGTCGGGGGCCGAGCGATGCGTGTTTCTCTCATACACGTACGCACGTGTGTGCGAGGCGTTGGATCTAACTGAACCCGAGCGAGGCGTTGGGCTCTAACTGAACCTGAGTGATTGCACTGCAGGCTACGCATTACTGAACCCGAGCGATCGATCGATGGCTGTTAACTGAACCAGATCGAGCGATTCCTTCGCTACTGCTGCTAACTGAAGCCGATTGATTGGATGAACAGTGAGCGTTGCCGAGGGGGGGGGGTTGGATGAACAGCGAGCGGTGGCGTTGCCTCTGGATGAACAGGACCCCGTGGTGTGGTGGAGGGCTGGATGAACAGTAGACGGTGGAGGGGTGCCTGTCGAGGGGTGGTTGAATAGGACCCCGTGGTGTGGAGGGCTGGATGAACAGTAGACGGTGGAGGGGTGCCCGTTGAGGGGTGGTTGAATAGTAGCCGGTGGAGTAGCGCGTGGTGGAGGCTGGATGAACAGGAGCCCGTGGAGGCTGGAGGAGGTCGACGGTAGCCCGTGGAGGCTAGAGGAGGTCGACGGTGGAGATGAACAGTATCTCATGGAGTCCCGTTTTGCCGTACGCCACACCCCTCCCGATGAACAGGACCCCCGTTTCGACCGTAGCGCTCCAACACAAGTCCGTTTCGTCCATTTTGCGGTACGCCACACCCCTCCCAATCAACAGGACCCCCATTTCGATCGTAGGAGGTCCGTTTCCTCTGTTTTGCGGCACGCCACACCCCTCCCGATCAACAGGACCCCCGTTTCGACTGTAGGAGGTTCGTTTCCTCCATTCTGCGGTACGTCAGGCCTCGTTTCCATCGCCTGTTCCGTCCAAGCCCTCCCGATGAACACGACCACGCATTCCGTTCCGACCCAGCCGGTTGGCTCCCACGCGTTCCGTTGCCTCCCGATGAACATGACGCATTCCGTTGCCTCCCCATGAACACGACGCATTCCGTTGCCTCCCCATGAACAGGACGCTTTCCATTGCCTCCCCATGAACACGACAATGACGCTGTTTCTCCGTTCCGACCCAGCCATGTACACGAGCCCTGGCCATACGTATGCGTGAGTAGGCGTTCGAGACCCCGACCGTATGTACACATACGTGGCCGTATTTTCTTTCTTGCACCCTGGCCACTGTACGTACGTGTACATGCTACGTGCGCGCCTCTACTACGACACGTGCGCGCCTCTACATCGACCAGTATGTACGTACACGTTCGCGACCAGAATGACAATGCTACGTACGCTTCGACCAGGTGGGTCTCGACTGTCAGGCACTTCCTTGCATGCGAAGATGTAGCTGGTGGGTACCAGCAGTCAGGGGGGCGAATCATTTTGTTTTTTTTGCCCAGACGCACTTCCTTGCGTGCGAAGGTGTAGCTGGTGGGTCCTAGCAGTCAGGGGGGAAATGTTTTTTTCGTGAAATACGGTGGCCCTTCCGGTGGGTCCTTGCTGTCAGGTGGAGGAATAATTATTTTGCACGTAATAAGGAGGCACTTCCTTGCTGCGGCCGTGGACCCAGCTGTCAGCCTCTCCACGTACAGTCCACGTCCGATGGAAGCCGTTCCTTGACCATGTTGACCACGCTGCGCCGAGAGCACCAGGGCGGTGGACGACGGCGAGGCCTAGGAAGGGGACGACGCGGAGCCGGGGAAGACGCGGAAGTGGATGCCCACGCGTAGAGGAGTACGAGGGTTCACTAGTTCGCTGCGGTGTGAGGCTGCCGTCGCCGCAGAATAACAGGGGGTGTGGGTGAGTAGAGGGATGGCCTAGCCAGCGGTGGGAGTAGTAGGGGGCGGTGAGGCCTCCGCCGCATCGCAGCCGCCACGGGAGGCAGGAGCACGAGGCACGACTGGCGCTGGTTTGGGCGGCTAGAGCAAGAAGACCAGAGGTTGAAGAAGCACTACGGCCGTTGGATGGACATCGTACAGTCACTGGAGCTAGAATCGTGCATATTGACTAAGTTGACAAAGCCCTCCGTCCCCGTCAACTTAGTAGGCCCATAAGTCAGCCTGCCACTATACTGGGTCCCAACTAACACGGGGGTATTCATTTTTTGTGCGTAATAAGGAGGCACTTCCTTGCGTGCGAAGATATAGCTGGTGGGTCCGAGCTGTCAGCGGCGGTAATGTTCTTTTGCGAAATACAGAGGCCCTTTCGGTGGGTCCCTGATGTCAGGTGGAGGAATCATTATTTTGCGCGTAATAAGGAGGCATTTCCTTGCGTGCGGCCGTGGACCCAGCTGGCGGCCTCTCCACGTACAGTCCACTTCAGATGCATGTCGGTCGTTGACCATGTTGACCAGGCCACGCCGCGAGCACCAGGGCGGTGGACGACGGTGAGACCTAGGAAGGGAACGACACAGAGGCAGGGAAGACTTGGCAGTTGTTTCCCACGCGGAGGGGAGTACGACTACACGAGGGTTTACTGGTTCGTCTGTCGTCGCCGGAGAATAACAGCAGGTGTGGGTGAGTAGAGGGATGGCTAGGCCAGCGATGGGAGTACGATGGAGCGGTGAGGCCTGCGCGGCAGCAGAGCCGGCCGCGGGGAGGAGGGAGCAGGCAGTCCCGCCGGCGCTTGTTTGAGCGGCTGGAGCAGGAAGAGCAGAGATTGAAGAAGCACGACGGCCATTGGATGGCCATCCAACAGTCACGGCTTGTGCGTCAACCTTTTTTTAGGAAAGCCTCAAATCTGTGGAAAACAGCATACAACCCATCTGCCATTATTTCTAATAATTTACAACCCATTTGCTAATTATTAAGGTTTTTTTGGAGCCCGTATTCTTTTTGTTAGCATTACAGCCCATATTGTGGCCATGGTTAAAAAATTATACGAAATTTTGCATATTTCGGTGCGGTCCGAACTGTTTTTAATCCTGAAATTTTGACTCACATTCAAACTGATTTTAAAAATAAATGTATATCAATATAAAATCCAACAAATTCTCCACACATAAAAATTAATGTAATTTAAAATCTCGAAATGAAAAAAAGATATTTGAAACTAATTGCCAGTTTGATGTGTTTTAAAAATGTACAACCTATTTCTCATTACTGATGGACCATTTTCTCGGCCAGCCGAATGAAAGCTCTCCTTGTCTTGAAAGATTTGCAGCCCAACAGGCCTGACAAAGCGACTTACTTGGCAAATCACAAAAAAACTGGGCTGTGGCCGTGGACCCAGCTGTCAGCCTCTCCACGTACAGTACTCTTCCTATGGAATGTCGTTGACCACGTTCACCATGCCGCGCCGAGAGCACCAAGGCAGTGGACGACGGCGAGGCCAAGGAAGGGGACGACGCGGAGCTGGGGAAGACGCGGGAGTGGATGTCCACGCGGAGAGGAGTACGAGGGTTCACTGGTTTGGCTGCGGTGTGAGGCTGCCGTCTCCGCAGGGCCTGGATAGCGGTGGGAGTAGTAGGGGGCGATGAGGCCTCAACGGTAGCACAACCGACCACTGGAGGCAGGAGCAGGCGGTCTCCCCGGCGCTGGTTTGGGCGGCTGGTGCAAGAAGAGCAGCGATTGAAGAAGCAGCAGGACCGTTTGATTCAAATCCAACGGTTACTGCTGCTAGAATCGTTTGTTGACTAAGTTGACAAGCCCTGCGTACGCGTCAACTTAGTAGGCCCACATGTCTGCCTCCCAATCGGTGCGCCCCAGATGTCAGTGGGAGGAATCATTTTTTTCGCGTAATAAGGAGGCAGTTGATTGCGTGTGGCCAGGCCAGCGGAGGGAGTAGGGTGGGCCGGGGAAGCCTGCGCGGCATCACAGTGGGCCACAAGAGGAGGGAGCAGGCAGTCCCGCCAACGCTAGTTTAGGCGGCTGGAGCAGGAAGATCAGAGATTGAAGAAGCACGTCGGCCGTTGGATGGACATCCAACAGTCACTGCTGCTAGAATCGTGTGTTCACTGACAAAGCCTTGCGTAAACAAGTCAGCCTCGAAATCTGTGGCGTGTACAGGCCATTTGCTATTATTTTTTATAATTTTTACTCATTTTCTAATTCATATGGAATTTATTGCAGCCCGTTTTCCATTTTTAGAATTGCCGGCCATTTTCTGGTCAGTACCAGGGTCAAAAAATTAACTAAATATGTGGGAAATTTTGAAAATTCGCAAATTTTTGCTGGGGGACGAAATATTCTTAATCCAAAAATTAATAGCCATACTAAAACAAATTTAAAAATAAATTAGTACTATGTCATGTTAAATCCAATGAAATACGTATAAGATATCAGTGAAGAACAAAAACAAAAAAAGAAACTTATATCCCATTTGCTATAATTTTTCTTGTAATTTTCAACCCCTTTTGATATTACTTTTAATAGACATTGACCATACTCTTAAGCCAGGCCGGAATGCATCCCTCCTCGTCTTGAAAGATTTGCAGCCCAGTAATTCGGAGAGAACAAATAGGCCTAGCATGGGTATTCTTCAAAAAGAAATACTGGGCTACCTATTTTCCCAAAGAACTGGTGCATGAGCATTTAGCTTTATTTATTTGTTTATTTACTTATTTATATTTAGGGGACCATGAGCATGTACCTGGGTCGGATTCATGTGAGAGCCTCCCTTCCAGTTAATTATGAGCTTCTCTATTGGGCCTTCATCAGTGGGCTGCATGTTATCAACAAGTGGAAAATGTGTTCCGTACGAAAAATAGTATGCGCTACGTACGGTACGGGGCACTAAAGGATCGAACCATGCAACGACTTTCAAAACATAGTGTTTCTCGTTCTAACAACACATTTATTCAACCAACAGATGAAATATACTACTGATTGTACATTGAAAACAACAGCAGCAGCAACGAGGGCTGGGGGTGCAACAGAAGCAGTAAGCAGGCCAGAAGAGTGAAGACGCAACTCTCTCTTCCAAACCAAACATCAACCATCATTACAAAAGGGCTACCAAAAAATAACAAGTGTATGCATCAAACTAAATAAAGATCCTACTACACCAAGTGTACGCATCTAACTAACTGCCTCAGTTAGACATTACTATTTATTAAGCTGTGGAGATTGGCTGACGGCTTGAACCAGATGGGTGCCTGACGGGGGAAACTCCAGCCAGCAGGTCGAAGTCTGATACTTGTGACCCTCTCTCCTACTTTGGGCTGCAGAGCATGGCGGCACATATCAGGGTATGGTGCATGCAGAGACGCATGGTATGATGTGTACACACAGTTTTGCCTGATGAACGAAACCGCGCTGCCATCATGATCCTTGCCGTCGGTTATTTCCTGGTTAATCGGATAATTCAGTTCGACAAACAGAGAGCGTGTACCAAGGCTACTTACCAGCATCCAGTCAAAAATTCTTGAAGGCCCAGAGAAGCTGGGATCCTGCTCAAAGACCTTACAGTGACTGTGATTGTATTCTGCGAAACAACACGTCCGGTACGTGCGAACGATCATCAATCTTTCACCGTCGTCTGATCGAGCCAGGAACCACCTGCAACTGCCATGCCGCTTTTCTTTGAAAGGTTCTGGGATTAGGAAGGGTAGGGACACCAGGCAGCCTACAACATCATATCAAGTTGGAGTCAAATAAAAAAGGGCTCTTGATTTAGTCAATCTTAAGAACAGCATGTTATGAGCATGAATATTTTTTCAGCAAATGCTGACAGTAATATAAGCAAGCCATCATGATATCATAGGAAAGTAACATACTGCTGTAACAGCCATTTGTAGCGATGACTGGAGTAGGCCAGCAATACGTCCATCCATAGAAGGAGTCGACAGCGTAAATAAAGCCCTTCTGTTCAATGGCATCAGAGAACCATGGAGGATGTATGATCCTGCAATGGATGTGCAGATTTATCCACTTACCACAGTGACCTATCAGATAGGCGAGACCGCGGTTGAAGAACGCAATTAGCCTGAAGTCTTTATAATTCGCAGATCTTGTGGGCACTTGGCAGATTACAACCTTGAGCAAATCAAACTTGGTATCATGTTGGCTACTGTAAGATTCCGAGTATTCTGGGCCGTGGTGCCAAAGCAGTGCAGTGTTAATCAAAGTAAGGGGGATCAATCGCCGGGTGTAGACCTCCACGAGCATCCAGCTGCCGCGACCGTTGACGAGCACCATCCAAGACGTGTTCATGCCAACCCAGTACATACCGTTAATGTAGTTGAGGCTGACGGGGATCGGATCGCAGTCAAGGGGGTTGTTGCTCGCCACCCTATGATCGTTATTGTCGGGGATATACCCCACGGCGTAAACCGGCCGGAAGTATAACCCGGCCGGATTAGGCGTTTCATTGGTAAACCGCCAGAGGATTGGCGGTTTACATGTCTGGCGGTTCACTGGTATGACGATTCACGAGCCTCAAGATTCATTGGTGACCCGGCGCGTATTCCAGATGCATGACAAGGCCCAAGGACCAGCAGGCCGGTTTAGGTTAATGGTGGGCTGGTTTAAGAGGGAAGGCATGAGGAACATTTATCTTACAAGGAGTTAATACCTGGACTTGTATCCGGTTTGTATTAGAGATAGACTAGTCCTAATCCTAATAGGACTCCACATGTAACCCGCCCCTCCAACATATATAAGGAGGGGCAGGGCTCCCCAAAAGGGGGACAAGATTCACAAGTTCCACAGGTTGGACAAGTTAGGTTTAGACAATAGCTCTCAAGATAGAGCACTCTTGTAACCGTGATCATCATCATCAATATCAATGAAGCAGGATGTAGGCTTTTACCTCCACCATGAGGGGCCGAACCTGGGTAAAACATCGCGTCTCTCGTCCCACTCAACCCCTCTCAAGCTACCACATAGATGCGCTGGCCTCGCGACTAAGTCCTGACACTAAGGACATCTGGCGTGACAATTCCACGACAGTTGGCGCCCACCGTGGGGCCTGCACACGGTGGTGTTGAGTTCTTGAAGGGATTTTATCTAGGGTTCGAGGAGTTCGCTTTTGGCCGGATGAAGAAGAGCTGGCTTGAGGCAATCATACGGGATAACCAGGGCTGGTAATACGGCAGAAGGGAGCAAGATCCGTCTAAACCGCCTGGTTGCAAGTTTCGCCGAGGTAAAACAAGATTTTTCAGCTACCGCTAAGCAGAAGTAGTAACACCGAGCTGTATTGGAGTTGGATTCGCTCCCACGCCCGTATTGAGTATTCAAGCTGAACGATGCATACCGGATTGATAAAAAAAGGGACGAGCGTTTTGTCGTGAGCGATCGGTCTAAACCGATTGATTTGACAGCGATCAGGAGGCTTCCATCTGGATAATACTAGCAATTATATCAGCGATGACCAAGTGGCTGGTATAGACAGCGACAGCTAAAAGTAATGAGCGGCAGCAACGAATCTGCTATTATTGCTATCGCCTACGACAAAAAATAAACTAGAGCAGCAGACGCCCAAGGCACCCAGACAAAAACATGTTCAAGGCATGTGCCCGCTAGCCCTGTTTGATGGTGCACGCACATGCAGTGGCAATCTGCAGAAGTCAAAGGCCGAAAGAAAAGGAGAATAAGGAAAGGACTATTACTAGTACAGGAGGTCTAGTACTAGTACTATTCATCAAATGAATTAGCACAGGGCCCAAAGTCTCACAAGGATGTGATATCAAAGGATCGTCAGCCACGTACCTCCAAATAAATGTCAGAACTAATGAGGACATGCGACAGCCTTTGCGAAAAAAAAGAAAACAAGAAAAAGGAGGAGTAGCTACGACCTGAAGCCGTCCTCTGCTCCAAGTCATCGAAGTCACGGGCTGGCCGCGTTTCCGCTGACCTCACCACGGCGTTTCACCGCTACGCCTGCCGGCTTGCCTTCCTCTTCTGCCGCGCTTCACTCCCAAATTTATATATGGATCATCTGCCATACGAACAAATCAGGTCAACGGACTCATGGCCAAGGTATGATCCGGTCTTCGTGCACCAGCGTTGGAGGCAACGTATACATCTGCACCGCCCGTGCGGGCGTTTAAAGACCTGGAGAATAACCCGGAGGGTTTCTGCTTGAACCGCCGGGACCATATTGAGTCGCCGACCAACCTAAACCGCCTCTGTTGTGACGAACAGATCATCCTTGTCCGAACAAAAAACATCAGGTGATATCCATCTAAATCTAGTTTCTTGGTATATATTGTTTTTATCAAGGGAACAATTACTTTGGACCGGATATTATGATATGCAGGACAATTATTCATTATAAAACATGGTTTATACCATGGGTACGGAGTACGCTGGCAACGTCTTGCCCGGTGGTCGTCCGTGCCACATTACACGGTGAATGGACGCGTACAAGCTGCCGCCCGTACAACCCGGTATACATCAATTAGCCGGGACTGCGCCTGTGATTGACTCACGCGTCTGCACCAGCTTACAATTCCACGAACGACTCACCCGTCCGCTCTCGCGGCCGGTTCACGCGTGCGCGCCGGTTTACAACGCTGCGGCCGATTCTCCCGTCCGCACCGGCGTACAATGCCGCGGCCGACTTATCTGTCTGAGCCGCCTCTGATGCTGCGGTCGTCTTTGTCGTCCATCTCTCGCGGCCTGGTCTACATCAACATACCGGGCCGCACTTGTCTCGATGAATTGTTTATTGACTATGAGCAAGTCACTACTTGGGAAGCCCAGTTTTCTTCCAACAAATTGGAGGTAAATTATCATATATTATCAGCCGCCGTCTGCACTGGATGGTTCAATGGGTAGGCGCACAAGTCGCCGCCACTACAGTTTGGTTAACTTCAAATCGCCAGTTGGAAGGAACCATTGGCCGAGTTGCTGACACGGCTCATACGTGATCATTTATAACCCGCCGCAGTCACCTCAACCTTCTGTGGATTCACACCGTGCTATTAGCGCCAATAATATACAAGTTATGCCAGTTTATATCATGGTCAAATATGGAGAGTGTCAAGCCAACTCCTCGAGTCACCTTTGAGACTCGGGGGCTATGATGACATGACTCAGCAAATCTTGCCAGTTTCAGCCGATTTAAGAACCCCAGGACGATGGAGGGAAAGATAACCCAGTCCTGGAGGCTACTGTTATATTGATGAAAATTTAAAGGCCGTCAGAAAATTTCTGGTTTAGAAAGTATATGACAGTTACAAAATCCCGGCTCAATGAAGAAGATCCGGGTCATCAGAAAGGATTCCGGTTTAAAATCCGGCTCAAGGGAAGTCAGTCTGACTGAAGCTCTCAAATACCCGGTTTACAGTCCGGTTCAAGGGAAATCTGTTCTCCCACAAAGCTCTGAAGCGCTCAAATCCAGTTTAACAATGTCCAGTTCAAAAAGGAATTAACTTCTCGCAAGTTCGAGTTTAAAGGCCGTCAGAAAATTTTCCGGTTGAAAATGAAGATTCCGGTTTAAAATCCGGTTCAAGGGAAAGATGTCTCCCACAAAGCTTTGAAGCTCTCAATATCCGGTTCAAAATCCCGGTTCAAGAAGAATTTATCTCTTGCAAAAAGTTAAAAGTTGCCAAAGAGGACTTACTGCCATGATGTGCGGTTCAAACATGGGTATCCCGCCTTATTGGCCTATCATATTATTAATCACTTGGGGGCTTGGTCGTATCCGAACCATAGCTACACCTCTAGATCGGCGCAATGCCACAGTATCACTTGGGGGCTTGGTCGTGTCCAAACCATAGCAACACCTTTTGATAGGCGTAAAGCCACAGCATCACTTGGGGACTTGTGGTCACGTCTGAACCATAGTCACGCCTCTTGATCGGCCTAGTGCCACAGCATCACTTGGGGGCTTTGGTCGAACCCAAACCATCGCTACACCTCTTGATCGGCGTAATGCCAATGCATCACTTGGGGACTTATGGTCACGTCTGAACCATAGTCACGCCTCTTGATCGGCCTAAGGCCACAGAATCACTTGGGGGCTTGGTCGAACCCGAACCATTGCCACGCCTTTTGATCGGCATAATGCCATTGTTTCATTTGGGGACCTGGCTGACTTGAACCATAGCTACGCCTATCAGGGGCTTGGTCGTGTCCGACCATGGTAAACGCCATTTGATCGGCTCAATAGCCTCTTTTTGCAGATGGTTTTATCATTGCCTTTGCTTGAAATTTTGTTTTGATAAATATTTCTTTTGTTGCATTTTTAAACCGACAATTCTTAAACCGGTTCGACTGTCAAATTATAAATTGACGGAACACGGTCAAATCTTAATCTAGAGGCTATCTGCCCAGTTTGATTTTCTGTTACCATCCTATTATGGAGTAAAGTGGTGATTATCAACCCGGCTCGACTTTCAACTACAAGTTATCAGTACACGATCAAGTTATAATCCGGAGACTATCAGCCCGGTCTGGTTTGACTACGAGTCGCCAGTATTATATGTGGTTAAACCGGTGTTTATCACAACCTGGTATGGTTTTATCATAAACTGACACAATATGGAAGGAGTTATCAGTACTCAAAATCTGGGTTATTACCCCTATTACAAAAAGTTGGTAAACCAACGATGTGATTCAATGTCACAGGTATGATATATTTCATATTTAAGTGCAGCCTTGGTTATAAACCTGGGTTATATGTTGGGTATTATGACCCGTCCGACGGTAAACCGCCCGGACACTTTAAACTTGTTGTATGTAGAAACAGGTTGAATAAAGCATGATTACAAATCACCGGCGTTTACTAACCCGACCTGGCTTTCGACTATAAAGTTGCTGGTATGATGATAAATTATCCGGTGTTTATTAAACCGGCTTGGTTTTAAGACGATAAAGTCGCCAGTATATGATGAGAAATTATCCGGTGTTTGTTAACCCGGCCTGGCTTTGGACTGTAAGTTGCCAGTATATATTTGGATCGCATCATTTGAATCATGCGCTTATAAATCATTGGGTTATATTATTCAAATAGCCAAATTTGGCTGAATAATCATTATGATATTGAATGAATAAGGTTTTCATACCGGATTATATTATCTTGAATAGCCAACATGGCTGGATTTTATTATGGTTATTAATAACCTGTATTATTGAGGTTTTCAAAGTTGCTTTAGCGCAATGGCAATTATTTTATCAAAGGATATATTCTACAATGGAAGGAATAGTCCCGAGTTGCTGCAGGCTTACGACCCGGCACTTGGGGGCTACATTATTCAAATTGAGATTACATGCAAGTCTCATGTCGCTGCAAGCATGCACCATGACACTCGGGGGCTAATGCAAAGTCATTTTTACTAGTCTTATTGAAGACCCGCCTCATCATATTATAATGAGCCGGCCCTTGGGGGCTACCAATTGCTCATGCCAACAATTCAAGCAATTACAAGTCCCAGGTTGCTGCAAGCATGACAACCCGACACTTATATATGGAGTATTCAGTTTATATGATTGAGATGAACAAACCGGATTTCTTCAAGGTTGAAACACTTATTGGAGCAAGTCTTAAAGTTATCACTATGTTCTCCTCTTATGACTTGGGGGCTACAAGTATTATGCATATAAAGGAGGAACATCTTCATTTTATCAGTTTTGGGCAAATCAGGAAGATCAATTACATGACCCGGTGTCGACAACAATTATGACCTGACGCCATCAATATTTATAAACCGTCCATTTTGGTAATATTAAACCGGCAAGTTTTACATCTTCAAACCGACTGAATATTAGATAAGTATTTTCAGACCCATATTTCTTAAACCGGCGCTTTGGGAGTTGAGTCAAAGGAGTTATTCTTCACAATATTTCTCGGTGACAAACCAATGTTGGCAAATTGATTATGAAGCTGGTCTGTTGAACTGGATTTCCCAGAAGGAGGAAATAACAAGGACTTAAGGGTGATCAGGTACCGGTTTACAAAAATTCTTAACCCGGAGCATAACCTGTCAAATTTGTTCTTGTGTTTATTTTGCAGCATAAGTTTACCATGGATAGCTAAACTTGGGGGCTAATGTCGGGGATATACCCCACGGCGTAAACCGGCCGGAAGTATAACCCGGCTGGATTAGGCGTTTCATTGGTAAACCCCTAGAGGATTGGCGGTTTACATGTCTGGCGGTTCACTGGTATGACGATTCACGAGCCTGAAGATTCATTGGTGACCCGACACGTATTCCAGATGCATGACAAGGCCCAAGGACCAGCAGGCCGGTTTAAGAGGAAAGGCATGAGGAACATTTATCTTACAAGGAGTTAATACCCGGACTTGTATCCGGTTTGTATTAGAGATAGACTAGTCCTAATCCTAATAGGACTCCACATGTAACCCGCCCCTCCAACATATATAAGGAGGGGCAGGGCTCCCCAAAAGGGGGACAAGATTCACAAGTTCCACAGGTTGGGCAAGTTAGGTTTAGACAATAGCTCTCAAGATAGAGCACTCTTGTAACCGTGATCATCATCATCAATATCAATGAAGCAGGATGTAGGCTTTTACCTCCACTATGAGGGGCCAAACCTGGGTAAAACATCGCGTCTCTCGTCCCACTCAACCCCTCTCAAGCTACCACATAGATGCGCTGGCCTCGCGACTAAGTCCTGACACTAAGGACATCTGCCGTGACAATTCCACGATAGTTATGCTGCGTGACACGTCGTTTCTAAAGATCAGGCGACATCAGCAAGCAAGGAGCTGGCTTAAAAAGCTCCGGCCTCAGGGCTTTGAGTAAACGGTACAGCCCTGACGAGCACGCGGCGAGCGGCATGGTACTGAGATTTTCCACACGCGAAACAATGAGCTTCATTACCTCTGTGGGGAGCGAATTCCAGCCACTCTTTCGGCGGACGCTGCTCGGTTCTGCCATTGTTAGTGCTTGGGTTTTAGACGAGGGGGGGAGGCACCTTAGCGGGGATGGAAGATTGGACGAGATTATGTGCAGACAAAGATGGAGAAGCGAATATGTGCTGCGGGAAGTGGACAGGTGATGATGACTACAGCACGCCGCTTGACTTACGAGACACATACCATCAGCGTAGGGTCATGTTGATGCCAGACAACTTGCTTGAGTGATCACAGTACTGGTACTCCCTACAGTGCTATGCCCTAACTTGCTTGAGTATAGTAGTAGAGTAGGACTCTGCTCTACTACTAGCACCGAAGGAGTAGTATATTCTAATCTAAAATAGTTACAAACTTCAATGCCCGAGCGTGGAACGACTACGAACCATGCTCAAAGACCGTGTCTACGTGGTGTTTGGACATGGGCGACAACCTCAACGCTAACGGCGCTGCTCCCGTTGCACCGTATGTGTTTTTGTCCTTCCTGTTCGAAATCGTGGTAGAATTCATGTTTTATTTTGTGCTTATTCGGGTTAAATCTCGTAGTAACTTGCTCATATATTCAACTGGCACAACGTCCCCTACAGCCACTCCCATTTCATGGACGGCCTGGTCGACGCCTCCAAGGAGCCCTTCGTCCACTGCTATGAGTGCCCGATGCCGTTTTGTGGCTCGCCGGCGGACATGGTGCATCACCTCACGGATGCGTGCAGCGGTCACTGCTGGCCCTTGGCGGAGAACATCAAGTACGAGACGTGCTACCGGTTCACCATGCCGGAGTCGCTGGAGGATCGACGTGAGAGGGAGGGGGAGGAGATAGCGATGTCGTGGGAGGCGCAGTATTTATAGCGAGAAATGGCACACCTACGTAAGATATGGACTGAGCTGCACTGACTTAACTGCAGGTCCAGTTGCGTCACTGACATGTGGGCCAGACCCCTGTTGGGCCCACATGTTAGTGACCCAATGCACCTGCAGTTAAGTAACAACTACGTGGGCATATTTGTTGGAGTAAATTACGGGGGAGCGAAGGGGTGGAAATATTGCTGGTCACAACGGATTGGACGAGCGTGGGGGGAGGAGAGTCATGCATGCAGATTTTTTCACACGGGGTGGAGTGGTGGGACCACCGGAGGGAGAAGGAGAGTTTGGCAGGCATATTGTTTCCACACATGGAGAGGAAAAGATTTGGAGACGAACGGGCTTCCTGCAGGTATGGGGAATGGTGCATAATAAGTCATCTTGCATGCCGGGCTAGGTATAGTCTCAAGTCATTAAAAACATACACGCTCCACACATGTTCATATTTCAAGGTGCACTAAATTATTGCATGTGATGATTAAGGCTGGCCATAATGGTGGTATCTTAGCTGGTATCAGACTACCCACGGTGGGAGTAACATAGGTGGTAACATCACATTTATCCAGGCAAAATAGATGATGTGGCATGTAATTAATGATGAAAGGGAGGCATGTGGTAACATAGCTAGTTACTGTAACATCACACATATCAAGAAAAGATGAGTCTACAACGTAATAAATGAAGTGATGCATGACACAAACACATATGTTACTACCCACTGTGGAGGTAGTAACATAGACTAGTAACATATGCATGTTACTACTCTAAGTTACTCCCCACTGTGACTAGTCTCATGCACACGGGAGTAGCAAACATGCTGATGTGGCAAAGAATTAAAGAAGAGAGGGGGTTAGAGTAACTAGTGTTCATGCATGCATTGGTAAACACGTTTTTTTGTGAAGAACGACAACACTAGTTGAGTACTTTTGCAGACTTCAAAAACTATTCCACCGCCTCTACTATCTTGCTAAGAGTAGGTGAAATTTTTGAATCGAGCCCTTTAAACTAGAAGGGAGGTAGTGGTACTCTAATAGCTAACCTTGTTGTGATGACAAGATAGGACATGGCACGCACCTGGACGGAGGAACTAGTCTGCATTGTGCATTTAAGTTTTGTCTAAAGTCAATGTACCTCTACTTTCACCAGACTTATAGAAAAATGTGTCAACATTCACAATGTCAAACCAATATTTTTACACTCATTATAAAACGTAGTTCTTATACTCATTATAATCAGTATTGTAGATATTGATATTTTTAGTATAAATTTGGTCGTGGGATTTCATTGATGCCTGTTAAAGCATGGAGGAAGCGGAGCTTAGGGCTTGCATTGCCGGTCTCTACATAGGTATTTCTCTTCATAATCCTGTAATTTTAGAGACTGATTGCGCTTTTGTGGTAGCGTCTCTTGCATCGGGGGACTATGACAGGTCTGCTATGCGTGACCTGAAGATGAAAGCGTTGAGCATCTCGAAGTTGATCAACAATCTTCAATTGTCAAAGATTAGCCGTTCGGCCAATAAGGTGGCACACTTAATCGCTAAGTATAGCTTTGACAATAGATTAGATGGTATTCTTGTAAATAACGTACCGCCCTGTGTGGTGAATATTGTATCAAATGAGTGTACTGGTGTGGCTGGTTAATTAATATAAGGTGGTGTTAAAAAAAGGTATAAATTTGGTCAAACACTTTGCAAACGGTTGACGTGAGTAAAAAGGACCATAGGGAGTATCATGCATGCGGAGTAGGCAAAAAAATTGTTTGTCTAAAAAAGGCAAAAAAAATTGCTCATTTATAGCCGGTCGAAGTCTCAAAGGGCGCGACCGCGCGAGGGAGGCGAAGGTCGTGGGAGGCACGATGTTTGACGGAATTAAGTGAAGTTACATCCACGCGCCGACATGGCGTGCGAACAGGCAGAAGCTATACCGTCAGGCCTACAATATGGGTCTAGTAGACATGACATCTAGTGGGTCCCGCATAGTTCTCAAGAACTCTTTGGGGGCTTGCAGCCGTTTATCCACTGGGCAAGCCAGCAACCCCACGCCGTTCGCACGCCCTACTCGTCCCCGTCTTCTACCTTACAACAGTTCGCTCCCAGTCGTCCCGTCCTTTCACATTAGTTCGCTCCCAGTTTTTTTTGCGGGGTACAACGGTTCAACTTCTCCTAACCCTCCTCCAAAATCCATGGCCTCCCAAATCTCCATGGTCGCCGCTGAGTACCAGGTTAGAGCCATCACCGGCGATCAGTTCATCGTCATCTACACACGTGGATCCGGGACGGTGAAAGCATGGCTTGCTCGCTTCCTACGCATGTTCAACAATTCAATGGATGAGTGGGTCGCTGGGCTAGATGTTGAGTACACCACAGTCCTAGGACGCGAGAAGGATCTAAAGGACGAAGAGAGGAAGAAGCCCGCCGTGATCCAGGTTTGCATACATAACGTTTGCTTGGTCTACCACATATGTCATGACGACGTTGAGTACCAGGATTTTAAGAACTTCCTCAAGGACAAAAGAGTGAAATGTGTTACTGTAGGCTTTAAGAATGACAGGGATGTCCTGCGTCGGATAGGTCTCGTTGTAGGCCAACCCTTCGATCTCCAGAAGGCAAGCCTGGTGTCCTCCTCTCAACCTTCAATGCTGACCCTGGCAGCAGCCATGATTGATCCTCCGTACGCTAAACTGAAGAAACCTCATCACGAGTTTCATCATGCATGGGATTCGAAGACATTAGATGAAGATCACATCCTGTACGCAGCAATGGATGCCTACCTTTGTTTAAATATCTACAAGGGTTGGATGAAGAAGTAGAGCCCAGTGCCCGGTTCAAGCAAAGAAGCATCGACGAAGAGGAAGAGGAAGAGGGACGAGGACGAAGTCGAGGACGTGGACTCGGACTCCGAGTAGGGGGCAGTGCCGTCGTTCATGCTGATTCTACTGCAGTGTCAAGCAGACTAGTTGCTTAGTTTATTTTCAAGGGTGTGTTGTGCTGAGGCCCCAGCAGAACTATGTTTATGTTCTTTCTCGTTATTTGAACTCTTTAGTACGTACAGTAGTACTAGTACTATGTTTTACTATTGTTCTTCTTGCAGTTGGTACTGCTGCTCGTATCTTCGTGTTCCTACTGTACTTAATACGTTCGTAATAGTAGTATAATTTGGGTCAGTCGATTTGTGAAAGAAGTTCGACGGAGCGAAGGAAGAAGACGACAGAAGAGGTGGAAGAAGCCCTTCTGGCCATCCATGTTGCATCAAACGGCTCACATGAGTCGACTGACCCAAAGTGCTCCTTCAGATTGCAGGATCCACGTGGCATTCAAGGTCTCGAAGGTAGATTCCGCGTCCGCACCCGGTTTGCCGACTCGACGTGCGCGCAACCGGCTTCCGCCGCGACAGCCACCATGCGCACCTCCTCCACGCGGCCGGAGACGACAATGACATGGTAGTTCCTCCTCGCCGGCGTGCTAGAGCACACGCTCGTCCTCCTCTTCGTAAGCTGCGTGCATAGACGCGGCTCCACTAGCTGCTCGCATGCTTGGCAGCGCGGCGACATCGCGAGGAGGGACTGTATACAACGTGAGCGGGCGAGCCTTTGGCTTCATGGCACAGGGATGGCGGCGACACAGCGGTGATGGGTGAGAAATTGTTGGCCGGAGCAGGCGGGCGCCGGCATGCGCAACGGCGGCGGTGACATATTGATGAGTGTGCGTGTGGGAGCTTACTTTAGTGTTATATATATAAGGTTGGTCAAACTTAAAAGAAAACCGTACTAGTACACGTAAACATTAGACTTAGGCAGCGATTTTATTAGTTAGTACCACAGCCACGATACGGAATCCTTTGCAAGCGCGTGAACCGCGGCCGCGCGGTCGATCGAACGGTGCGTCACCGTGTCGCGCTCGAAGCACATCCACCGAACCTTTTTGTGTGTGTGAAAACAATCCTCGAATATTACTCAACTTTTTTTCCTGTGAAAGTTCTTGACACTGCAATATTTCCATATATTTGAATTTAGCTCCAGTTCATGTTTATTTGGATTTGGACGTTTTAGGTGCGCCCTAGTTTTTTTAGTACTGATTTTGTGTGTGTGACTGAGAGAGAACATGTGTATGTGTCCATATGTGTGTTGTGGCGGAAGGGCAATGTGGAGACAGTGTGCGTGTGATACAGACATAGAGAGGTGTGAATGTGCAAATGATCATGCATGAGTGAGACATAGATAGATGCCGATACGTTGTGTATACATGAGAGAACGGTATTCTAGTTTAGGGCATGTTTGGTTCCAATAAGTCACCTGACTTATAAGTCAGGTGACTTAAAATCGGTGACTTATAAGTCACGCCTGTTTGGTTGTCATCTGACTTATAAGTCACCTGACCACACCTTCCCACCTTGTTTTTTTAATGTAAAGGTTATGGGACCCACGTAAAAAGGGGTCACTTATAAGTTTTAAGTTGGGGTGGAGCAACTTATGACTTATAAGTTGGGGTGACTTATAAGTTGGGTCCGTTTGGCAAAATAAGTCACTTTTTGCACTTTTTGACTTATAAGTTGGTGACTTATTTGGAACCAAACAGGCCTTACTTGTGTGTGTGTGAGAGAGAGAGGAGCATCCGTAGCACAACAACCATCTCTCTCGATTCATCCATCCCTCGCACGGTCGCATGCAACACATGCATGAACGCGCACATTTTGACACCCTCACCCGGCCCCTGCCCACCTCAAGGCCCACACAATCTCTTTGTGAATACCCATTTCTCTCCTTAGGTTTGTTTTCTCTCAATATCTGACACACACAGAGAGACACACGCAGCACAACACACACACATACTCCCCCAAGCACACAATTCATCCCCATCCAAGGTTGTACGTCGACCACTCTCGCTTGTGCTTCTTAGCACCCAACATTCACAACACCTCAATCTTCAAAGAGGGCATCGAGAAGATCGAAGACGGCGACCACACCGCGCTAGAGAATGTGGGGTCATTTGGAAGCAGGGTGATGTGACGACGGCTGACTGACTCCTGCCCCCACCCTCTCTCTCTCTCTCTTGCACAAAATTACCAATCCCTCTCTCCCCCGCAAAAAATTGTCAATCCCTCAACCCATGAGATCCTTCCCCTCTCGTCCATGTTTTTCCAGCTCTCTCATCAAACATGTTGTCTCTTCTCCTTCCACGTATACAGAATCCAGATGCACACACATCTCATGTATATTACATGCATCCATCTTTCTCACAATCCTAACTTCTTCCTCTCTCTTTCTCTCTCTCTATCTCTCTCTCTGTCTCGTTAGGTTTGTCTCCTACTCTCTCGTCTACATACATACAATCTTTCCCGTCCTATCTGCTCCATCTTGAAAAGCTCTCTCTACACATTTCATTCACACATTGGGATATGTCAAAATGTTGCTTCTATAATGGCTGATGTAGAGTTATGGTTGTTTTTGCTGCATCCTACAAAGTAATAACTATGAAATGCATTTAGATTCTCATTTGACTGGGATTATGTGAGTTTGAGCATGTTGTGAAGTACTATAGACCTTGTATACATCTTGGGATTCGACAATGATTGTAACTATTGAATTGTATAGACCATTACATTCGAAGTCAATAGCCTAATATATTTATTTCACAATTTCAACAAATATTAGTTCACTACAAACTAAGAAAACAAATGTGTGCTCCCTCCCTTTTTATTTAAGTGTGCGTATTAGCATTGGTCAAAGTCAAGTTTTGTAAACTCTCAGAAAGCTTATAACGAAAAATATTAACATATACAATAACAAATACATACCATTAGATTCATTATTAAATGTACTTTCAGATCATACATATTTGTTATGGTAAATATTTATATTTTTCTATAAACTTGGTCAAACTTTAGGAAGTTTGACTTTGGTCAAACCTAATATGCAGAGTTTACTGCTACTACTCGCCAGTTGCTTAGCCGAATCACTCAACACGCCACACAGGGAGTCCAGTGTCACAAAATTTTGAGGTCGGCGGGAAAATCTCCCGCGACCCTGATTCGAGCAGTGGGAAGTTACCATCATAGCCTTCGGAACATGCCTACGGATGACGCTTGGTAGGGGGCTGTTTCCGTAACTTCAGGTTCACCCTACCCAGCCAACCCCACCCCGGCACCCAGAGTAGTACACCTGAATACTCCCCATTTTCTATCCCCACCGCAAAATAGACTTCTCCACGGCACCGCAGCCTTCATGCTCCTCCCCTTTACATCGGCGCACTCGTCCACCGCAGCGCATCTGCCTCATCGTCGACCTCATACGCCGCACTGGAGCCGGTCCACCATCGTCATCGTACACGGAGCCTGTTCCCCGGCATCGTCTTCCACTGTCTCGGATCTGCTTCCCGGAAGCCGACGCCAAGCGCAGAAGTGCCACTGTCGGTGTCAAAACCGGCGGATCTCGGGTAGGGGGTCCTGAACTGTGCATCTAGGCTGGATGGTAACAGGAGGCAAGGGACACGAAGTTTTACCCAGGTTCGGGCCCTCTTGATGGAGGTAAAACCCTACGTCCTGCTTGATTAATATTGATGATATGGGTAGTACAAGAGTAGATCTACCACGAGATCGGAGAGGCTAAACCCTAGAAGCTAGCCTATGGTATGATTGTTGTTCTATATGTTGTCCTACGGACTAAAACCCTCCGGTTTATATAGACACCGAAGAGGGTTAGGGTTACACAAAGTCGGTTACAATGGTAGGAGATCTACATATTCGTATCGCCAAGCTTGCCTTCCACGCCAAGGAAAGTCCCTTCCAGACACGAGACGAAGTCTTTAATCTTGTATCTTCATAGTCCAGGAGTCCGGATGAAGGTATAGTCCGGCCATCCGGACACCCCCTAATCCAGGACTCCCTCAGTAGCCCCTGAACCAGGCTTCAATGACGACGAGTCTGGCGCGCAGATTGTCTTCGGCATTGCAAGGCGGGTTCCTCCTTCAAGCACTTCATAGAAGATTTTGAACACAAAGATATTGTCCGGCTCTGCAAAATAAGTTTCCACATATTGCCGTAGAGAGAATAATATTTACACAAATCTAATCTACTGACGTATTCCGTAGTGTGACATCGCACCACGGCCAAGCCTTTATTCGAATCGTTTTATTGTCCCACCTCAGCGTGTCATGCGAGGCGGTTTCCTTGGCACGTCTCGTCGAAGCAGAGATCGTGTCCCCTTATTCCGGGATTCTCATCAATACGGGCGTGGGTAACCCAACCGCTTCTAGGACTCCTAGACTATAGGCAAGTCCAAACGGCCACGGATAGGATGCTAGATATTCACCCTCTTTATAATGGGACAAGGCTTTTATTTTTTCCCTCCCGTGCTCAATAAAATCCTTCCCCCACCTCAAGCTCAAACACCCAAAGTTCAGGTCAGGTGCTCCGAACCTTCAATCATGTCCGGATCTAGCCTTCAAGGCCGATGGGTGCCTTCCTCCATCACGGAAGAAGACATCAAAAAGTTGAGGGAGGCCAAATATCTGACCGCCGAGGTTTTGCATCGACTGCCTACCCGAGGGCAGGCCGTCCCCTCCCCCGAACCCAACAAGAACGTCGTGTTTGTCTCCCACTTCCTCCGAGGTCTAGGCCTTGCTCTGGATCCTTTCGTCAGGGGTTTGATGTTTTATTACGGGCCAGATTTCCATGATCTAGCTCCGGACTCCTTTCTTCATATCACGACATTTATTGTCGTGTGTGAGGCCTTCCTCCGGGTTACCCCTCACTTTGGCCTGTGGCTCAAGACCTTTGAAGTAAAGCCGAAGATGATCGAGGGGCAAAATGCAGTGTGTGGAGGTGCCTCAATATGCAAGATGACGGGAGCTCCATGGCCCAAAGGTTCCATTCCAGAGGTGTCTGAATTGTGGCAACAGGAGTGGTTCTACATCACGGCTCCTAGAAGTGCCAAGTGGGCGGCTGCCCCTGTTTTCCGCTTGGGCCCTCCACCACAACTGATGTCATGGATCAGCAGAGGTCTGAGCTGGGGTCCAGCCAAGGACGTGCCTATACTGCAAAGCCGCATTCGAGATCTCTTCAATGGAGATTTTAGTTTGGTTGCGGTAATACAAGTTATGCTGGTTCTTCAATGGAGATCTCTCATTTGTTACGAAGTTATTTCTGAGAGTTCGCTTTTTGACCAGGACTGGCTAACAAAGGCGAAGTTGATTCGGTGTTCGGCCCCCCTCCCTGAGGGTTTGGACAATCCGGTATTGGAAAAGATGCTCCAGGTCGCACCTTGCCCGGAGCCCTTGAAGGAAGATACTGGGGAGGATAATACGGGCGGACGCGGGCCCCCAATGCTACCCATTCTAACCGAGGGAGTGAGCGTCTCCATGAAGGAAGACGACCGGAGGAGGAAAAGGACTGCGCCCAGGGATTCAGAAGCCGAAGCTTCCAAACGGGAGAAGAAGTCTCCCACAGAGGGTCCTACCTTGGGGGGTGCTTTTGCCGCACAAAGTCCGCGGGGGGATCAATTCTCCAGCGAGTCATAAGTGACCCGAAATACTTTAATAGTACAGGTATGCCATCTTTTTCTTCTAAGAAAATAACCACCGCATGTATCTTTGCAGTTCAGGCCTTAGCCCCTCTCAAATGAGCTCGTCTTCGGGGGATATTCTTCCAGAGATTGGAGAGCGAAACGCCTCCTCCGGACTCCTCCGCTCCGGAAGCGGGCAACCCCGAAGTGTCGTCGCGGAGGGCCTCTCCGAGTCCGGTGAGGCCAGAAGATAATCCCATTGACCCCCGAAGCTCCTAGTGCCCGGCTCCCGAAGAGAGCAGACAAAAGAGTCCGGCACCGTCTGGTGTGCGATCGGATGTTCTGAGGGAGTTGGTGGGGCGACCGGCCATCTCAGATGAACACCGTATGCTGATGAATACGGTGATGGAGAGAATCTCGTTCGCCGAAAGCGGATTGCATGAAGCTTTTATGAGTCTACTGACAGGCTTTGAGGTACGTAAAATAATGTATGATAGTCCTGCACATGCTAGGTGTGCCCTGTGTAGATAGTAGCCCCTGAGACTCTGGTTGTCGTCGGAAACGACGATGAACAGAGGATCATATTCCCAGGTAATAACCATACTGCCTCTATGTGCAGGTGATGGAAGCTCTGGTGGCTAGCCGGACTAGCGATTTTGCCCATTTAAAACGGCAGTTGGATGCGGCAGGCGTCGACATCGAGCTTGTTAACAAAAGGCTTGACGAGGCACAGGGTAAGTGTCATTATCTGGTAAACACCACATAGTAAGAGCAGCATGATGCCAGTATCTTTAATATGTTGTGACTGCAGATTGAGCTGCCACTGTTGAAGCCTTGCGGGCAGAACTTGCCCGAGCCAAGGAACAAGCGAGGTTTGGTAATGCGGCTGCTTTGAAGGCGGCCGAAGAGTTGAAAGCCGAGAATGCCGCGCATGGCGAGAGCCGAGATAAGATGGCCAAGATGGCCGTAGAATTAAAAGCCGCCGCCGACCGTTGCCGGGTTCTTGAAAAGGAAAACCTAGCGAAGGCATCGGACCTTGAGAAGGTTGCTGCGATGAGAAAAGACATCCGCTCTGCTATGAGGGCGAAGAAGGAGGAGCTGCGGGAAGCCAGGGATATTGTAGCTGGGAAATCCTTTATGTTGCGGAGGAAGTTCGGAGATCCACGGTATGCCCCTCTGGATCGGCTGTGGAGTTTGGAGGATGTGTATATGGATTTGGCGGCGAGCGCTGCCGATGCGGCCAAGTACTTCCAGGGTCAGATGGACCATGAAGTAGACCAACTATTTTGGAGGCAATTCCATTCTCCCGAGCGTCCACTTTCATTGACTGACCAATTAGCCGAATGGGCTGAACTGAATAGGTTGTCCGGACTCGCCATGAGGTCTGTTGTGGATCAGCTATGGCCGGAAAGGCCAAAACCGAACAGCTATTTCAGCTTGGTGCAGCAGTTCCTTGATGTGCTGCCGCGCATTAATGCGATGAAGAGGTCGGCGTGCATAGAGGGCTCACGGATGGCCTTTGCCCGTGTTAAAGCATACTGGGCGGAGATGGATGCTACCACTGTTGCAGCGTGGGATTCGGCCATAGACCGAATGGCTGCTGAGCACTACTTTGAAGAAGTTCTTGAGGGTGCTCGTTTGATAGAGACCCAGTGCTCAAAAAATATTATGTTTGAGTGATATGTAATCTCATTCTAAGCGAAATGCTTTTATAAATTTTTATAAGGCTTTTTTTATACTTTTGCCTGAAAGTAATATGATGCCTCCTGGGCGGCCGTTTATGTATACATGTGTATAACCTGAAAGATTGCAGCCGTCGGCTTGAACCCCCACGCATATAATGCGGAGGTGCTCGCAAAAACACGCGTTCACACTTAACCCAACTTCTTGGTCCTATTAAGGAGGTGATAGCGGAGCGAGCGAGGCAACCGGACTATAATGCTTTAGCACTTTCACGTAGCCATAGGAGTTTGACAGTGGGGCTACTAGATAGCCCCTGGTGGCTCCGCACTCTCCCGATCCTGGGGTGCGTACATGCCTGGCCGGAAAACGGCCCTTCGTTAAGGCGGAGGAATTCTAACATTCCAACAGGTCATCGAGTGGTTGACCAGTCTCACGCTATATCATGACAGTCAGTTTTTGGCTTTCTCTACTGAGGTGCTCGTCCGGATGAACCAGGGCACAATCGCAGTAGTTCTCCTGGTGCTACCTTAGCCGGTAAAGCGGAACGTAAGGCACCGAAACACAGGAGCCGGGAAAACCCAACATTTGACCAAAGACAATGATTCAGAGCTGATGCATATAGGGCCAAACTCGCAACGCCGAACACTCCCTAAGGTATTCGGTCTTTGTGGTATAAACCAGGCCTAAATAATGGCCTTTGTAAGAAGCCCCTTGTGTCCAGGTACGTGCATTGTTCTGGCATGGCCACATGCCAAAACGTCAGCATCCTTCTCAACGGTGGATATGTATCAACAAGAGACAGTAAAAAAGGTTTACGCAGGGTCTTAATCTAAAAAGAATCCTTGGAGCGGGTCCCTGCTGCACGTCTGCGCCTGTGTCTCCGTTGTGCCGTATCCTGGACGGGTGTAGCACGATGATCGTCTGTAAAAGAGAGGAATTTAGGTGAAAAAGTTGTCGTGCAAAAAGATAGTTTTTAAAGAAACCATGTATAATTCAAGATGAGAAGAAATTGCCACTTGTCTGCGCGCGTTGAGCCCCTTGTATTGACAAATAGGGGTGTGACCATTTATTCGGTATAAATAGCGGCGCTGGACTTGATTAGTTGTGTCTGAGGTCTTGACGACCTATTGGATGCTTTCGCTGGTCCGGGCGCCTTTAGTGTGCGGCTGCCAAGGCAGCCGCACTCTCTTCGGCGCGCAGAGATCGCTTGATATTTCCGTTCACTGAAATGATGCCACATGGACCGAGCATCTTGAGTGTGAGGGAGGCATAGTGTGGTATTGCATTAAAGCGAGCGAAAGTTTCGCGCCCGAGCAGTGCTTGATAGCCACTTTGGAACTGAGCGATGTGGAAGGTTAAATGCTCATGACGGAAGTTATTGGGGGAGCCGAATATAACTTATAGTAGGAGGGAGCCCATACAACGAGCCCCTGGGCCTGGCGTTACTCCTTTAAAGGTAGTATTGCTATGGCGAATTTTTGTTGGTCCAACCCCATCCCGCGGATTGTATCCTGATATATTAGGTTTAGATTGCTGCCACCGTCCATCAAGACTCATGTGAAGTGATATCCGACAATTACTGGGTCTAATACCAGGGCAGCCCATCCTGCGCGTCGGATACTTGCTGAGTAATCGCGATGGTCGAAAGTGATCGGTTGAGACGACCAGTGGCATGACTTCGCGGTGACAGGCACTTGGGTATATTTTCCTGGGAGTGCCGCGTTATTTTTTCCCTTGATCACGTGTAACACGTTTACTGTTTTGACTTCTGGTGGAAATTTCTTTTGTTCCCCAGTGTCTTGCTTGGGAGGCTCGTCCTCGTCTTCACTTGGTGTATCCTCCCCCTTGTGTACGGCGTTGAGCTTGCCGGACTGCTTGAAGACCCAACATTCTCTATGGGTATGGTTAGCAGGTTTACCAGGGGTACTATGGATCTGACATACTTGGTACATAATTTTGTTGAGGCTGGACAATTCATCCCTGGTGCCTTTAGAGGGCGGCTTTTGACCTGGCCGAGAGCTTTTGAATCCGGCGTTTACTGTCGTGCCCTTCGTGTTGTCTTCTTTATTCCGACGTTTGTTATTGCTGTTGCGCTGTGATTTCCCGTTTCCATCTCTAACTTCAGATGTACTGGGGTCGCTGGTGCTGCATCTGGCTAGCCAGCTGTCCTCACCCGTGCAAAAGTGGGTCATGAGGCTTGTTAATGCGGCCATCGTTCTCGGCTTATTTTGGCCGAGGTGTCTGGCGAGCCATTCGTCACGGACGCTATGCTTAAAAGCTGCCAAGGCTTCGGCGTCCGGACAGTCAACAATCTGGTTCTTTTTAGTAAGAAACCTGTTCCAAAGCTTTCGGGCTGACTCTCCGGGCTGTTGAGTTATATGACTCAAATCGTCCGCATCCGGAGGTCGGACATAAGTCCCTTGAAAATTTGCCCGAAAGGCGTCTTCGAGCTCTTCCCAACTTCCAATGGAGCTTTTGGGGAGGCCTTTAAGCCAGTGATGAGCTAGCCCTTTGAGCTTGAGGGGTAAGTACTTGATGGCGTGGAGATCATCTCCTCGAGCCATATGGATATGAAGGATATAGTCCTCAATCCAGACCCCAGGGTATGTTGTTCCGTCGTATGTCTCTATGTTTACGGGTTTGAATCCCTCTGGAAATTCATGGTTCAGCACCTCATCGGTGAAACATAGGGGGTGTGCGGCACCCCTGTAGCTGGGTGTACCGCATTGTTCGGATGTTTGTTGTGTTGCATTGTATGCTGGGGCGCGCTTGCGTGGTCCATAGATGGATCTTGTTGCGCCGTCCTTTGGGTGCGAGCCCTCGCATGGGTCGCGTGTTGTATTGTGAGTGGCGTTGTATGCCGCTCTGTGTTGGTAGAGGGGTCGTCTATCCGGCCAGGTGGTTGCTTTGATATTTGGTTGTGGGGGTCTGAGGCCTCCTCATCGAATTCAGGTAGCAGCTTCCGCTTTGGGTAGCTCTTGGAGGGGCGATTGTCGCCGTACCTCGCTGCTGTGTTGAGTATTTTACTCCATCTGGTTTGGAGTGTGTCTTGCGCAGCCTTGAGCCTTTGCTTCTGCTTTTTAAGACTCCTCACGGTGGCAACAAGCCTTTTACGGGCATTCTGCTGCTCCGGGTGCCTGTCCGGCGTTATGTCGTCCGGACCATTATCCTTGATAGAATTTGTTTGTTTGGTTTGATTATCCGGATTGCCGTTGTCCGGCAGCGGTTCGCCCTGCTCCAGCGCTGGGTCTGTGTGACCGTTATTTCCGTCGAGGCGGGATTTGGGGCGGCGCTTGCGTCGCCGCTTTGACTGCTTCTCGAGGGAACAAGCCTTCGGTGCGTCCTTCCGCTCCTCGTCGTCATCTTTTGGTGCATCCACCATGTATACGTCATATGACGAGGTGGCTTTCCAGGGCCCAATAGGCGCTGGTTCTTCATCGTCTCCTTCATCGGCGTCCATACCGTCGATGTCTTCGGAGTCGAAGTCGAGCATGTCGGTTAAATCGTCGATAGTGGCTACAAAGTGGGTGGTGGGCGGGCTTTGAATTTCTTCATCGTCTGTATCGCAACCTTGCTGACCGTAGTCTGGCCAGGGCTCTCCTGATAAAGGGAGAGACTTTAGTGTCTTCAGAATATCGTCGAAAGGCGAGTGCTGAAAGATGTCTGCGACAGTAAACTCCATGATCGGCGCCCAATCGGATTCGATCGGCAGGGGCGCGGAGGGTTCGGAGTCCGGAGAGGAGTCCGGCTCCTTGGAGTCACGAGTCTCGCGGAGTGCGGGGCTGGTGTTCGGCTCGATCGTCGTTGGGATCACAGCCCCCGAGGCGGCGTCCAACCACCCATCCTCGATCGGTGCAGTTGGCTCCGAATTAAGGGTCGAAGCCGATGCGGGTGCGGCCTCCAGGGCACTGTTCGGCGGCAGAGCTAGATCATGCTCGTCGTGACAGTGTGGCGTGCTCGGCAGTGGATCGAATCCGTCGAAGATCAAGTCCCCGCGGATGTCAGCCGTGTAGTTTAAACTTCCAAATCTGACCTGACGGCCAGGGGCATAGCTTTCGATCTGCTCCAGATGGCCAAGTGAATTGGCCCACAGTGCGAAGCCACCGCAGACGAAGATCTGTCCGGGGAGGAAGGTCTCACCTTGGACTGCATCGCTATTGATGATTGTAGGAGCCATCAAGCCTAACGGCGACGACACAAAGGAACTCTCAATGAAAGCACCAATGTCGGTGTCAAAACCGACGGATCTCGGGTAGGGGGTCCCGAACTGTGCGTCTAGGCCGGATGGTAACAGGAGGCAAGGGACACGAAGTTTTACCCAGGTTCGGGCCCTCTTGATGGAGGTAAAACCCTACGTCTTGCTTGATTAATATTGATGATATGGGTAGTACAAGAGTAGATCTACCACATGATCGGAGAGGCTAAACCCTAGAAGCTAGCCTATGGTACGATTGTTGTTCTATATGTTGTCCTACGGACTAAAACCCTCCGGTTTATATAGACACCAGAGAGGGTTAGGGTTACACAAAGTCGGTTACAATGGTAGGAGATCTACATATCCGTATCGCCAAGCTTGCCTTCCACGCCAAGGAAAGTCCCTTCCGGACACGAGACGAAGTCTTCAATCTTGTATCTTCATAGTCCAGGAGTCCGGCTGAAGGTATAGTACGGCCATCCGGACACCCCCTAATCCAGGACTCCCTCAACCACCGTCATGGACATTGAACCGACTCCCGTTGCCGACCATGACTCACAGAGGCCGCCGCGACCATCGTTCTCCTCCTTGATTGGTAATGTGTGTATTGAATCACTTAGCAGTACATGTGCAGTTCCAATTTTGTTCATACCTACCCTTCAAATTTCCTAGGTGCTATTTTTCCCGTAAAAGTAATTGGTTATAGCCTCCATTGTCCAATAGAATATCAACTTGTAATTGTGCGTCGCTCCTGTATCGCGCTATGCTTGGGTAGGTTTTTCATCTGCAACCAGTAGTGTGGCAAATGATGGAAAGGTTTTTAGAACTAGCAAGATGCCCATGTGTTGCACGCATCAAGATGCATTTGTATGAGTAGTTTATCTTGTTGGGGAAAAGGATGAACGAGGGAAGGCCTTATTTGCAAATTTGGAGAGGGGTATGGGTATCTTTTTTGCAAAGTTCCCATTTGTTTCCTTCCTATCTGTCAGATATAAATCAGACGGCCTATATTGCAAGAAAAAAAGTAGACAGTAAAGGAAGTAGAGATAAATATTAAATATAAAATAAATATAACAGTAGAGAAGAGAGTAGAGATAGCATGTTGAGATTTTTAAAGCGCCGCGCATTGCGATTCTGTTGGAGATGCTCTAACATGGCAGACGAGTGCTTTAATGTTGCCCACAAGATGCGCGAGTATTACTAGTACTATATTTTTCTTGCCATGTTGAGATTTTAAAACCACGAGTGTGAACATGCAGAGGAGCAATGAAGACCAAACACGGGATATTCGGGACATCTTCAAGGAGCGTGGCAAGTTAAAGAGGAGCTGCACCGAACCTATAAAACGAGCTTTGGTAAGTAACACCCTTTCAATTACTTTTGTGTAGCCTCGTGTTCTTCGATGTGTACATGTTGTAGTTTCTGTTTCTCTTAAGCATGGTGTTCTTCGATGTGTAATAAGAAGAGTCTTAATCATCCTAATGCTTTCGTTTTTAGCTTGATGTAGGTAGTGGGTGTTCTCACCTTGTAGTCTGTTTTTATTTTTTTCCTTTTGAATTCACTTCTCCGAGTTCTGTTTATCTGGCTTCTACTAAATGGATCTGGGTTGCTCTGAGTATTGATCTAAAAAAGAAGTAACTTCATGTCAGGATGCAATTCCTGCGAGGAGGGAAGTATGGTCAACCTCGAGATCATGTTTCCAAAATGAGGCCGGATTACACACAAGGTGCCAGTTCCCTAATGATGCTGGATTAGACACAACGTGCAAATTCCTAGATGATGCTGGATTACACACAAGCCAGGTGGAGTCGTCAGCTGTTCGTGTCCTCGTGGCATTAGTAAAGGCTAGAAGAAAGCGTGCAGCAGCCCTTGAGAATGTAGTTGAGTTCCTGAAGAAGCAAAAAGAGCAATCAGATGCTCTCTTCACCCAAGCCATAGAAGAGATGGAAGAAGCCAGAAATAAGCTAGCAGAGGCAGAGCAGGCTAGGCGTCTCCTGCTATCTAAAACTGTTGTCAATACAAAATTTCCTTCATAATAGCTAGGTTCAAATGTTTATCCAGTCAGCATGCCTGTTGTGATGTCCGTGCATCTACTGATGTGGCACAAAATGTATTTTTTCGGGTCATGTAATAACAGCAATTACTTTCCAAACAATAACAGACGAAGCATTGGACATGGTATAGTTCACGCGCAAGCCCGACATTCCAAGTTCAACTTCCACATCAAACTCATGTTCACAGATATCTGCACATTCATACATAATGTCCATAACCATGATTCACTTCAAAGCCAAAAAATGTGAGGAGAGTTATAAATAAAGAAAATCCTCTACTAGTTCCTGCTACCAGTGTGAGCACAACAAGTCAAGACCATGCGTAAATTAATTATATTTTAGTCATTTTTTGTTTTCTAAAATGCCCGCCGGCTCGCAAAAGGACGTGTTGCCGGCACATGCGCGGATTCAATGAAGGCAGGCGGGGCAGTCTTAAGCTGGTTGCACGCGGGCACACGCGCGAGGAGGCATGCTCAGCCGGGCCTGCAGCGAGTGCGGCCCTCTTGGCCGGCGCGCCGGTTCAATGCCTGCGCTATGAGAGGTCGTGTCCGTGTCAGAGCAATTACGTGGTGAGGAGGCATGCTCAGCTGACTATTCCTACAAAGGTGCTCCACCACGTACCCGGTTCCGGCGAATGCAACAATCGTGCACCTAGGGTTTTAGGGTTTATTTGTTAACGTCGCCTTTACGTAACACTCATGTATGCGAGACAGCGAGAGGCCGACTGCGTGCGTGCGCCTCTTCTCTTCGTATATGTACTCCACCGTTTGTCTGGTGTCCAAAAAATTATAATAACTACTAGCAATGTGCCAATGTGTTGCACACGATCAAAGTAGATTAATACATATTCACCGATTTGATAGAAAAAAGTCTAGTTCTGAAATACGTATATCACTAAAAATATGTTATCTTTCACTCAAAATAGATTCCTTTGGCGGTTTTGATGAGATAAGGGAGGAATGTTGTTGGTTTCAAGATTCAAGAAGTGGTATATGTCTAATTCTACTCTTACTAGCAAGATGCCCGTGCGTTGCACGGAACATCAAGATCTTGTGGGAGAAAAGGATGAACGAGGGAAGGCCTTATCTGCAAATGTGGTGAAGAGTGCGGGTAAATTGCCATATTTTCCTTCCTATCCGTCAGATATAAATCGGACGACCTACATTGCAGGATGGCAGGCCCATCATCATCACCAACTCTATTTTTTATCCCTACGCTTATAAAAAGCATTGTCGGTGATGATCGTGTGCCTGCCATCCTGCAATATAGGCCGTCCAATCTATATCTGATAGATAGGAAGGAAACTATGGCAATTTTGCAAAAAGATACCCACACCCCTCTCCACATTTGCAAATAAGGCCTTCCCTCGTTCATCCTTTTCCCCACAAGATAAACTACTCATACAAATGCATCTTGATGTTCCGTGCAACGCATGGGCATCTTGCTAGTTGTTGCAAAAAGCCCATGTGTGTGTGAGAGAGAGGGAGAGTGGAGGAGGACGGAGTGCATGTGTGACAAAGACACAAGGAGTGTGTGTGCGATAGGTATCAGCTTAAAATGAGGCGATAGTGTGTGTGTGCACGATCGAGAGGGCATGTCTCAAGATGGGAAGAAAAATCTACATAGATACAAGGAGCGGGAGAGAGACATGTATGCGATGGTGGAAGCACGAGTGTGCGGGTGTATAAACCTATCTAGAGGCTAGCTAGTCAATAAATGTTTGTGAGAGAAATACGAGTCCGGGTGCGAAAGCGAGAGTTTTGTGTGTGTGAGAGAGAGACGGTAGTCGGGAAGGGGAGTGGAAGCAGGAGTTGTGTGTGTGTGTGTGTCTGTGAGAGAGAGAGAGGAGACGGTAGTCGGGGTTGTCTGATCGGTAAACAAATGAATAATGTCAGTCTGGGATGGAGACGAAAAGGAGACCACAACAAATGTTGTGTCTATAGGAGAGAGAGAGAGAGAGAGTAATTTTAGTGGTACGAGTCATATGTAGAGACATATAGGGTGTGTGAGAAAATCCCATAGAGAGAAAGACAAAGTGAAAGATGAGTGGAGACTGTGTGTGTGGCAGTGAAAAAGAAAGCTTAGGTACCGAGTGATACCAGAGAACAGTAGAGACATGAGAGATAATGAAAACCGTGTAATGTATAATGATAGGGAGAGTGTGACACTTCTCAAGGGAGACGTCGAGAGACCATGTTTGCGAGGATAGGAGAAACATGAAGTGAGCATGCGGGTGAGCTAGAGAAAAGAGAGTGATAGCTACCTGAAGGAGCATGCATGCGAGAGAGATGGGCGTGAAAGGAGTGAACAAAAAAGGGATTCAAATATTTGAATTCGAGATGATGATACATGTAATCCATACTCGAACCAAAATTGATCTATCAAACATGCATACTCATATGAATTCACGCACATCTATGTTATTTAATATGTAGATATTATTGATCCATACATTTTAGTAGAACATAATTTGGTTAAATTTTTTCGAATTTCAACCTTAAGATTTCGAGATCGTTGTATTTGTAAATCATATTATACATATAAAGGAGCAGAATTCTTTGTTGTGCTTTTGAAAGTATATATAAAAAAATGATGTATATAGAATGTAATTCCAATTGAAAATGGATCCCGCCCGAAAAAAATAGAATACAAACGGGATTCGAATTGAGTTGGCACGGTAAACGTGCACTCTGCAAAATTTGAACGAAGCGGGGAAAGTCGCAGTAACCGTCCGAAACCAAAATCTGCGAGATGGAAATCACTACTGCCTATCCCTGCCACGCAAAGCCTATCTGCTGGATTTCTATAGGTTTTGATAGGGTTAGGTTTGTAATTTCACCCAAACGTGACGTAACCGCCTCTCACCCAGATTCATACACGGTGGGCGCCAAAACACAGTGTGTCCTCGGCCGAAATCGACTCCCTCCCCGATTCATATTCATACACAGTGGGCGCCAAAAACAAACTCTCGTCGGCAAATATTCGGTGTATGCGAGATTACCATCCTATCCCCAACCGACTAATGTTGTTGTGATGTATTAGAAATTTGAAACGGGGGCTAAGTTTGTAAATTTCCTCGCATTTGAGACAAGCGCGCCCTGAATACATGGTTCCCCCCTTCCTCTCTACCTCCCTTTTCCCCATTCGTACTCTGTGGGCGCCAAAACACCCTCTCCACCCCACCCTCCTCCGTCCTCCGCCGTCCACCACCCCATCCACTACCGTCCTCCTCCACCATGCTGGAGTTGATACCCCGACGCCACCGTCCATTACATGAGATCGACCTCTCTCATCCACGGCTTTGGACCGGGATCCTTGCATCCTGTCCTCTCGCTTCATCCCCGCCGTCATCCACCTTGCCGGCGTCGCTCCTACGACCGTCTCGTCCACCACGCCCCGCTGCCACCGTCTACCCTCCTAGATCTGCTTCCACGCCGCCGACAGCCATCGCTACTGCAGCACCGTCAAATTCTCAGCAGATGCGTACACGGCGCCGCACCAGAGGCGGTACTCCTTCGTATCTGCTCAACTTATTTATCGCAGCAAGAAAATAGATCGCCACTGCTTTACTCTGATTTCTTGTCTTGGTTGCGAAGTTGCCTTTGTCCGGTTTGCACCTTAAGATCCGCCATGGCACGCTAAACACTACACTCCCAATGCTTATGGTTTTCCCTTTTATATTACACACTAGTTAAATCACAGTAGACTAAATTTCAAAATTGGGTCAGTCGATTTTTCAAAGCTCGCCGGAGTTCGCCGGTGCGATCGAAGGGGCTCGGGTGGTTGTGGGGCCTCACAAAACTAAGGAAACTTGACGCGGGTGGGGGTTGGGCGGGGTGCCGGAGGAAGACAGGAGGTGGGGGGCGGTGGTCCGGCCGGCGGCCCGTGCGGTGTTCTATATGGGAAGAATCAGAGACGAGGAAGAAGAAGGGTTAGGAGACGCAGGATCTTCATCCAACCACCTGAAATGGTCGAGAGACAGCTGGGAGTTGCATTCTTAATGCGCTCTGGTTCATCATGTGTGGGCACTGCGCAACCAACATTTTATTATCCAAAATCTGCTTGCTCTTCTTTACCATGTTTCTCTTCTGTTCTTCTTTAATATGCACTCTCTCCATTCCTAAATACAAGTCTTTGTATAGATTTCACCATGGACTACATATGGGGCAAAATGAGTGAATCTACACTCTAAAATGTATCTGGATACATCTGTATGTGATCCATAGTGGAAATCTCTACCAAGACTTATATTTTGGAACGGAGGGAGTATGATAGTAGTACAGTATGTTCCTTGCACTGAAGATGAGCAGGGACATTTGTAGTGTAGAGGTCTATACGGTCGGTTGTGGTGGACACTTTGAGCATCTTTGATTAGTAGGATCTTGTAAACATAGGAATAGGATTTGTAGTGGCCTGCCCACTTGAATCCTATAAGAATAGCAAGGAAATGCGGGGAGTTGTGTCGCCTTTGAGAGTTACACTGATATTAACAGTACCGCACCTTCACTTGAAGAGAGCTGGTCTATAAACAAATTTCCGGTGAAGTCTCCTGTGCTAAATTTAGAAGAGATTGAATGGAAAAACCTTGTTATGCACTGGTCTCGTTCCCAGGATGAGGTACTGTCTATGAAATCACATGACAATTTGAACTTCTACTTTTCCGCATGTGCCTTACGGATCTTTTTTGCAGGAAATCTGCTCGAAGAAGAATTCCGGTTTGACAAGAACGACAGGATATCGCAAATATGCTGCCCGCTGCTTTGCTCTTGTTAGTACCTGTTGTCCTGTATCACTGTACTTGCATACATACCTGGTTCATTATGTGACAGTAGTATGCATGATAGCTTGCTTATCAATTGTTCGCTCCAAATTATCTGATCTGTATGAATGGTTACATTAGTGTAGAATATATCCAATGCCAATGTTTTTTAGCTCTGCATTGTTCTTGTAAGTACATGATGTCCTTTATTAGTGTACTTATAATGACAGGTAGTTGTTCATGTACCATCACTCTGCAGCTTATTTTCCTTTGCCCTCCATTTTCTACACATCAGATCTATATTTTCTCTTACCATAAGGTTGGTACTGAAGAAGTTTAGCTGTGCATTGCTCTTGTCTATACCTTTTGCCTGTATCACTGCACTTACATTTATAGATACTTGGTTATGTAGCATCACTCTTCATCTTATCTTAAATATTCTCCATTTTTTCGTATATTATCACATCTATGTTTACTCTTAACAAAATGTAGAATAAAGGCAATGATTTTGAAGAAGATTCTGTGGTAAACTTCTTGAATTTCCCCCCCATCAACATGGACAAGGACTTTATAGAGCCTGTCTTCACCAATAATGTAAGTTTGTCCATCTCAAGCCTTCAAACTTTGTTGTATATATTTGGTTAGGCATGACTGTAACAGCTGTTTATTTTGGTGTTTGCATCAAATTGCTTGTTTAAAGTTTATTATGTAGTTCATAAACAAAAGTTTGTCCTTTCTCAATTTAAGTTATCAGTTGTACAACCAAGTTCCTTCTTCATACCATGTAAATTAAACTATACAGAGCAAGTGATCTTCTTTTGCACTGCATGTATGCTTCTGTTCTTCATCCGTAATCCAGTGGTGTGGTGAACCTACCCACTACAGCACAATGTCATATTCTGCAATGTCTTAACTATGAACAATGTCATATCATTCTACTATTATTTAAACCATCTCTTTATTTGCCAATCTGAAATGGTATAAGTTGACAGCACACTAACCATTGATACTTATGAGTTCTTGATGTGTAATCCAGTGCTGTCGTGAAGCTGCCAACTCCTTCACAATGTCATTTAATGCCATGTCTTGACCTGAACAATACCATATTGTGTTAATGCAATTTTAAACTATGTCACTTTATTCATCAGTAAGAAATGTGATGAATTGTCAGCACTGATACTTTTATGTGCAAAACCTATCATCTGTCTGCTTGTTTATCTTTCAGAGTGAGGAAGATATAAGTGTTGAACAAGCGCAGTATCATCATCTTGCTCAGCTGCTTGCACTGCAGCTCCCCAGCAGGGCTAACCTTTCTTGAACTCTATTGAAGTGCTGTTGGTTTTGTATATTATTTTGTCGGCGTGTTTATTTGCACTGGTGGCATCTTTGATGCCCAGTGTATGTAATCTGCTGTCTGCTTGTGCTTTATTATCATAGTGGCGAACTTTGATGCCCAGTGGATGTAATATGTCGTAATTTCTTTATTGTATGGTCTAGATTTTTTCTTATTCACGATGCTGCAGTTATTTTACTATATATATATATCATGTCTTCGTAGTAAACCGGCCAAACCGTAAAATTACGGTACATAATCGGGCCGTCATGCAATCACGATGTAGGTTGGGCTTGAAACGTGCCGAACAGCTCACGGGCCGGTAGCAGCCCGAAATGAACCCCGACCCATGATTGTGCGAATCAAATCACGGGCTTTTAATAGGCCAAAATTGTCTCGGTCCTTGTTTGGCCCAATCAGATATCGGCTGCGAGCAGGCCGGATGCAAACCGGGCCGTAGTTAGGCCCAACTATATGAAGGGCTTTTAACAGGCCGAAATTAATATAGGGCCAAAATGTTAAACGGGCCCTTAACAGGCCAAAACTAATATCAGGCCGAATTACTAAGTGGGCCTTTAGTAAGTGGGCCCAAAAGCATAGTGTCCAGTTGACGGGCCGAATCTGATATGGGCCATAATTGAGACCAAAGCCTCTTAAAGGGCTGGACCTGATCTGGGCCGTAATTTGGCCCAGAACGTGGTAGGCTTTTAACGGGCCGGATCTCATATGGGCCACTATTAGGCCCGAAGCGTGGCAGGCCATTAATGGACCGGATCAAATATGGGCCGGCATTTGGCCCAAAACATGGCAGCCAGTTAATGGGCCGCCCTACTAGGGTCCTCAAAATCTTGTGGGCCTACAGCTGGGCCGGCCCATTAATGTCGGCGAAATCTCGTGTGCCTTTAGCTGGGCCGGCCCATTATGATTCGCAAGAATCTTGTGGGCCTTTACGTGGGCCGGCCCATTATGGCACACAAAAATCTTGTGGGCCTTTACCTGGGCCGGCCCATTATGGCCCGCAAAATCTTGTGGGCCTTTAGCTGGGCCAGCCCATTAAGGTCTGCAAAATCTCATGGGCCTTTAGCTGGGCCAGCCCATTATGGTCCGCAAAATCTTGTGGGCCTTCAGTTGGGCCGGCCCATTTGAACTTGATGGGCCGGTCCACGTGTCAACATATCATAGGCGCGTCTCGCCCATTGGATGAGTGACACCTATGACAACACGGACCTGACACGTGTTTCCTCCAGCCAATGATGATTTTACACGTGGAAAATCCCCATTGGTCGGGGCTGTTAACGGGTTATCGGATCCAAAACCCGACCCGATAGCTTAACGGCGTTCCGTTATGGTGGATGCCACGTGTCGGTCACCCTTGATGAAAGCACTTCTGTGACGCGTGATTTATCATCATGGAAGCGGACACTTCCGTGATGATAATTTTGGTAATGTCATGGAACACTTCTACGACAGCACATGTATGACTATCTTGATTCTGTCATAAATTTGTCATGGATGTACATGCATGACAAAAAACGCGACGTACTGTGACAAACACGTATCATCACGGAAGTGTATTTTTTTGTAGTGAAATCACATCTGTCGTGTTCGTGTCTCACCCTCCTGCACGGCTCGACCCCACACGGTCGCTCGGCATGCCACTCACCGTAAACTGAGTATACGATAACTTTCCCGCCTGCTTGTCGATGGATCGCGCCATGGATTACTAGCACTACTGGAAGAGATTGACGAGTTGGGGGAGGACAGCTAGCTGTAGCACGGACTCCCAAGAACTTTTTACATGCATGTTGTAGCCGGCTATTGCGACCTTTGAACGTGGAGCAGCAGCGTGCACCCGGAAGCGGCGCGGGCGACGCGTCGCTTCAATGCCGGCGCCAGTGAGACGTCGCGCCCGCTCTGGCCGGGTGTGAGAACCCGGAATTAACTTCCAGACCCTCGTGTGTATATTTGTCAACCCCAGGATCATTGTTGACAACACAGTGAAATGATATCATTGCACAATACATAAAAGATATTACAATTTTAAATATATCTTGCCACAAGGCATACCTAGATAAATGTCTCATGACACTTATTACATTCTGAAAACAGCGGAAAGTACAATGCATAGCGACTCCATCTCAGCCACATGCAGTCGATGTAGTCCACGTGACCTCACTCCTACGGATCACCATAGTAGTCGTAGTCATCACCTTCATCTCCATGCAACTCTGTTGTCAACAAAATTATTGCCATGAGTACATTACGTACTCAACATGCCTCCCTCGGGGAAGGTCCTCATAACTACATGTGGCTTCAAAGGAAGGTTGTATGGCTCATTTGCATAAAGCTAATTTTGTTTGACAAATAAAGCAGTTGGATAAAAGCAGTTTTTGATGAGAATGTGTTTTATCTCCAGAATAACTTTCTTCAAAGTGAGGATCCTCGATCAATTCACACTCTTCATAGGTTCCAAGAATAGGGGTAAAGAGGGAATAAGCAAGACAGGTCATGTATGTCAAGAAAGATTCATGTGCTGTCCTTGACCGTGGACACGGCTATTCGAATAGTTTTACACTCTGCAGAGGTCGTACACTTTACCCACACGACACAATCTCGACTTGTTGCCACTAGCCGTCGCCAGCGTAGTACACCATTTGGTATACCGGCAGGGAGATTGTGACGAGGTCTTTGGACTAGATCCCCCAAAGATGTGACATGCCCACCGGGTCTGGCACACGGAACTGAGAGTATGTCCTCAAACCGGTCCCCCCATCTGTGCCGAGGATACTCCTCGCAAGGCAGCTATCCCATCTGCGGTACGGCGACATCAACACCTAAGGCTGACTAGCTTACTTGACCAAGCCAGTGCCCATATAGCATGTGGTTGTACTGCTATCACAATCTTCAAATCCAAGACTTATTAGGCCTTAAGCGGCACGGACGACTGATTGCCCCCTTCAACTCGTGAAGGGCAGCCAATCGCTCCTTCAATCCTTGATTCAGCTGTCGCCTGCGCCAATATTCAGATGGTAAGTTTCACCCAGAGTAGAAGAGAGTAGAGGAGATCAACAAGGGCCAATCAGCCTAGCTCGGCGATAAGTTTCAAGTGTCAATGACTCAAAGGTCATTCAACAAAGCACCTATAGGGTAATAAGCATGGCTAAGCATTTCTACTCTACCAGAATACTATATTCTACTCAAGTGTCAATTGAATAGGCGACAAGCGGATCAAGGTAATGTGTCAATCGACATGCTAGCTACAAGAATTAAAAATAGCATGCATATAGTAACCAATAAAACTCAATGCAATTTTTTAAACCATAGGATAAGTATGATCAAAGAAGGAGGCATGCCTTCGTTGTTGAGTCCTTCTTCGGTAACCTGTTTCTGTCCTTGTCCAACCTCGTCACTCCCTACTCGTCATAACGATAGCAAAAGACAAACAATAAATACTAAAACAAAAGTAATCCAAATAACATCCAAAACAAATTAAGGGTGGATGGATAGCAAGATATTGATCAGATGGAGATTCCAAAAGGAGATAGATTGATTGGAAGGTAAGTAGAGGACTCAATGAATTGACAGGGTTTAGGTTGATGATGGGTAACCGAGGCTTTCCAACAAGACTAACGTCCAATATGAACTATGCTATTGACCACAAGTAGTTCCCACTATGCATCTCGACTAACTATATAGAAAACTACTATATAACAAACACACATGAAATTAAACCATCCTATGCATCATAACTACATAATCATAACATGGCATGACAAAGGTAAAGTCAACCACAAATAAATAATTAGACATAATCTAAATATTTATAATGGTCATCAATAGCATCCAAACATATACATAATCTATTATATTCAAAAGCAAGTAATCCATATGATAATCAAACCAACATTGTAAACCATACTAGTGAAGCAATCGAATACCATTCAACAACATGGATTTAATTGATCTAGGTCTAGCCATAAAACATTATTAAAAGAATTAGGATCAAGTCTATTATATCAAACCAATTCATTTGTAAAGCAATTAACAAGAAACTATACAACACATGGAACAAAAGGATGCACAACTATCCTAAACATGAGATGAACTATCACAACAAGTATAAAGCACTCATGATACTATGTGAGACAAGTCAAACATATAAGAGCAACACATGTGCAACTATAACACACGAAACATAACAAGACAGGAAATAACACTTGCATGTACGACATCTAAATATACAACAATACAACAACTAGATACAGATGTATAATGATAAGTATGAATCATCATCACACGAGATGCCAAAGTATGATACTAATAGAATACAACTCACATTGCTAATAGAATACAACTCAGAACAATGAGATAACTTAGTTGATATCAACTTACATGAATACCCAGAATGGCAAGAGCACACAGACTTACATACTAGTTATGTCATATAAGCATATGGGCATACCATACCGCATTTAGGCAAGTAAATAACTAGATCATGGCATCTGTCGGATTTCGGGTTCCGGCATACCCTTGAGGTTCGAGCACTGGGGTGCGCGCGGAGATTTCGCCTCCTACCTACCTGCACCCCTCCGCCTCGCTAAGATCTAAGCTATGGAAAGAACAACACGAGAGACACAGGGTTTATACTGGTTCGGGCCACCGTTGTGGTGTAATACCCTACTCCAGTGTGAGGCGTGGTGGATTGCCTCTGGGGCTGATGATGATGAACAATACAAGGAAGAACAGCCTCACGAGGGTCTGTTCTTGGCTGGGGCGATGAACTGCTGGGAGTTCTTCAGTCACCCTTCTCTCTCTCTCTCTCTCTGATTGATTATCCCCCTCTCCCCTAGGGGTGGCTAGTCCTATTTATAGAGGCCCTGGTCCTCTTCCCAAATATCGAGTGGGAAGGGAGCCAACAATGGCGGGCTAATTTGAAGGGGGACAGCTAGTACCAGCTATCCTGACAAAAGCAGTCTTCGCCTGCACAAAGCTCTGGTGGTGACGCCGTCTTGGGCTCCACAATGACCTCCATCTTGTAGTCCTCCTGGTCCTGGTCTTGCTGCACCGAAATGGCAACCTTTGCCTGATGCCTTGGTACTCCGCGGCTGCGCTTGCCCCCTTTGCACCAAAGAGGAAAGGAGGACACTGCGCGGGCTGGCACCCGCCTGGCGCCCTTGGTCATCATGGCTTGCGTCATGGGCACCTCGTGAGGTACCCCGCCTTGATCTCTCCGCCTCCTCGCGAGCCAGCCTGATGATGTCATGCCTGAGGAAGCTCCGCGTCGTCCGCCCCGCGAGGCTTGGCCCCTTGCGAGGGTCTTGGGTCTGTGTTGGTGAAGATGGGCCATGCTGGGCCCCCCTTTGAGCCACGCCGCAGGCCGCAGGCAGGGAAGTCTAGGGACCCCCGTTCCCAGAACGCCGACAGTAGCCCCCGGGCCCAAGGCGCGCCCGGACTTGGCCGTGCAGGGAGGCGGAAGGGCGAGGGCGAAGCGCCGCGGGCCCTAACAGCCTGCGGCCTTGGGCGCCGCGTGGCGGTTGATAGGACGTGGGCGTCTCCACTTCCCCATGGCGCCTCGGCAACTGCATGGATTGGACAAGTCCCTGCATGCAAAGCGGGTCATAATTACCTGCGATCGTGGGGTCGTTGGTTGGCCCTCGCCAGCTATAAGTACGGATCGGCGCGCGCCCTTCCAGTTCATCCCCCCTTGCTTCTCCTTCTTCTTCATGGCCCCGTCGAGGAGGTTCTCGGCCGCAGAGAAGGGGAAGGCTCGTCAGGTTGAGCCTGCCTCTCCCCCACCCAAGCGCGGCCGAGGGCGCCCTCGCAAACATCCTGTGGCCACCACGGCAGCTCCCCACGGCCGTGGAGGCGATTTTTAGCACGGCGACGGGCGGATTGCTACGGCCGGGGGGGGGGGGGCGCTCCGGTCCCACGTCCCCCTAGGCCGACCTTTCGCGCTGCAGAGGTGCTGCCGGAGTTCATCGTGTGGTCGGCGGAGCCGACTAGCACCCGGCTTCCGCTTCCTCCTCGGCGAGCTCCTGGCCGGCGCCCCAGGCGGCCTCTAGCTTCAGGCCGACGGCTGCTGCAGCCGGGCCTCATGGGCTTCACTGGAGGTCTCCGCAGCCGGGAGCCTGGCCCTGGCCCGCGGTTGGCAGACATTTGCCCGCGCGCGTGGCCTGAGCCGTCGTTGCACCCTGCACTTCAAGTTTGACGGTGATGCCACCCTCTACGTGAGGGTGTTTGGGGAAGATGGTCGCCGTGCAGGGTGCTGCCCCGAGGACGACGACCGCGGCCGGGAACCCAGCTCCAGCGATGATGGAGAAGACAACGCTTGCATGACTGGCGGCGCTCGGGGTTCCCCAAGCTTCTCCGGTTCTTCTTCAGGCGGCGACTCTTCCAGCGGTGGCCGCGGTCAGCCCCCACGCCATCGCATCTGCTTGGGAGGTGGTAGCGTGTCCGCCCACTGTCGCGCCCCGGTGAAGCGCGAGAGGGAGTCTGCCTGAGCCCCGGAGGCAGCTCGAGTCTTCCCTGCAGGCCGGTGTGAGGCGAGCTGCGCCTGATCTGTTCTTTCTTTTCCTTTTTCCTGCATAAAAAAGACAGTAGTGTGGAGCCCCGCGGGGGCGTGTTTGGGTTATTGCTGTTAATCATCATTTTGCTTCTGTTATCGTGCCTTCCGGCTACGTGCCCTCGTGTGGATAGTTCCCGGCCCCAGCCGTGGGGGGCGACCAACCCAGGCCCTGTGTTCGTGTCGCGATGCCCGTGGGGCACGGACTGGAGGGGTGCTCCTGTAATGGACCCAGGTCGCGAACCCTTTGAACGACTAGGACAGGAACACTCGCCGAGCGGCGCCCCCCCCCCCCCCCCCTCACGAGGCCTTGCATAAGAGAAATCGAGGCAGGAGAGTGAAAAGTCGAAGAACCACAAGCCAAAGACGGCAACAACTTCAATAAAACTTCGAATGAGAAGGAACAAGCCAACTGTGGAAAGCAAATGAAAAGCCGCGTCCGGCACCTAATCTAGTCTTCGACGTCTTCTCACCAGCGTGGAGCTAAGTGCTGCCACTGGGCGTGGGAGGGAGCCCCAGGGCCTGAGGCCGGCGCTCCTGAGACTCCGGGACGTGTACAGCCCCAACTCATTATTACGTGAGAGTGTCACGGGCGGCGAGCTTCACAGGCGTTGGCCTTCTTCACAGGCTCCGGGCCTTTTCCAAAACGCGACAGCTTCACAGGCATTCGCCTTCTTCACAGGCTCTGGGCCTTTTCCAAAACGCAACAGCTTCACAGGCATTCGCCTTCTTCACAGGCTCTGGGCCTGTTCCAAAACGCGACAGCTTCACAGGCATTCGCCTTCTTCACAGGCTCTGGGCCTTTTCCAAAACGTGATAGCTTCACAGGCGTTCGCCTTCTTCACAGGCTCTGGGCCTTTTCCAAAACGCGACAGCTTCACAGGCGTTCGCCTTCTTCACAGGCTCTGGGCCTTTTCCAAAACGCGATAGCTTCACAGGCATTCGCCTTCTTCACAGGCTCTGGGCCTTTTCCAAAATGCGACAGCTTCACAGGCATTCGCCTTCTTCACAGGCTCTGGGCCTTTTTAGGGGTAGAACCTCCGGAGGTGCTGGATGTTCCATGCGTTCTGGACCGGCACCCCCTCCTGAGTCTCCAAGCGCGCGGAGCCGGGCCTGGAAACATGAACAACTTTGAACGGGCCCTCCCACATGGGAGAGAGCTTGTGCAGCCCCTCCCTGGAGAGAACCCGCCTGAGCACGAGGTCTCCTACCTTGAGAGTTCTGGGGCGGATGTTGCGGCAGTGATATCGCCGCAGTGCTTGTTGGTACCTCGCCGCTCGCAGCGCGGCTTCTCGGCGATGTTCCTCCCCCAGCACGAGGTCCATCCCCCGCATGGCGTCCTGCTGCGCCTCGTTGAACGCCAGGACCCGTGCGGAGCGACGTCTGACCTCGTGAGGGAGGACCGCTTCAGCCCCGTAGACCAGGAAGAATGGGGTCTCTCCAGTCGGCTTGGTCGCGGTTGTGCGGATGGACCACAACACGGACTGAAGCTCGTCGTACCAACCTCTGCCGCAGGCCTCCAACTTCTTCTTGAACGTCCTGGTCTTGAGGCCCCTCAGGACCTCTGCATTGGCTCGCTCGGCCTGGCCGTTGCTTCGGGGGTGCGAGGCACTGAAGGCTTGACGAGGTGGCGCCATGCGGGGCTGCCGCGGCCAGAGCTCAGCCATTCAGGTTTTCCGGTGTTGCAGGGACGGACCCATGTGCAAGCGTCGTGCCGTTTGAGAGCAGTTCCGTCAGTTGGCGTCAGTTGAGCGGGCAGCTAGGTCAAACACATTAGCCGCGAAGGAGTGGATTCATCCAAATAGATGCTGGGAAGGCGGACATCACTGGGCCAGGCCCGAGTGACTTGGGGATGATGCAGCCCGAGGGGCGCCCCCAACAAGGTAAGATAACAACATGAAATAAAAGGGGATACATGCCGCAGGGATGGACCCACGCGGCCTGGGAATAATGCAGCCCTGGGGGGCACTCCTAGATGGAAGTGAAACTTGAAAGATGTCACCTGATAACGTTGAGGACGAAGGGGTGTTGGTGTAGCAGACTCGATGGGCTGCGGAAGCCGATCCTCACGAGCCCCCAGGCACGGGGGCCTCGGGAGGCTCCGGAGGTGCTGGCGGCTCCCCGCGGACCATCTCCATCTCCGCCAGGGCTGCGGAACGCCTGGCCTCTTGTGCCTCCATGATGCCCCTCATGAGGCGCTGGTACGTGGCAGCCGCGTTCGGCAAGCCGTAAGGCATGCGAACGTAGCTATGGGGTGGACCTCCGCAGCGCCCCACTCGCGAGGGCCAGAGGCGCTCCAGAGAGGCGACTCGGTTGAGCCCTGGTATGTCGATGCAGACGCGCAGCCCACCATCCTCGCCTGGATGGGGAGCCACTGCTGGTAGACGGCGGCCGCCTTTCATGACCCTTGACTCCTGTAGCTCCTGAATGGCCTTGCTGACGAACTCCTGAGGGTCTGGCTCTCCTTGCCTTACTCCTTCTTGAGGGAAACATGCTTCGAAACACGCCTCCATGTGGTGCCCAAGCGCCTCCCTCGTGACCCTAGCCAGGTCGGTGGCCCTCCAGGGGAGAGCCCCCGAGCCCTGCCTGAGGAGGGCGCCGGGCGTGCTTTCCTATGCGATGGAAGGAGGTTCCCCCTAGGCAGGCACGGGCCCGGGGGGGCCTGCCTCCTGAGGGGTCGGGCCGGACAATGTCTTCTTCTTCTTGGGGGCGGTCTCGGGAAGCCTCCTGCTTCCGCGATCCAGGTCTTCCAGTGATGCGGCCTGAAAGGCTCGTTCCAGGGAACACACCGCGTCCTTCTCTTCATAGGGCACCGTGATGACTCTGCCACTTCCTGGCATCTTGAGGACGTTGTAGCCGTGGTGAGTTACGGCCATGAACTTGGCCAGCGCTGGGTACCCAAGGATGGCGTTGTACAGCAGGCGAATGTGAGCGACGTCGAAGTCGATGAGCTCGGTGGGTTGGCTGAAGCTGGCTGTAGGGCACTTAGAGATTGTTGAATGTTTCCACGGACAGGACGTTGAGCCCTGCCCCGCCATCGATGAGGGTCCTGGTGACCACCACATTGCTGATGATTGGGGAACAAAGCATTGGGAGGACTCCGGCTGTAGCCGCACACTTGAGCTGATCTGCTGAGCTGAACGTGATGGCGCACGCCGACCACCTGAGAGGGCGCATGGCTTCAAGCCTGGGGAGGACTGCATTCACTTCGCGGGCGAATTGCTTGAAGATGCATTGAGAGGCTGGGGCCTGAGCCCCGCCTAGGATGCAGGCGATCGCGCGCGGCTCCTGGAAGCCCCCAGCCCCCTTGTCTTGGTGGTGGTCCTCGTTTCTCCTTGGCTGCGGCGGCAGCGGAGGGAGGCCTGCGTTGCCTTGCGGGCGATCCTCGCGAGGCTGATCCCTCCAGTCTCCCTCGCGAGGCGGGTCTTGCCAGCGATCCTCGCGAGGTTGATCGCGCCACCCTTGGCGCAGGCCACGGTCTTCCCAGCGTCCTGCGTTCCTTCCTCCTCCTCGACCGTAGCCCCGGTCACCGCGGTCGGGGCGACGGCCGTTCCTTCCTTCCCGCATGGCTCGGAGCTCTTGACATTCATTGGTGTTGTGGGTGTGGAGGTCGTGGTACACACAGTACCGGCTGCCCTTGGAAGGTTCGGGTTGATCTCTGCCCCGCTTGGTGTCTGGTTCTGCCGCGAGCACGGCAGCCCCCTTGCGCTTCACATCCTTGGCCTTGGGCTTCTTCTCTTCTGGGTCTACGGCAGGCAGCTCGAGGAGGGAGAGACGCCCTTCCTCAGCCCTGGCGCACTTGGTTGCCAAGTTGAACAGCTCCAAGGAAGTGCACAGGTCTTCATGCATCGCCAGCTCCTCCTTCATCTTGACATCGCGCACGCCGTCGGAGAAGGCTGAGATGATGGCCTCCTCAGTCACCTTGGGAATCTTGAGGCGTGCGTTGTTGAAGCGCTGGATGTACTTTTGCAGGGTCTCCCCGGGTTGTTGCTTGATGCGGCGCATGTCGCTCACGGCGGGTGGCCGGTCGCGAGTACCTTGGAAGTTGGCGATGAAGCGGGTGCGCATCTCGTCCCAGGAGGAGATCGTGCCTGGAGCCAGGTTCAGGAGCCAAGTGCGGGCCCCGTCCTTGAGTGCCATGGGAAACCATTTCGCCATGACCTTCTCGTCTCCGTTGGCAGCTTCGATGCCCAGCTCGTAGAGCTGGAGGAACTCCGCAGGGTCAGCCGTGCCATCGTAACGAGGAGGCAGGTCTGGTTTGAACTTGCCGGGCCACGCGACGCTGCGTAGCTCGGTGGTGAAGGCACGGCAGCCTGCTGTGGCCACGGGAGGCCTTGGGTGACGGAGAGCTTGGTCTTGCATGTCCCCACGCGCTGCAGCTGGGTCTTGACGTGCGGGAGCAGGAGCATGGTCGCGACGTGCTGGAGTATGGAGCGCCCGGGCAGCTTCTTGCGGGCGAGGGAGTTCCTGGCAGCTCTGCTCTTGCTGCGCTGACACCTGACGGAGCGGGTTCCGCCCAGGGGCCACGCGCCTTGGAGCCATGGCGCCTTCTTGAGGAGGAGGTGGCCGGGGCGCCACCGGAGCTTCGTCTCCGGCGCGGGGCGGGGTGCGGTGCAGTGGAACGGACGGCGCAGGAGAGCCCCCTGCGGCGCGGACGAGCTCGGCGACGCGGTCGAGCCATTATTCGTAGACGTCGTCGACGGGACGGTAGCGCAGGAGCTCGTTTGCCGCAATGAGCGCAGCTCGAGCCTCCATGGGTGCGCGGAGCACGCGGGACGAAGAACCAGCTGGGGTGAGCGAGGGAGTTGCGGTGCGGCCGTCTTGCCGCACGGACAGATGCTGAGACGATGCTTGCTGCTCATCCCCCGCCAGGCCGGTGGCGGCGTTGACGGCAGGTGACGGGGAACGGCGAGGACGCCCGCCGACAAGAGCCGTCTGGGCGACGCGGGAAGCGAGAGCGGCCCGGCACTCGGCGCGGACCCGACGAGCGTCAGACATGGGCGCGATGGCCGGAGGAGAACGGGGTGGTGGAAGATGAATTCCTGCGCACCCCTACCTGGCGCGCCAAATGTCGGATTTCGGGTTCCGGCAGACCCTTGAGGTTCAAACACTGGGGTGCGCGCGGAGATTTCGCCTCCTACCTACCTGCACCCCTCCGCCTCGCTAAGATCTAAGCTATGGAAAGAACAACATGAGAGACACAGGGTTTATACTGGTTCGGGCCACTGTTGTGGTGTAATACCCTACTCCAGTGTGAGGCGTGGTGGATTGCCTCTGGGGCTGATGATGATGAACAATACAAGGAAGAACAGCCTCGCGAGGGTCTGTTCTTGGCTGGGGCGATGAACTGCTGGGAGGAGTTCAGTCACCCTTCTCTCTCTCTCTCCGATTGATTATCCCCCTCTCCCCTGGGGGTGGCTAGTCCTATTAATAGAGGCCCTGGCCCTCTTCACAAATATCAAGCGGGAAGGGAGCCAACAATGGCGGGCTAATTTGAAGGGGGATAGCTAGTACCAGCTATCCTGACAAAAGCAGTCTTCGCCGCCATCTTGGGCTCCACAATGACCTCCGTCTTGCAGTCCTCCTGGTCCTGGTCTTGTTGCACCGAAATGGCAACCTTTGCCTGATGCCTCGGTACTCCGCGGCTGCGCTTGCCCCCTTTGCACCAAAGAGGAAAGGAGGACACTGCGCGGGCTGGCACCCGCCTGGCGCCCTTGGTCGTCATGGCTTGCGTCACGGGCACCTCGTGAGGTACCCCGCCTTGATCTCTCCGCCTCCTCGTGAGCCAGCCTGATGAGGCCGTGCCTGAGGAAGCTCCGCGTCGTCCGCCCCGCGAGGCTTGGCCCCTCGCGAGGGTCTTGGGTCTGTGTTGGTGAAGATGGGCCATGCTGGGCCCCCCTTTGAGCCACGCCGCAGGCCGCAGGCAGGCAAGTCTGGGGACCCCGTTCCCAAAACGCCGACAGCATCTACCAATTCAACATGTATTATACTCGCATGAGTAAGAAAGTGGCATGTATCTATATTTAGCTCATCCAACACTTGCAAGTACCTAAAGTACACAACTAAGCATCATACAACATAAAAATTGGTACACGCACATGATGCTATCTAGTTATGCAATCACAACTACATGGCACAGTATTAAACAAACAAGAAGTTATTTAATAAAAAAAGTATGAGATCAAGAAACTACTAGCATGTGAATCATCTCAATAAAGGCTAACCATACGTGCAATCACACGATAGTCCATACTAGCAGTGCTATAACGCATGGTAGGAGACAAGTAAACAATCATTCTACTTGAATGCAATTGTTATCATGGCATGGCAATAAACTACGATAAATAAACACACACCAAACAATTATCAAAAGTAATAAACAAGGTTATATGCCATAAGAATAAATCCTATATAGCAATACAAATATAAGTGACATAAAGCATCCAACCACGAAATCATGGATAATAAATATATACAAAATAGGATTAAAAACTTCTCAAAATTTCCTACTAAAATATCACACGAAACTTGTCATGCGACACAAAGTAGAGCTAGCACAAAATAATACAGTGGTCTTGAACAATGATGCAACAATGAGCAATTTGCCACAAGCAACTATGTCCTAAGTTAACACACGATTCACAACAACTATTATAAAGAACTAAACCACAAATACAACAAAATTGATGAACAACCATCAAAGGCATGACATGATTTCAAATGCACAAAAAGAAACACATGATAAAAGGATGTAAAAGACTAGATAAAACATATCTAAGATATATTCATGCAAAATGAAAGATGAATATAATCAAAACATGAAATAATAATCATGCAAAGCTTAAGATAATCCTACGTAAGCCCACACACGTAATAATACGCAAAAACTTATACTTAAGCATGTCATAAGACTACTATCGCACAAAAGAAAAATAACACACGAAACAACATGTTCAACAATTTTCAAATAACTATAATCGGTAAAAAGATAAATCTACCAAGTCACTTGCCACATAAAAATTATAAGACAATTATCATGCGCTCCTAGCCATATCCTGAACTTATGAAATTAACACAAAAGTTCACCGATCAACTACTACTCATGATGATAATTCACAAGAACTAATACAAAAGCATATTACACTACTACATGATACAAGAAATTATCTAGATGAAAACATACAAGACTATAGTTAATAATCTAAAACGTACATTCAAATCAGTCGATTAAACCACCTGATACTCCTATGATACAATACTAGATGACTCCTAGGCATACACAACACACGGAAAAATAAACAGCACCAAGAAACATGCATGTAGTGCAATTCCAATTTAACTCAACGAGCGCCTAATATGATAAAAAAAAGATATATACCTCTATGATATATTAAAAGAAATCTAAAACAACGAGCGGGTTCCCATAGCCACTTAGAGCATTTTATCTATTGGGATCGAGATCAAATGATGAACAAACAAAATGGAAATAAACCAATGACCTACGGTCCATGGGACGGATAGCATCGACGCGCCCAACAACGAAAATAGGAGGTGCTATGATGTCTAGGAGATACTATGAGTGACATTTGGAAGGCGCACAAAAGGAATTGGATAGTTGCTCACCGAGCATGAAGATACGATGCGATGAATTTGATGAACAGTGTGGACGAACATATAAAATTCTTCGCGTGTGGTCGTCGGATCGTGTTCTTTCTTCTCTGAATGGATTTGTGGTGTGGAGAAGGTCCTGCAGGTGCAAGCATGCTGATGGAGAGGTTCTACGTCACCGGGGACGAGCACCGGCGTCCATGGAATAGTAGCACTTCGGAAGATATGATGGGAGAAGGAGGTGTGAGAGGAACGACAAAGGAGATCGGGACACACCTCTAGATATCTTCGGAACTGAAAATGGTTCAGATCAAGGGAGTTATGAGAAAGGCAGGTTCATGCCTGTACGTCTCTCTTCTTTGTTCTGTTAATGGCGCGTATGTATGTGTAGGTGGGTGGAGAAGGAGATGAAGTGGTTAGCGTGGAAGAGAAGATCAAGGAGCAAGTCTACATATCCTCATAATTGGAAACATTTAAGGAAATTATTAGGAAAGCAATCAAAGTACACAGTGGCTGTTTCTATTCTGTGCAAGGTAACTTACAGCGAAGAGAGAAGAGATGCTTCGCTAGACTGGGTATTGGGCCAATTCGGCCAGGCCCATGTGGGAGAGAAAGAAAAGATAAAAAATATGAGTTGGCCTTTGGCCCATTCATGTGAGAGGAAAAATGGTTTGGCTGCACACAGGGAAAAGAGAAGCAAGGAGATGTTCTGCTAGTGGATTTGGCCACTGTCTATGAGAGAAAATAATTAGATTTTCATTTTAGGAAAATCTTGGAAAAGGAAGAGAAGCTAAAATAACTATGAAACGAATTTCAGATAAACCAAGAAAAATCCAAAGGCGCATATTTGAATATGTCAAAGAGAAAAATAAAGCTGGACTAAAATAAAAGAAGTAACTCAAAATTTAATTTAGGTACGCATTAGATCAAATTAAAGCCTCTGAATTTATAAAAAAGTCAATTTAAGCTTTGTTACCAAATAAAACAAATGAAATTTTCTTGCCCTGATTTTTGAGAAAACTTTTTCTTAAACATTCCGAGAATCGGGATGTTACACCGGGCATGAATACGGCACTAACCGTTTCGGGCAAGCATGCGCGGGTGATGAAGAGGGTTCGGGTTGGTCAGGACCGGCCGTGGCAGCGGTCCGGACATGCGCAAACAAGAGATGATGTACGTTAATATTGCTGCGTATATAATTAACAACGTAAATAATGTGCCAGTTGGACAAATATGATTGGAGATGGAGATGGAAATGGAATTTTACGTAAACACGGATATGCATGTCTATGTGTGTGTGCGCGACGACTCTCGTGACCTGGAAGCGGGGGCGTGTTTTTGATCGAGTTTTCTTTCTTGGTACGTTAGAAAATCAGTTTTTCTAATTCACATCTAGATGTTATTTAAGGATATCACATCTAAGCTCCCACAAGTACATAATGTAGCAACAAGAAACAAAAAAACTAGGAAAAAAATAGACCACAAACAAAGTGGACATCAACTTAGGGTTTGCACTCTCCACATGCTCGCCGCACTACATATATGTTACACGCTGGAGGCTCAGCATTCATTTGCTAGGGTTTGCTATATTCACAGTCTCTCACCCTCTCTTCACCAGATCTAAACAAGACTGCGTTGGCCTCTTGTCTCTCTCTCCCCCCTCACAGCTGGTGAAGGAGGCGTCTGTATCCCGTCGCACCAGGAAGGGGAGGAGGTGCAGCGTTCACTCTATTGCCTTCGACGAGGGAGGCAATGCACTGCCGGCTGCGCTATTCTCTTTCACCCAGCGCCTGTGCGGGAGGGCCACCGACCCCTTCTTCCTCGCTGCCGTACGTAGTGTGGGCAGATCCGGCCTCCCGCCGCACGCCTTGCCACATCCCGACGACCCTAAGGTATAAGTTTCTTTGAAACCGTCGTTGCTCTAGCTGCATGTGGATCTTTTTCGATCTGTAGTTGAATCTAGGTCTTGGTTCAAAGAGGAAAGAATGGTGCGGTGGGCTGGAGCAAGAATCTAGGACGTGGTTCAATGAGGAAAGGAGGGGCGGAAAGTAGTATAGACTGGCTACCCAGCCGCTTTGTAGGTCGAAAAGGGAAAAAGGGGTAACCCAGTACACACATCTGTAAGGAACCAATCTCTTTGTTGAAAAGGGAAAGAAACTGGGGGGTCGGGTAGTTTGTGCAGGACTAGATTTGCTGCCCTCACATAGGAAGAAGGTTCAAAGAGAACAAATATGAGACCAGCGCATATATGCTGCTTGGCTACATACTCTGCATCACCCATTTATACGTGTGGACGCACATGGTGCTGGTATGTCCCATACAGCTAATTTTGCTGTTGTTAATCTAAGAATGCCGCCGGAAAATTGAAGCAATGCCACTGTTAAAAGTAAATTACATTTTTAACGAATGTTGTTTCAAGAAAATGTCTCTGTTAATATGAATCAATGCAACCGTTTTAGAGATGCTACTGTCCTACTTTGTTTTCCATCCAAGATAAGTTAGATGCTTCTTTCTGTCACCGTTTGTTTCATCCTCCTCTATCGGCAAGTAATTGTTTCCTTTTTTGCCTCTGTTAAAACAGGGGTATCGATTGAACTTGTTGCTATTGCGACATTTTGCTTCGCTACTCGAAACACTTATGTTTTAAGAGTGTTTTGTGCATTTCAACTTGAATGTCACACCGGTGACTTTGCTTAATTTTGGTGGAACTGCACAAAAGGAGATCGAGATTTGTTTCCAGTCTTCGTATCGATTCAACTTGTTGCTATTGCGACATTTTGATTCGCTACGCGAAACACTTTGCTTGATTTCAGTGCAACTGCACAAAACGAGATTGGATTTCCTATTCGTGTTGGCAGATTCATATTTTATCTTGTCCGTCTCATGAAAGGTCAGTACATGCCTTCATCCACATGATTGTGCAGTGTGCTTTGAGATGTTGTGCTACTTGTATTGGTACTGTTTTAAATAAATGTTGAATTGAAGCTATTGTATTGCTGTCTTTTCCCATTAAGTAGTGAACAAAAATAGGACCAACCCAGACATGATGCTTGTTGCTTTGTTACAACAAACTCTGCATCACCCCCTTTATAAGTAGATGGAAGCGCATACTGTTGTTGCGCCCACTCTCCCCTGGAACTGTTTATGCTTTTCGTTAATCTAATGTTGCTGGTAAAATTAAGCAATGCCAGTCTCAGAATTAATTAACTACTGAATCTTAGTTCAAAACTGCAACACTTGTTAGGAATGATACTATCCTGCTTTGTAGTTCTTTCTACATGTTTAACCAAGGTAGTGTTAAGATAATGTCTCTGTTAAAATGAATCAGTTGCATTGTTTTAGGAATGGTACTTTTCTGCTTTGTCGTTCTTTATACATGTTGAAACAAGGCATTGTTAAGATAATGTCTCAGTCAATATGAATGAATCACACTGATGGAGAATTGCTACTCTCCTGCTTTGTTTCCCATTAAGATAAAGTAGATCAGTAGATGCTTTTCTTCTGGGAGTACAAGTCATCAACCGTTATTTCTCAGTAATTGTTTCCCTTATACCTATTGTTGCTTACAGGGATATCAAAATTAAAGCTCGGTTTTATTCCGACTTCGATTTTAGTTGAACTGCACAAAAGGAGCCAATGTGTCCAAGGCAAACTGCTGCATTACTGGGTCCAGTTGGTCGTTCCACTTTGCAGAAATAAGCAGTCACTGTTTGCGCTACATTACAGAAGGAATGACCGAGAAGCTTTACAGAGTATTATTAGACACCGGTGACATGACTAGTCTGCAGAGACCATTAGCAATTTAACAACACATGGAGTGCCCTAGGCAAAAAAGTGCCCAAACAAGTACAAGAAGCTATGACAGGATGATCATAGGCATTACATATTTTGAATGGGAAAAGTTTGTCAAAGTTTAATCATTGATGTTAGCAAGAAGACGTTAGTTTAATATATTGGAATTGGAAAACCTTGTCAAAATTTGCTCATTGATGTTAGCCAGAAGACATGCATTTGATATTTTTGAGTGGGACGCCCTTGTTGTGAGCAGCGTCGAGTGTTTTTTCCTATTCCTGTGTTCAGTTTAGAAGTAAATAGTTACTCTGCTGAGATATTCCTGTGTTAAGAGTTTGTTCTGAATATTGTCTATGTAATGCCAAGCCTTGTGTTTGATTGCAAAGTTGAGCTTGGAATGTTCTGGCATGCGGCATCACGAGCTGTTCACCGTGCCTCCTGAGAATAATGCTTCGTATTGTTTTGCATGTCGATCTAATGCCAGTGATTTGCTTGTTAAGAAGATCATCCTCTTCTGTTGTTTCCGTGCTTAAGAAGTTCATCGTCTGATGTTTCATTCATAGCCTATACGACAAGTCGGGTAGGTTAGACGTGAAACCACATGATCTTCCGACCAACTCATGATATTAGGCCGTGATTGGATCATCGTTTTCCAACCAAAACTGCTTGTAAAACTGACGCTTGTAAATTAAAGCAGATGGTCTCGGGCGAAGGCGCTTGGTTGGTCGATTTCGACTAGTAAAATATCGGAAGTACTCCACACACGATAAAAACGTTGAATGACACTCGGACGATTGCTAATCCAGCCGTTAGCTGATGTTTCAGCCTTGCCCATGGATGGCATGATACGCACGTCGTGCATGTATCGTCTGGTAATGTCGTCCATATAGCAGTGCTCGTAAAATATACACTGGTCTCTCAAATTACACGCGTAACCCGCCGGTTTTACTTACAGACCTCGGGCCCTCGGTTTCATTACACCTGTATTTTACGCGTTATTTCCGATGACGAGTAAATTACACTTGTATGTTAATACAGGTTTGAAATAAACCAGAGCTCCCAAGCGCGGCCTTACCATTTCATGCCGTCTCAGTTTCTCGAAGGTGCTCATAGGTGTCCGATGATCCTAGCTTCCTGAATGAGCAGCGGGCGCTGTATCAGACCATCCGTAGGGCCCGCGAGGCCCTCTCCGTTGTCCTTTGAGTTGTTGCGCTCGCCGTGGCGCCGAGCATTGTTAACATCGTCAACGAACATGAGGATTCAGGAGATGACTTATTTTGACTGGATGACACTAGGGACCCACTAGGGCCATAGCCGTACGTACGCAAGTGCCTCCTTATTATGTACAACTATATTTTTTTTGCTTTCTCCTGGTTTCCTGACATCACAGTCCCACACCATTGTCAACCTATGTAGTCAATGTAAACGAGAGAATTGCACAAGGTGCGGCCAACAGCCGGGACCAAGCAGCTCGAGCAGTATTTGTGTTTTTGAGGCATGAGCACTGCAAAGTTTTTCTTGGCGATGATTTCGTTGTTGTTCAGAGGAGAGCAGGGTATTAACTGGGCGGGTTGTGGCCCGTCTAGCCCAGGCCAGATATCTAGCCCAGATACTAATTTTTTCAAGATGAAAATGGCTAGCCCAGCTATACATTTTTTTGAGGAATACCCAGGCAAGGTCAACTTGTTATTCTCCGCCTCGCTGGGCTACAAATCTTTCCTAGGAGGGATGCATTAGGTTTAACAGGAAAATGGGCTTTAAAAATAATAGATGAGATATAATTATAAAAAATGGGCAGTAACTATAAAAAAATGCACCAAACACGAAATTAGTTTATAAAATATTATTTATGGATTTTGAAAATCTTAAATTTTCATTGTTGCGCGCGCAATGTTTCGTTGGATTTTTACGTAATACAAATTTATATTTAATCTAACTAGAAATTTTGGGATAAAAATATTTCGGATCCCATCAAAATATGGGAAATTTTATTGAATTCTGTCTTCAATGGTTGGTTGAAATTATTAATTGTTGTCCTAGTTAGAAAATGGCTTGTACTTTTAACAAACTGTAAATGGGTTGTTGTAAATTTCATTAGAATTCAAAAATGGGATGTACATTCTTACAAAACGCAAATGGGCTATAAGTTCTCTGCCACACACTTGTGGGCCTACTAAGTGGCGCGTCCCCTAAAAAAAATAAGTTGACGCGTATGCAAGGCTTTGTCAACTTATTATAGTCAACACACGGTTCTAGCAGCAGTGGCCATTGGATGTCTATCCAACGGATGTCGTGCTTCTTCTTCAATCTCGGATATTCTTAGCTTCGGTCGCCCAAAAAATGAACTGACATCTGGGGCGCATCGTTTCGGAGGCGGATGATACGTCTCCAACGTATCTATAATTTTTGATTGCTCCATGCTATATTATCTACTGTTTTGGACTATATTGGGCTTTATTTTCCACTTTTATATTATTTTTGGGACTAACCTATTAACCGGAGGCCCAACCCAAAATTGCTGTTTTTTTGCCTACTTCAGTGTTTCGAAGAAACCGAATATCAAACGGAGTCCAAACGGAATAAAACCTTCAGAACATGATTTTCCCACCGAACGTGATCCAGGAGACTTGGACCCTACTCCAAGGAGTCAAAGAGGTGGTCACGAGGGTGGGGCCCCCCTAGGGCGCGCCCCCTACCTCGTGGGCCCCTCGATTCTCCACCGACGTACTCCTTCCTCCTATATATACCTACGTACCCCCAAACGAACAGATACGGAGCCAAAAACCTAATTCCACCGCCGCAACTTTCTGTATCCACGAGATCCCATCTTGGGGCCTGTTCCGGAGCTCCGCCGGAAGAGGGCCGTCATCACGGAGGGCTTCTACATCATCATAGCCTCTCCGATGAAGTGTGAGTAGTTTACCTCAGACCTTCGGGTCCATCGTTAGTAGCTAGATGGCTTCTAATCTCTTTTTGGATCTCAATACAAAGTTCTCTCCCTCTCTTGTGGAGATCTATTCGATGTAATCTTCTTTTTGTGGTGTGTTTGTTGAGACCGATGAATTGTGGGTTTATGATCAAGTCTATCTATGAATAATATTTGAATCTTCTCTGAATTCTTTTATGTATGATTGGTTATCTTTGCAAGTCTTTTCGAATTATCCGTTTGGTTTGGCCAACTAGATTGGTAGTTCTTGCCATGGGAGAAGTGCTTAGCTTTGGGTTCGATCTTGCGGTGTCCTTTCCCAGTGACAGAAGGGGCGGCAAGGCACGTATTGCATCGTTGCAATCGAGGATAACAAGATGGGGTTTATTTCATATTGCATGAATTTATCTCTCTACATCATGTCATCTTGCTTAAGGCGTTACTCTGTTCTTAACTTAATACTCTAGATGCATGCTGGATAGCGGTCGATGAGTGGAGTAATAGTAGTAGATGCAGAATCGTTTCGGTCTACTTGTCACGGACGTGATGCCTATATACATGATCATGCCTAGATATTCTCATAACTATGCTCAATTCTGTCAATTGCTCAACAGTAATTTGTTCACCCATCGTAGAATACTTATGCTCTTGAGAGAAGCCACTAGTGAAATCTATGGCCCCCGGGTCTATTCTCATCATATCAATCTCCATCACTTTAATCTTGCTTTGCTTTTTTACTTTGCCTTTACTTTTTACTTTGCATCTTTATACCAAAAATACCAAAAATATTATATCTATCAGATCTCACTCTCATAAGTGACCGTGAAGGGATTGACAACCCCTAATCGCGTTGGTTGCGAGTAGCTACCGTTTTGTGCAGGTACGAGGGACTTGGGCGTGGCCTCCTACTAGATTGATACCTTGGTTCTCAAAAACTGAGGGAAATACTTACGCTACTCTGCTGCATCATCCCTTCCTCTTCGGGGAAAACCAACGCAAGCTCAAGACGTAGCAGCTCACCTGTGGGCCTACTAAGTTGGAGCGTACCAAGGGATTTGTCAACTTAGTCAATATAAACGATTCTAGCTTCAGTGACCGTACGATGTCCATCCAACGGCCGTAGTGCTTCTTCAACCTCTGGTCTTCTTGGTCCAGCCGCCCAAAGCAGCACCAGTCGTGCCGCCTGCTCCTGCCTCCCGTGGCCGGTTGTGCTGCCGCGGAGGCCTCACCGCCCCCATACTACTCCCACCGCTGGCCAGGCCATCCCTCCACTCACCCACACCCCTTGTTATTCTGCGGCGACGGCAGCCTCACACCGCAGCCGAACCAATGAACGTTCGTACTCCTCTCCGCGTGGGCATCCACTGCCGCGTCTTGCCCGGCTCCGCGTCGTCCCCTTCCTAGGCCTCGCCGTCGTCCACCGCCATGGTGCTCTCGGCGCGGCATGGTCAATGTGGTCAACGACCGACTTCCATCAGAAGAGTACTGTACATGGAGAGGCTGACAGCTGGGTCCACGGCAGCCGCAAGGAAGTGCCTCCTTATTACGCGGAAAATAATTATTCCTCCACCTGACAGCAGGGACCCACCGGACGGGCCACCAGTATTTTGCGAAAAAATTTGTTTCCCCCTGACTGCTGGGACCCACCGGACGGGCCACCGTATTTCGTGAAAAAAAACGTTCCCCCCGCTGTCAGCTCGGACCCACCGGAAGTGCCTCCTTATTACGCACAAAAAGATGAATACTCCCCCGGCTAGCTGGGACCCACCTTGGTGGGAGGCTGACTTGTGGGCCTACTAAGTTGACGGGGATGAAGGGCTTTGTCAACTTAGTCAATATGAATGATTCTAGCTCCAGTGACCGTACGATGTCCATTCAATGGCTGTAGTGCTTCTTCAACCTCTGGTCTTCTTGCTCCAGCCGCCCAAAGCAGCGTCGGTCGTGCCGCATGCTCCTGCCTCCCATGGCCGGCTGTGCTGCCGCAGAGGCCTCACCGCCCCCTACCATTCCCATCGCTGGCCAGGCCTGCGGCGACGGCAGCCTCACACCGCAGCCGAACCAGTGAACCCTCGTACTCCTCTCTGCGCGGGCTTCCACTGCCGCGTGTTCCCTGGCTCCGCGTCGTCCCCTTCCTAGGCCTTGCCGTCGTTCACCGTCGTGGTGCTCTCCGCGCGGCGTGTTCAACGTGGTCAAGGAATGACTTCCATCGGAAGAGTACAGTACGTGGAGAGGCTGACAGCTGGGTCCATGGCCAGAGCCCAGTTTTTTTTGTGATTTGCCAAGTAAGTCGCTTTGTCAGGCCTGTTGGGCTGCAAATCTTTCAAGACGAGGATAGCTTTCATTCGGCTGGCCAAGAAAATGGCCCATCAGTAATGAGAAATGGGTTGTACATTTTTAAAACACATCAAACTGGCAATTAGTTTCAAATATCTTTTTTTCATTTCAAGATTTTAAATTACATTAATTTTTATGCGTGGAGAATTTGTTGGATTTTATATTGATATACATTTATTTTTAAAATCTGTTTGAATGTGAGTCGAAATTTCGGGATTAAAAACAGTTTGGGCCGCATCGAAATATGCAAAATTTTGTATACTTTTTTAACCGTGGCCACAATATGGGTTGTAATGCTAACAAAAAGAATATGGGCTCCAAAAAAACCTTAAGAATTAGCAAATGGGCTGTAAATTATTATAAATAATGGCAGATGGGTTGTATGCTGTTTTCCACAGATTTGAGGCTTTCCTAAAAAAAGGTTGACGCACAAGCACTGACTGTTGGATGTCCATCCAACGGCCGTCGTGCTTCTTCAATCTCTGCTCTTCCTGCTCCAGCAGCTCAAACAAGCGCCGGCGGGACTGCCTGCTCCCTCCTCCCCGCGGCCGGCTATGCTGCCGCACAGGCCTCACCGCCCCATCGTACTCCCATCGCTGGCCTAGCCATCCCACTACTCACCTACACCTGTTGTTATTCTCCGGCGACGGCAGACGAACCAGTAAACCCTCGTACAGTCGTACTCCCCTCCGCGTGGAAAACAACTTTCAAGTCTTCCCTGCCTCCGTATCATCCCCTTGCTAGGCCTCGCCGGCGTGGTCAATGTGGTCAACGACCGACTTCCATCGGAAGAGTACTGTGCGTGGAGACGCTGACAGCTGGGTCCACGGTCGCAGCAAGGAAGTGCCTCCTTATTACGCGCAAAATAATTATTCCTCCACCTGACAGCGGGGACCCACCAGACGGGCCACCGTATTTCACAAAAAAAATGCTTCCCCCCTGACTACTGGGACCCACCAGCTACACCTTCGCACGCAAGGAAGTGCGTCCGGGCAAAAAATGATTCGCCCCCCTGACTGCTGGGACCCACCGGCTACATCTTCGCACGCAAAGTAGTGCCTGACAGTCGGGACCCACTTGGTCGAAGCGTACATAGCGTTGTCATTATGGCCGCGAACGTGTATGTACATATATACTGGTGGATGTAGAGGCGCGCACGTGTCATAATAGAGGCCCGCACGTAGCATGTACACGTACGTACAGCGGCCAGGGTGCAAGAAAGAAAATACGTCCACGTATGTGTACATACGGGCGGGGTCTCGAACGCCTACTCACGCATACGTACGGCAAGGGCTCGTTGACATGGCTGGGTCGGAACAGAGAAACATCGTTGTCGTCGTGTTCATGGGGAGGCAACGGAATGCGTCGTGTTCATCGGGAGGCAACGGAACGCGTGGGAGCCAACCGGCTGGGTCGGAACGGAATGTGTGGTCGTGTTCATTGGGAGGGGGCTTGGACGGAACAGGCGATGGAAACAAGGCCTGGCGTATCGCATAACGGAGGAAACGACCTTGTGTTCGAGCGGCCACATTCGAAACGGGATCCTGTTCATCGGGAGGGGTGTGGCATACCGCAAAACGGACGAAACGGACCTCCTATGGTCGAAACGAGGGTCCTGTTGATCGGGAGGGGTGTGGCGTACCGCAAAATGGACGAAACGAACTTGTGTTGGAGCGCTACGGTCAAAACGGGGGTCCTGTTCATCGGGAGGGGTGTGGCGTACCGCAAAATGGGACTCCACGGGATACTGTTCATCTCCACCGTCGACCTCCTCCAGCCTCCACGGGCCACCGTCGACCTCCTCCAGCCTTCATGGGCTCCTGTTCATCTAGCCTCCACCGCGCACTACTCCACCGGCTACTGTTCAACCACCCCTCCACCGTCTAATGTTCACCCAGCCCTCCATACCACGGGGTCCTGTTCAACCACCCCTCCACGGGCACCCATCCACCGTCTACTGTTCATCCAGCCCTCCACACCACGGGGTCCTGTTCATCCAGAGGCAACGCCACCGCTCACTGTTCATCCCCCCCCCCCCCCGGCAACGCTCACTGTTCATCCCAGAGGCAGCATCGGCCGGCTTCAGTTAGCAGCAGTTGCGAAGGAATCGCTCGATCGGGTTCAGTTAACAGCCATCGATCGATCGCTCGGGTTCAGTAATGCGTAGCCTGCAGTGCAATCGCTCGGGTTCAGTTAGAGCCCAATGCCTCGCTCGGGTTCAGTTAGAGCCAACGCCTCGCACACACGCGCGTACGTGTATGAGAGAAACGCGCATCGCTCGGCCCCCGACCTCCCACCGTAACCGGGAACTCCCCGAAATTTTCCTCGCCCTCGCTTCTACCATGGTTTTTTCCGTCATGGACGGCCCAAAGAATGTCGTGCAGCTGCGTCTCCGGCCCGCCCAGGACGAAAAGCCCATTTTCTGTCATGATTTTTTGTCATAGAAGTAGGAGACCACCACATCTATGATGATACCGGGTTTTGTCACAATTATCATCATAGAAGTGTCATATGTATGACAGAAAAAAATTTGTTCGGCCCAAAATGTCACGGATGTGTCTTTTTTTTGTAGTGGTTCCATCTCCTGCAAAAGGATTAGCTAGCAGTTTCTCTATCATACCCGAAGGAATTTCGAAGTAAACATTTTCATTTTTAGTAGGTCCAGTAGGTTGAGGAGCAACTATTTGCTCTACTGGTCGGGGTGAAGATACCCCGAACAAGCCCCTCAAAGGATTACTTTCCATAGTAACAAGTGAAGGTAAATTTTAGCACACTATATAAATTTTCCTTACCAAGTTCCACCTACCAAAGGCGCTTCACTCCCCGGCAACGGCGCCAGAAAAGAGTCTTGATGACCCACAAGTATAGGGGATCTATCGTAGTCCTTTCGATGAGTAAGAGTGTCGAACCCAACGAGGAGCAGAAGGAAATGATAAGCGGTTTTCAGCAAGGAATTCTCTTCAAGCACTGAAATTATCGGTAATAGATAGTTTTGTGATAAGGTAATTGGTAACGAGTAGCAAGTAATAAAGTAAATAAGGTGCAGCAAGATGGCCCAATCCTTTTTGTAGCAAAGGACAAGCCTGGACAAACTCTTATATGAAGGAAAGCGCTCCCAAGGACACATGGGAATTATCGTCAAGCTAGTTTTCATCACGATCATATGATTCGCGTTCGGTACTTTGATAATTTGATATGTGGGTGGACCGGTGCTTGGGTGCTGCCCTTACTTGTACACACATCCCACTTATGATTAACCCCTATTGCAAGCATCCGCAACTACAACAGAAGTATTAAGGTAAACCTAACCATAGCATGAAACATATGGATCCAAATCAGCCCCTTACGAAGCAACGCATAAACTAGGGTTTAAGCTTCTGTCACTCTAGCAAACCATCATCTACTTATTACTGCCCAATGCCCTCCTCTTGGCCCAAACAATGGTGAAGTGTCATGTAGTCGACGTTCACATGACACCACTAGAGGAAAGACAACATACATCTCATCAAAATATCGAGTGAATACCAAATTCACATGACTACTAATAACAAGACTTCTCCCATGTCCTCAGGAACAAACGTAACTACTCACAAAGCATATTCACTTTCATAATCTGAGGGGTATTAATATGCATAATGGATCTAAACATATGATCTTCCACCAAGTAAACCAACTAGCATCAACTACAAGGAGTAATCAACACTACTAGCAACCCACAGGTACCAATCTGAGGCTTGGATACAAAGATTGGATACAAGAGATGAACTAGGGTTTGAGATGAGATGGTGCTGGTGAAGATGTTGATGGAGATTGACCCCCTCCCGATGAGAGGATCGTTGGTGATGACGATGGTGATGATTTCCCCCTCCCGGAGGGAACTTTCCCCGGCAGAATAGCTCCGCCAGAGCCCTCGATTGGTTCCGCCAAGGTTCCGCCTCGTGGCGGCGGAGTCTCGTCCTGAAAGCTTGCTTGTCATTTTTTTCTCGACAAAAGACTCCATATAGCAGAATATGGGCATCGGAGGGCCACTAGTGGGCCCACGAGGCAGGGGGCGCACCCAGGGGGTAGGGCGCGCCCCCACCCTCGTGGCCAGGGTGTGGCCCCCCTCTGGAACTTCTTGCGCTTAGTATTTTTTTTTATTATGGAAATAACTTCTGTGAAGTTTCAGGACTTTTGGAGCTGTGCAGAATAGGTCTCTAATATTTGCTCCTTTTCCAGCCGAGAATCCCAGCTGCCGGCATTCTCCCTCTTCATGTAAACCTTGTAAAATAAGAGAGAATAAGCATAAGTATTGTGACATAATGTGTAATAACAACCCATAATGCAATAAATATCGATATAAAATCATGATGCAAAATGGATGTATCATTGAGCACAATTTTCTTACTGAAGGTGGGCAAACAGTTATTGAAGATATAGTGGTTTCAGATTCGGATTTCAATGACATTGATTATGACATAGATTATGGGATGATGATCTTTATGATGACAACATTGACTTTGATGTTGATGAAGAAGCTAAGCAAGATGAGGAAGATGTGGAGCCTGACTACTTGCTTGAGGATGAAGATCTCAACCTAACCATTGAGGAATCAGAGCAACTTAAGTACAAGTTTACACCTTTTCAATGCAAAGGTGGACATGGTTTCCCCTATCTTTAGACTATGGATGGTATCTCCTGATGTGGTGGACCTAAGACATGCTCTTACTGCATATTCAGTTAGGAACATAGTGCAGATCAAGAATGACAAGATAACAATAGAGGCAGTTTGTGAAAGAGGTTGCCCATGGTTTCTTAAAGCTGGCAATGACAACAAGACATGAGGATTTGTTATCAAGAGCTATAATGCAGAGCATACGTGCCAAAAGAAATGAAAGTTAAGGTCACTGATACATCTCCAATGTATCTATAATTTATGAAGTATTCTGGCCATGTTTACAACAAATTTATATGGTTTTGGTCCACTTTTATATGATTTTCATGAACTAACCTATTGACCTAGTGCCTAGTGTCAGTTCTTGTTTTCTGCATGTTTTTTGTTTTCCAGAAAATCCATACCAAACGAAGTCCAAATGCCATGAAAATTCATGGTGATTTTTTTGGAACATAAGAGACCTATGAAGCTTCGAGGAAGGACCAGAAGACCCACGAGGGAGTTACAAGCTCACCACGCGCGTCATGGGGGCAGGGTAGGGAGTGTCGTCTGAGCTTGTGGGTCCCATGTAACTCTGATTGGCGTGATTCTGATAACCCATAAGTATAGGGGATTGCAACAGTTTTCAAGGGTAGAGTATTCAACCCAAATTTATTGATTCAACACAAGGGGAGCCAAAGAATATTTGCAAGTATTAGTAGTTTGAGTTGTCAATTCAACCACACCTAGAGACTAAATATCTGCATCACAGTGATCAGTAGCACAATAGTATGGTAGTTTGATAGCAGTAGCAACAATAGTTTTGTGGCAATTATGATAGTAGCAACAACAATAGTAGTAACTTAGCAAGAAACTATATGTGAAAATCTCGTAGGCAATGGATCGGTGATAACGTTGGATAACATTTAAGACGGTATAACCACACCTAAAGCAAGCTCTCTTGCGCACCCAGCTATTCTAGCCGTCAGATCTTGTGTTTTGAGGATTCCTGGTCGTCGCTCAAACTTCTTGTCGCGAACTCGGTCGCTTGTCCTAAAGGGAATGCTTTTCTAGAAGCCAAAACCAAGACATGTGGTTGATTGGGCCCTTTACCACTTAAAAGCCCATGTTTACAACCTTCGTCGGCCCTCTCTCACATCCCCTTGTCCTCCCTTGGGCGAAGCGACCCTCTCGACAGCGCCGCCACCCTCTTCTCTCGCTCCTGCGGATGAATCAATGCGAGGAAGCTGTGATACGTCTCCAATGTATCTATAATTTATATGGTTTTGGTATGATTTGACGGGAACTAACCCAGACCGACGTTGTTTTCAGTAGAACTACCGTGGTATTGTTTTTGTGCAGAAATAAAAGTTCTCGGAATTCGACGAAAATTTTTGACGATTTTTTTCGAAGAAAAGAGAAATAATGGATCAAAGAACCCTAAACCCTCGATGCGCCCTGGTGGGTGGTGGGTGATAACCCACAAGTATAGGGGATCAATTGTAGCCTCTTTCGATAAGTAAGAGTGTCGAACCCAACGAGGAGCTAAAGGTAGAACAAATATTCCCTCAAGTTCTATCGACCACCGATACAACTCTATTCACGCTTGACGTTCGTTTTACCTAGAACAAGTATGAAACTAGAGGTACTTTGTAGGTGTTGTTGGATAGGTTTGCAAGATAATAAAGATTACGTAAATAAAAAGTAGGGGATGTTTAGGTAAAGACACAACTAAGTTAGTTTTAGTAAAGAGCTTTTTGTTACGAGAAAGTTATTTGTCCCTAGGCAATCGATAACTAGACCAGTAACCATTATTGCAATTTTATATGAGGGAGAGGCATAAGCTAACATACTTTCTCTACTTGGATCATCTGCACTTATGATTGGAACTCTAGCAAGCATCCGCAACTACTAAAGATCATTAAGGTAAAACCCAACCATAGCATTAAAATATCAAGTCCTCTTTATCCCATACGCAACAACCCCCTTACTCGGGTTTGTGTTTCAGTCACTCACGCAACCCACTATAAGAGAATCATGAACGTATTGCAACACCCTCATGCTTGCGCGACACGGAGAGCACCATAGGACAGCACCAATAGCAAAACATGCAACTCAAACCAATCTTGATCATCAAATAGCCCATAGGACAAAACGGATCTACTTAAACATCATAGGATAGCCATACATCATTGGGAAATAATATAGCATTGAGCACCATGTTTAATTAGAGATTACAGCAGGTAAGAGAGAGGTTACACCTCTGCATAGAGGGGGGAAGAGTTGGTGATGATGGCGGTGAAGTTGTTGGTGAAGATTGCGGTGATGATGATGGCCCCTGGTGGCACTCCGCTGCCACCGGAAGCGAGGGGGAAAGAGCCACCCTCCTCCTTCTTCTTCTTCTTCTTCCTTGACCTCCTCCCTAGATGGGAGAAGGGTTTCCCCTTTGGTCCATGGCCTCCATGGCGTGGGAGGGGCGAGAGCCCCTCCGAGATTGGATCTGTCTCTCTGTGTCTCTCTGTTTCTGCATTCTATTCTGCTGCCCTTTCACCGTTTCTTTTATATCCGGAGATCCATAACTCCGATTGGGTTGAAACCTTCGCCTAGATATTTTTCCAAAAATTAGCTTTCTTGCGGCCAATGTAGAGCATCAACCGCCTTACGAGGGGCCCATGAGGGTGGGGGCGCGCTTGCCTGTAGTGGTTGTGGGCCCCACCCTCATGGCCACCTCGGGCACCGTCTCGCGTTGATTTTCTTCCCAAAAATCACAAATATTCCAAAATAATTCTTCGTCCGTTTTTATCCCGTTTGGATTCCGTTTGATATGGATATTCTGCGAAACCAAAAACATGAACAAACAGGAACTGGCACTGGGCACTGTATCAATATGTTAGTCCCAAAAATAGTATAAAAAGTTGCCAAAAAGTATATGGAAATTGTAGAATATTGGCATGGAACAATCAAAAATTATAGATACGACGGAGACGTATCAGTGGGCCCCTCGAATCCCATCTTTGCGTGATTCCAACGCTAAAAAATCCTATATATACATAAACCCCCAGAAATAACCCTAGATCAGAAGTTCCGCCACCGCAAGCCTCTGTAGCCACAAAAAACTAATCTAGACCCCGTCCCAGCACCCTACCGAAGGGGGAAATCATCACCGATGGCCACCTTCATCATCCCGACGGTCACCATGATGAGGAGGGATTAATCCAACCTCGGGGTTGAGGGTTTGTACCAGTAGCTATGTGTTTAATCTCTCTCTCGTGTTCTTGATTTGGCACGATCTTGATGTATTGTGAGCTTTGTTAATATAGTTGGATCATATGGTGTTTCTCCCTCTCTATCTTGTTGTGATGAATTGAGTTTTCCCTTTGAGATTTCACTTTTGTCGGATTGAATACTTTTATGGATTTGAGAACACTTGATGTACGTCTTGCTATGAATACCCGTGGTGACAATGGGGTATCATATTGATTCACTTGATATATGTTTTGGCACTCAACTCGCGGATTCCCGAGGTGACATTGGGGTAATCTATGCATAGGGGTTGATGCATGTTTTCGTGCTTGTTTCTCTAGTAGAAATCTTGGGGCACTCTTTGAGGTTCTTTGTGTTGGATTAAGTATTATGAATCTGAAATTGTTTGATGCATATCGTATAATCAACTCACGGATACTCGCAGTGACATTGGAGTATCTAGGTGACATTAGAGTTGGTTGATGTGTATCATATGGTGTTATCTTAGTACAAACTCTTAGATAGATCGATCGGGAAGGATAACTTGGTGTTATTTTAGTACGAACCCTTGGATAGTTCGATCGGAAAGGATAACTTTGAGGTGGTTTCGTACCCTACAAACAATTTCTTCTTATGTTCTCCGCTAGATAAGAACTTTGGAGTGATTCTTCATCGCATGTTGAGGGATGGTTATATGATCCAATTATATTAGCATTGTGGAGAGATTGCACTAGCGAAAGTACGAACCCTAGGCCTCATTTTCGAGCATCGCATTACCGTCTGTGCTCATTTTTATTACTTGCTACCTTGATGTGTTTTATTGTTAATATTACAAAAAATCAATATCTACTGAGGAAATGAGGGATGAACACTACCCTCTCGTTGGGCTTCGGTGTGGGGATGATTTGTCCCCGGGCTGGAAGACGGTGGGTGATTTCCTTCGCCAGGTACCCGGCCGCCCGAAGCTCGGCGATGTCCTCCTCCTTAACTGAGGAGGCCATCCATTTGCCTTGACCTCCGGATCCGGACATGGTTGAGTGCTTTCTCGAGACAGGTAAATGAGAACTTGGGCGTTGGAGCTCGAGAATGGAGAGGCGGGAAGGAAACGTGGGAGAAGTAAGGGGAATCTTATCTCCTTATAAGGGCGGTGAATATCGAACGCCCCCCCCCCCATTCGCCTTAAAATTTGCCTGCTCCCAAGGGTTGTGTAAACGGCATGGTTGGGTTACCCACGCCTGTATTGATGAGAATCCCGTAATAATGGGACACGATCTCTGCTTTGACAAGATGTGCTAATGACAACCGCGTCTCGAAACATGGGGCGAAAAATGGTTCGAAATTATGACCGGACAGGCGTGACGTCGCATTACTAAAGTTGTCAGCAGATTGGACTTGTGTGTGATTATATTCTCTCTGCGGTTGTGTGCGGTGTGTGTTACAGGTCCGGACACAATCAATTCGTCTGGAGACTATTCGGGAGTTCGGAAGGAGGAACCCACCTTGCAATGCCGAAGACAACACTACGCGCCGGATACCTTGTCATTGAAGCCAGGTTCAGGGGCTACTGAGGGAGTCCTGGACTAAGGGGTCCTCGGGCGTCCGGCCTATTATCTATGGGCCTGACTAATGGGCTATGAAGATATGAATACCGAAGACTGTACCCGTGTCCGGATAAGACTCTCCTTGGCGTGGAAGGCAAGCTTGGTGAACAACAATGAATATTCCATCTTATGTAACCGACTCTATGTAACCCTAGATCCCCCCGGTGTCTATATAAACCGGAGGGTGAGGTCCGGAAAGGATATACTCAATACCTTAGTCATACAGGGTAGACTTCTAGGGTTTAGCCATTACGATCTCTGGATAGATCAACTCTTGTAATACTCATATTCATCAATATCAATCAAGCGGGACGTAGGGTATTACCTCCATCAAGAGGGCCTGAACCTGGGTAAAAACTTCGTGTCCCCTGTCTCCTGTTACCATCAACCTTAGACGCACAGTTCGGGACCCCCTATCCGAGATCCGCCGGTTTTGACACCGACAAGGGCCTCTGGCAGGATCAGCCTCGTGAAGGTGCCTAGAGGGATCGACCTCGCGAGGACCGTCCTCAGGGCAATGCTGGGCTTCCTCCACTGCCGCCACCACCAAGAAGGAACGACAACCACCACCAAGACGAGGGGGCTGGGGGCTTCCAGGAGCCGCGTGCTATCGCCTGCATCTTGGGCGGAGCTCAAGCCCCAGCCTCGCAACGTATCTTTAAGCAGTTTACTCGCGAGGTGAACGCAGCCCTTCCCAATCTCGAGGCTACACACCCACTCAGGTGGTCCAAGTGTGCTATTACCTTTAGCTCGGCAGACCAGCTCAAGTGCGCAGCCACCACTGGCGCTCTCCCGATGCTCTGTTCACCCATCATCAGCAACGTGCAAGTCACCAAGACTCTCATCGACGGCGGCGCAGGGATTAACGTCCTGTCCCTCAAGATGTTCGACAACCTTCAAGTTCCCTACGATCAGCTTCAGCCTACCAAGCCCTTCTCAGGAGTGACCGACGGCTCCACCACCCCGATAGGTCAGGTCCGCCTCCTAGTCACCTTCGGATAGCGCGACAACTACCGCACCGAGCTCATCGAATTCGACGTCGCCCACGTCCGTCTGCCATACAATGCCATCCTTGGGTATCCGGCCCTGGCTAAGTTCATGGCGGTGACCCACCACGGCTACAACGTCCTCAAGATGCCAGGAAGCGGTAGAGTCATCACAGTCCCCTGCGAAGAAAGAGACGCGGTGTGGTCCCTCGAGTGTGCCTTCCAAGCTGCAGCAATCGACGACCCCGACAGCAAGGGCGAGTACCCTCCTGAGGCCATCCCCAAGAAGAAGAAGCAGCTACTCCGTACAGGGCCTCAGGAGAACAGCATCACAAGTGGCGCCACGTCAGGATCAACGCCCGCACCTGGGGCCCCTCCCTTTGTTGCATAGGAAGGCGCGCCCGACGCCCTCCTTGGGAAGGGCTCAGGGGCTCTCTTCTGGAGGGCCTCAGACCTTGCCAACATTACGAGGGAGGCGCTCGGGCACCATTTGGAGGCATGCTTTGTGGCACGTTTCCCTCAGGAGGACACAGGGCGAGGAGCGCCCAGCACTCAGGAGTTCATTACCAAGACCACTCAAGAACTGCAGGATGCGAAGGCCATGCGCGGCGATCGTCGCTCACCTGGTGCAACTCCCCATCCAGGCGAGGATGTCGAGCTGCACGTCTACATCGACATCCCAGGGCTCAACAGGGCCGCGTCTCAGGAGATCTTCTGGCCTTCGCGCGTGGGACGCTGCGAGGGCACACCGCACAGCTATGTATGCATGCCATTAGGCCTGCCGAGCGTGGCATCCGCCTACCAACGCAACTTGCGGTGCGTCCTAGTAGCTCAGGAGGCCAGGCACCACGCAGTCCTGGCGGAGATGGAAACGGTCCTCAAGGAACCTCCTGGACCCCTAGGGCCTCCCGAGGCTCAGGGCCCCGGTGGCTCGTGAGGAGCAACCCCTTCGCCGCGTACCTTCAGCTGCCTCAACACCCCTTCATCAACAGAATCAGGTGACATTTTCCAAGTTTATTTAGCTGGGAGCACCATCAAGGCTGCATCATTCACAGGCCGCGTGGGTCGTCCCTGTAGAATGTATCCCTTCTTGTTTATGTCTTTAGCTTACCTTGCTGGGGGCGCCCCTCGGCCTGCATCATCCCCAAGCCGCTCGGGCCTGACCCAGTGGCATGCTTGCTTTCCATGCTTAATCTATCTATGACTATCACCTGCTTGATTGTCACCTACCACGGGAGCTGCTCACGCTGGCACGGCGCTTGTGCTTGGGTCCGTCCCTGCAACGTCGACAAATCTGAGCGGCCGAGCTCTCGCCGCGCACGCCACCTCACCAGGCCCTAAGTGCCTCCATTCTCTGGCAAAGAAATCAGTGACCGCCCAGCTATCATAATGGCAACCTGCACCCTCCCTCGTGATGACTTGCAGGAACCTCGTAAGGACCCCCGTAGGCGGCACCGCGGGCTCCCTCTTCTCCCATGTAATCCGCTTGCGCATTAAAATGGGGGATCCTGAGCATCGCAACTCAGGAGCTCTTACTGGCTCTCCAGCCCTCATCCCCTGGCCTTGACCACGGCATCGCGACCTGGCATACCAGCGGCGGCTGAGCTCGCTCGAGGGCCGGGACCTGAGGACGTAGATCACAAAGGAGAGCGTGGGAAGAGGAGGAGGCTCGTACGGGCCTAACCTGGCTAAGCTACGACCGCCTATGCACGAGCCTGGCGTCTCGCGAAGGACCGACCTTGGACTGCCAAGACAAGTTTCACGCTCGGGTCAACCAATCGCTATGGCATAAAGTTCTCATTTGTGTTGCCCCGCTGCGGCCACTTAGTCTCCCTTTCCTACCTCTCGGTGGTTGCTTGCACGCCAAAGGGGACCTCCTGAGCATCGCGTCTTAGGGGCTCTTACTGGACCTCGGGCCGCTCACCTCCTGGCCTTGACCACGACATCGCGACCTGGCATACCAGCGACGACTGAAGCCTGCCTAGGGACCGGGACCTGTCGGCGTAGAGCACCAAGCCATCGCGAGGTTGGAAAGGGGGAACCTAGCCGAAACGGGGCTCGCACATGCACAACTTCATAATAAGGATAATATCAACCAAGGACATTGCGGACCCTTTACATGCCCCCACGGGGTACTTCTCGATTCCTCGCAGGGAACAAAGGGAAAGAACTTCTAGGAGCCCTGTCTACACGTGCCCCAGTGGCCAACACCATCATCAACAGTGGGCCACAAGAGGCTGGCGCCAACCTCATCCAGATCATCGGCGGCGGCGGCCAGCCGCTGCGGCCTTGCTCCGAGCACGACGAGAGCTTGGGGGCACGTAGCTGTCGTCGCTCATCTCCGGAGTCTCGTAGAGCTCGGGAGAATCGCTGGACTCCTAGGCATCGCTGCTACTTCCAGAAGAGCAGCTGGCGACATGGACGGCAGGCCCTGCACCTGCCGCAATGTTGTCCTGACGACCCCTTCTGGAGCAGCACTCAAGACGGTGGCCTTCTGCATCGAAGACCTTGAAGGACAGCGTGGAGGCGCCGTCGTACTCGAAGTGGATTGCGAGGGCTCCCTTCGCATGGCACACTCGAGCGACCTCACCCCAGCCACGGGTCATGAAGATCTTGCCCGAGGAGACAGCCTCAACTTCCACCCCCAGTCACCGGCGCGTCGTAGTCGGCGTGCTGCAGCCAAAGCTCGAGGGGCCCCCTCGGCGGCATCTCAGCAGAGAAGAAGGAAGGGAAGCGGATCCAAGTGCTCGGAGGCATCGCCGCCCACAGCACAAGTTCGCATGACGAGTCCGTGGCATGGACTCCACGGGCAGCGACACGCGCCACCGCGGTACGGCAACCATGGCCGCGGCACACGCGGCGCCGCTCGACGCCTCTTCCTCCTGAGCCCTCGGCTTGGGCGTACAGGGGCAACAGATACCCAGGAGGAGGCCGCTCGTACCAAGGCCTTGTCACCTCCTGCATCACCACCACGTCACGATGGTGGACCGGCCTCTTCTTCGGCGGGAGCGGCCCTGGCTCGTCCCGGGGAGTCTTTCCTTTCTCCGCGGCAGAAAATCTTCGGATCGGCGCCATTAGTGCCGCCACTGGCAATGGAGCAAAGAGGGAGTAGCGAGCGGAATGGGAAGAGATGGGCGACGGGGGCTCTTCCCCCTTCCCATTTATAGCAGGAGAAGGCCAACTAGCGCCCCCCATGATCACAGGTAATGATGGTTTTTTCCTTGCATGCAGCAGGGACTCGTCAAGTCGGGCAGTTGCCAAGGCAACATGGGGAAGCCGAGACGCCCATGACCAATCAACCGCCATGCGTCGACCAAGGCCACAGGCTATTGTGGCCTGCGGCGCTCCGCACTTGCTCCTTGGCTTCGCCTCAAAGCAGCGTTCTGGGAACGGGGGTCCCTAGACTTGTTTACCTGCGGCCCACGGCGTGGCTCTGCAGGCGCGCCCGTACGGCCCATCTTCACCAACAAGCATTCAAGACCCTCGTGAGGCGAACGACACAAGACCTCCTCGGGAGCGGCCTCACCAGGCTGGCTCGCGAGGGGCGGAGAGATCAAGGCCAGGCAAACCTCATGAGGTTCCAATGACGTGAGCCATGATGATCGAGACCAGGCGTGCGCCAGGCGGGCGCCAACGCGCATAGTGTCCTTGTTTCCTCTTTGGTGCTAAGGAGGCAAGTGCAAGCGAAGAGTACCGAGGCGTCAAGCAAAGGTTTCCATATCGGTGCAACGAGACCAAGACCAGTAGGACGACAAGACGGAGGTCACCATGGAGCCCAAGACGGTGTCACCACCAGAGCCTTTGGCAGGCGAAGACTGCTTTTGTCAGGATAACTTGTACTAGCTGTCCCCTTTCAAATTGGCCATTGTTGCCTCCCTTCCCACTCAATATTTGGGGAGAGGACCAGGGCCTCTATAAATAGGATTAGCCACCACAGTAGAGAGAAAGAGAGGGAGAGAGACGAACAGAGCCTCAGCCATCTCATCTTGGACTAGATCCAAACCATCCACACACCCACCAAGCACAAGAACACATCACCTCAGGAGGCTGTTCTTCCCGTTGTACTGTTCAAACTCAGCCCGAGAGGAAATCCACCACACCACACTAGAGTAGGGTATTACACCACAACGGTGGCCTGAACTAGTATAAATCTTGTGTCTCTTGTGTTGCGAGTTAGTCAAGCTTGACTTTGAGGTCGTGGCGAGGTTGAGGGCCTGAGTTGGTAGGGGGAGATCTTCGTGCGCACCCCAGTGTTCGAACCTTGAGGGTTTGCCGGAACCAAAGATCCGACACTAATGCATATAAATTGGTTGAAAAAACTAATATGTGTCCTTGGGTGCATGCTTAGGTCCCATTCAAGAAATGGGAATGAATGTCAAACACCCTGCCACGGTCACTCGGCCGCAAACATTGAGATACCTGGTTTTTAAATTCTAGTAAATCCAAAGCTTGTCTAAAATTCATGAAACTTGGCATACTATCATGGAGCGGCATCAACATGCCGTTGTAAAATGTTTGTCCCATTTGGGGCAGGTTTAGGGATATGCTTCTCACAAACTAGAGCTTCTCACAACAAGCTTGATGGTATCGGTAGGGAACGTCCCACCTTTGGGTACAAAACGATATCCATCGCCTCTTATTGCTTTCAAAAAAATTCTCGTGTTAACATAGAACAACAGGAGTGTTGTGTCAATTTTTGGGATTTTTTAGGGTTTGTTTGGACATTTTTATGCATTAATTGAGCTTTCAATGCATTTATGTGCATAATTCAAATTTGATCTACATGCACATGCTATAATGCATATAAATTGGTTGAAAAATCAAATATGTGTCCTTGGGTGCATGCTTAGGTCCGATGCAAGAAATGGGAATGAATTTCAAACACCAGGGCACCGTTAATTGCCGGCAAAACATTGAGTGATGACCCACAAGTATAGGTGATCTATCATAGTCCTTCAGATAAGTAAGAGTGTCGAACCCAATGAGGAGCAGAAGGAAATGATAAGCAGTTTTCAATAAGGTATTCTATGCAAGCACTGAAATTATCGGTAATAGATAGTTCTGTGATAAGGTAATTTGTAACGAGTAACAAGTAATAAAAGTAAATAAGGTGCGGCAAGATAGCCCAATCCTTTTAGTAGAAAAGGACAAGCCTGAACAAACTCTTATGTAAAGGAAAGCACTCCCGAGGACACATGGGAATTATCGTCAAGCTAGTTTTCATCACGCTCATATGATTCGTGTTCGGTACTTTGATACTTTGATATGTGGGTGGACCGGTGCTTGGGTACTGCCCTTCCATGGACAAGCATCCCACTTATGATTAACCCCTCTTGCAAGCATCCACAACTACAACAGAAGTATTAATGTAAACCTAACCATAGCATGAAACATGTGGATCTAAATCAGCCCCTTACGAAGCAACGCTTAAACTAGGGTTTATGCTTCTGTCACTCTAGCAACCCATCATCTACTTATTACTTACCAATGCCTTCCCCTAGGCCCAAACAATGGTGAAGTGTCATGTAGTCGACGTTCACATGACACCACTAGAGGAAAGACGACATACATCTCATCAAAATATCGAACGAATACCAAATTCACATGACTACTTATAGAAAGACTTCTCCCTTGTCCCCAGGAACAAACGTAACTACTCACAAATCATATTCATGTTCATAATCAGAGGGGTATTAATATGCATAAAGGATCTGAACATATGATCTTCCACCAAGTAAACCAACTAGCATCAACTACAAGGAGTAATCAACACTACTAGCGACCCACAGGTACCAATCTGAGGTTTTGGGACAAAAATTGGATACAATAGATGAACTAGGGTTTGAGATGAGATGGTGTTGGTGAAGATGTTGATAGAGATTGACCCCCTCACGATAAGAGGATCGATGGTGATGACGATGGTGATGATTTCCCCCTCCCGGAGGGATGTTTCCCTGACAGAACAGCTCCGCCGGAGCCCTAGATTGGTTCTGCCAAGGTTTTGCCTCGTGGCGGCGGAGTTTCATCTCGAGAGCTTGCTTTTGATTTTTTTTCCAGGGTGAAAGACTTCATATAGCCAAAGATGGGCGCCGGAGGCCTGCCAGGGGGCCCACGAGGCAGGGGGCGCGCCCCCCACCCTCGTGGATGGTGAGTGGCCCCCCTCTGGTGCTTCCTTCGCCCAATATTTTATATATATATTCTAAAACTGACTTCCATGGAGTTTCAGGACTTTTGGAGTTGTGTAGAATAGGTCTCTAATATTTGTTCCATTTCCAGCCCAGAATTCCAAGTGCCGGCATTCTCCCTCTTCGTGTAAACCTTGTAAAATAAGAGAGAATAGGCATAAGTATTGTGACATAATGTGTAATAACATCCCATAATGCAATAAATATTGATATAAAAGCATGATGCAAAATGGACGTATCAACTCCCCCAAGCTTAGACCTCGCTTGTCCTCAAGCGGAAGCCGATATCGAAAAATATGTCCACATGTTTAGAGATAGAGGTGTCGATAAAATAAAATACGGACATGAGGGCATCATGATCATTCTTAGAACAGCAACATATATATATATATATATATTGTCATATGATTTCTTATGCTAAAGTAATAATTCATTCACAATTTCTAGTATGAATCAGAAACTTCACTGAATACTAACAAACTATAATCTCAGTCATTGAAGCAATTGCAATTTATCATAACATCAGAAAGACTCAATATAAGAGCTTTTCAGCAAGTCCACATACTCAACTATCATTTATTCTTTCACAATTGCTAACACTCACGCAATATTTATGGGTATGAAGTTTTAATCGAACACAGAGAAAGATAGGGGCTTATAGTTTTGCCTCCCAACCTTTTACCTCAAGGGTAATGTCAACAATAATAGTTCATGAAAACTCACATCCAATTAGCTATATATATCAGGATCTTTCCAACACACGGTGCTTGCCAAAGGATAAAATGTAAAAAAGGAAAGGTGAAGATCACCATGACTCTTGTATGAAGTATAAGAGAAGAGTAAAATATAGGCCCTTCGTAGAGGGAAGCACAGGTTGTCATGTGTTTTTATGGTTGGATGCACGAAATATTAATGCAAAAGAACGTCACTTTATATTGCCACTTGTGATATGGACCTTTATTATGCAGTCCGTCTCTTTTATTTCTTTCACATCATGAGATCGTATAAAGCTTATTTTCTCCACACTAATAAATCATACATATTTAGAGAGCAATTTTTATTGCTTGCAACAATGACAACTTACTTGAAGGATCTTACTCAATCCATAGGTAGATATGGTGGACTCTCATGGCAAAACTGGGTTTAAGGATATTTGGAAGCACGGGTAGTATCTCTACTTGGTGCAAGGAATTTGGCTAGCATGAGGGGGAAAGGCAAGCTCAACATGTTAGATGATCCATGATACGTCCATTTTGCATCATGCTTTTATATCGATATTTATTGCATTATGGGCTGTTATTACACATTATGTCACAATACTTATGCCTATTCTCTCTTATTTTACAAGGTTTACATAAAGAGGGAGAATGCCGGCAGCTGGGATTCTGGGCTGGAAAAGGAGCAAATATTAGAGACATATTCTGCACAATTCCAAAAGTCCTGAAACTTCACGGAAGTCATTTTCAGAATATATAATAAATACTGAGCGCAAGAAGCTCCAGAGGGGGCCACACCCTAGCCACGGGGGTGGGGGTGCGCCCTACCCCCCTGGGCGCGCCCCCTACCTCATGGGGCCCCTGGTGGCCCTCCGATGCCCATCTTCTACTATATGGAGTCCTTCGTTGAGAAAAAAATCATAACCAAGCTTTCGGGACGAGACTTCGCCGCCACGAGGCGGAACCAATCTAGGGCTCCGATGGAGCTGTTCTGCCGGGGAAACTTCCCTCCGGGAGGGGGGAAATCATTGCCATCGTCATCACCAACGCTCCTCTCATCCGGAGGGGGCCAATCTCCATCAACATCTTCACCAGCACCATCTCCTCTCAAACCCTAGTTCATCTCTTGTATCCAATCTTTGTCTCAAAACCTCAGATTGGTACCTGTGGGTTGCTAGTAGTGTTGATTACTCCTTGTAGTTGATGCTAGTTGGTTTATTTGGTGGAAGATCATATGTTCAGATCCTTTATTCATATTAATACCCCTCTGATTATGAACATGAATATGATTTGTGAGTAGTTACGTTTGTTCCCAAGGACATGGGAGAAGTCTTGCTATAAGTAGTCATGTGAATTTGGTATTCGTTCGATATTTTGATGAGATGTATGTTGTCTTTCCTCTAGTGGTGTCATGTGAACGTCGACTACATGACACTTCACCATTGTTTGGGCCTAGGGGAAGGCATTGGGAAGTAATAAGTAGATGATGGGTTGCTAGAGTGACAGAAGCTTAAACCCTAGTTTATGCGTTGCTTCGTAAGGGGCTGGTTTGGATCCACATGTTTCATGCTATGGTTAGGTTTACCTTAATACTTCTTTTGTAGTTGCGGATGCTTTCAAGAGGGGTTAATCATAAGTGGGATGCTTGTCCCAGGAAGGGCAGTACCCAAGCACCGGTCTACCCACATAGCAAAGTATCAAAGTACCGAACACGAATCATATGAGTGTGATGAAAACTAGCTTGACGATAAATCCCATGTGTCCTCGGGGGTGCTTTCTTTTATATAAGAGTTTGTTCAGACTTGTACTTTGCTACTAAAAGGATTGGCCTATCTTGCTGCACCTTATTTAGTTTTATTACTTGTTACTCGTTACAAATTACCTTATCACAAAACTATCTGTTACCGATAATTTCAGTGCTTGCAGAGAATACCTTGCTGAAAACCGCTTATCATTTCCTTCTGCTCCTCGTTGGGTTCGACACTCTTATTTATCAAAAGGACTACGATATATCCCCTATACTTGTGGGTCATCAAGACTCTTTTCTGGCGCCGTTGCCGGGGAGTGAAGCGCCTTTGGTAGGTGGAATTTGGTAAGGAAAAATTTATATAGTGTGTTGAAATTTACTATCACTTGTTACTATGGAAAGTAATCCTCTGAGGGGCTTGTTCGGGGTATCTTCACCCCGACTAGTAGAGAAAAGAGTTGCTCCTCAACCTACTGAACCTAGTGAAAATGAAGATGCCTGCTTTGAAATTCCTTCGGGTATGATAGAAAAACTGCTAGCTAATCCTTTTGCGGGAGATGGAACATTACATCCTGATGAGCACCTAATATATGTGGATCAAGTTTGTGGATTATTTAGGCTTGCAGGTATGCCCGATGATGTTATCAAGAAGAAGGTATTCCCTTTATCTTTGGAGGGAGACGCATTGACATGGTATAGGCTATGTGATGATATGGGATCATGGAACTACAAACGATTGAAATTGGAATTTCATCAGAAGTTTTATCCTATGCATCTTGTTCATCGTGATCGTAATTATATATATAATTTTTGGCCTTGCGAAGGAGAAAGCATCGCTCAAGCTTGGGGGAGGCTTAATTCAATGTTATATTCATGCCCCAATCATGAGCTCTCAAGAGAAATGATTATTCAAAAAATTTATGCTCGGCTTTCTGATAACAACCGCACCATGCTCGATACTTCTTGTGCTGGCTCTTTTATGATGAAGACTATTGAATTCAAATGGGATTTATTGGAAAGAATTAAATGCAACTCTGAAGATTGGGATCTCGACGAAGGTAAGGAGTCAGGTATGACACCTAAGTTTGATTGTGTTAAATCTTTTATGGATACCGATGTTTTCCGTAAATTTAGCACTAAATATGGACTTGACTCTAAGATAGTAGCTTCTTTCTGTGAATCTTTTGCTACTCATGTTGATCTCCCTAAGGAGAAGTGGTTTAAATATCATCCCCCCATAGAAGTAAAAGTAGCTGCACCTATTAAAGTTGAAGAAAAGACTGTCACTTATAATGATCCTATTATTCCTACTGCTTATGTTGAGAAACCACCTTTTCCTATTAGGATAAAAGATCATGCTAAAGCTTCAACTGTGGTTCATAAAAGCAATATTATAACCTATACACCTCCTGAGCAAGTTAAAGTTGAACCTAATATTTCTATTGTTAAGGATCTCTTGGCTGATAATATTGATGGGCATGTTATTTATTTCTGTGATGAAAATGCTAGAATTGCTAAACCTTGTGCTAAAGATGAACATAGACCTGTGGCAGGCATGCCTGTTATTTCTGTTAAAAAGGAGATCATTGTTATCAGGGCTTGTGTGATATGGGTGCTAGTGCTAGTGCAATACCTATTGACTTGTACAAAGAAATTATGCATGATATTGCACCTGCTGAGTTAGAAGAAATTGATGTCACCATTAAACTTGCCAATAGAGATACTATTTCACCAATGGGAATTGTTAGATATGTTGAAGTCTTGTGTGGGAAACTAAATATCCTGCTGATTTTCTTGTTCTTGGTTCCCCACAAGATAGCTTTTGTCCCATTATATTTGGTAGACCCTTCTAAAACACTGTTAATGCTAGGATAGACTGCAAAAAGGATGTTATTACTATTGGTTTATGTGATATGTCTCATGAGTTCAACTTTTCTAAATTTCGTAGACAACACCATGAAGAAGAATTGCCTAGTAAAGATGAAATTATTGGTCTTGCTTCTATTGCCGTACCTCCTAGTGATCCTTAAGAACAATATTTGCTAGACCATGAAAATGATATGTATATGAATGAAAGCAGGGAAATAGATGAAGTGTTCTTTAAACAGGGAACTATTCTGAAACACAACTTGCATGTTGAAATCTTAGGGGATCCTCCTCCACCCAAGGGTGATCCCGTGTTTGAGCTTAAACCATTGCCTGATACTCTTAAATATGCTTATCTTGATGAAAAGAAGATATATCATGTTATTATTAGTGCTAACCTTTCAGAGAAGGAGGAAGAAAAATTATTGAAAACTCTGAAGAAGCACCGTGCTGCTATTGGATATACTCTTGATGATCTTAAGGGCATTAGTCCCACTCTATGTCAACACAAAAATAAATTTGGCAAAAGATGCCAAACCAGTTATTGATCACCAACGACGACTGAATCCTAAGATGAAAGAAATGGTAGGAAAAGAAATACTAAATCTCCTTGAGGTAGGTATAATTTATCCTGTTGCTGATAGTCAGTGGGTAAGTCATGTCCATTGTGTTCCTAAGAAGGGAGGTATTACTGTCGTTCCTAATGATAAAGATGAATTGATTCCGCAAACAATTATTATAGGTTATAGGATGGTAATTGATTTCCGCAAATTAAATAAGGCTACTAAAAAAGATCATTACCCCTTACCTTTTATTGATTAAATGCTAGAAAGATTATCCAAACATACACATTTTTGCTTTCTAGATGGTTATTCTGGTTTCTCCCAAATAACTGTGTCAGCTGATGATCAATCTAAGACCACTTTTAGTTGCCCTTTCGGTACTTTTGCTTATAGACGTATGCCTTTTGGTTTATGTAATGCACCTGCTACCTTTCAAAGATGCATGATGGCTATATTTTCTGATTTTTGTGAAAAGATATGTGAGGTATTCATGGATGATTTCTCCATTTATGGATCCTCTTTTGATGATTGCTTAAGCAACCTTGATCGAGTTTTGCAGAGATGTGAAGAAACTAACCTTGTCTTGAATTGGGAGAAATGCCACTTTATGGTTAATGAATGTATTGTCTTGGGGCACAAAATTTCTGAAAGAGGCATTGAAGTTGATAAAGCTAAAGTTGATGCTATTGAAAAGATGCCGTGTCCCAAGTACATCAAAGGTATAAAAATTTCCTAGGTCATGCCGGTTTTTATAGGAGGTTCATTAAGGACTTCTCAAAAATTTCTCAGCCTCTGACTAATTTATTACAAAAAGATATACCATTCGTCTTTGATGATGATTGTGTAGAAGCCTTTGAAATACTTAAGAAAGCATTAATCTCTGCACCTATTGTTCAGCCACCTGATTGGAATTTACCTTTTGAAATTATGTGTGATGCTAGTGATTATGCTGTAGGTGTTGTTCTAGGGCAAAGAGTTGATAAGAAATTAAATGTTATTCAATATGCTAGTAAAACTCTAGACAATGCTCAAAGAAATTATGTTACTACTGAAAAAGAATTCTTAGCAGTTGTATTTGCTTGTGATTAATTCAGACCTTATATTGTCGATTCTAAAGTAACTATTCACACCGATCATGCTGCTATTAAATATCTTATGGAAAAGAAATATGCTAAACCTAGACTTATTAGATGGGTTCTCTTGCTACAAGAATTTGATTTGCATATTATTGATAGAAAGGGAGCTGAGAACCCTATTGCAGACAACTTGTCTAGGTTAGAAAATGTTCTTGATGACCCACTACCCATTGATGATAGCTTTCCTGATGAACAATTAAATGTCATAAATGCTTCTCATACTGCTCCATGGTATGCTGATTATGCTAATTACATTGTTGATAAATTTATACCACCTAGTTTCACATACCAGCAAAAGAAATAGTTTATCTATGATTCAAGACATTACTTGGGATGACCCACATCTTTATAAAGAAGGAGTAGATGGTGTTATTAGATGTTGTGTACCTGAGCATGACCAGGAACAGATCCTACGCAAGTGTCACTCCGAAGCTTATGGAGGACACCATGCGCTGGAGATAGAACTGCACATAAGGTATTGCAATCCGGTTTTTATTGGCCTACTCTCTTCAAGGATGCCCGAAAGTTTGTCTTATCTTGTGATGAATGTCAAAGAATTGGTAATATTAGTAGGCGTCAAGAAATGCCTATGAATTATTCACTTGTTATTGGACCATTTGATGTTTGGGGCTTTGATTGTATGGGATCTTTTCCTTCGTCTAATGGATATACACATATTTTAGTTGTTGTTGATTACGTTACTAAGTGGGTAGAAGCTATTCCAACTAGTAGTGCTGATCATAACACCTCTATTAAGATGCTTAAAGAAGTTATTTTTCCGAGGTTTGGGGTCCCTAGATATCTAATGACTAATGGTGGTTCACATTTTATTCATGGTGCTTTCCGTAAAATGCTTGCTAAGTATGATGTTAATCATAGAATTGCATCTCCTTATCACCCACAGTCTAGTGGTTAAGTAGAATTGAGTAATAGAGAACTCAAATTAATTTTGCAAAAGACTGTTAATAGATCTAGAAAGAATTGGTCCAAGAAACTTGATGATGCATTATGGGCCTATAGAACTGCCTATAAAAATCCTATGGGTATGTCTCCGTATAAAATGGTTTATGGAAAAGCATGTCACTTACCTCTCGAACTAGAACATAAGGCATATTGGGCTATTAAAGATCTCAATTATGATTTCAAACTTGCCGGTGAGAAGAGGTTATTTGACATTAGCTCACTTGATGAATGGAGAACGCAAGCCTATGAGAATGCCAAATTGTTTAAAGAAAAAATTAAAACATGGCATGACAAAAGGATACAAAAGCGTGAGTTTAATGTAGGTGATTATGTATTGCTATACAACTCTTGTTTAAGATTTTTTGCAGGAAAACTTCTCTCTAAATGGGAAGGTCCTTACGTTATCGAGGAGGTCTATTGTTCCGGTGCCATAAAAATCAACAACTTCGAAGGCACAAACCTGAAGGTGGTGAACGGTCAAAGAATCAAACATTATATCTCAGGTAATCCTATAAATGTTGAAACCAATGTTATTGAAACCGTAACCCCGGAGGAATACATAAGGGACACTTTCCGGAATGTTTCAGACTTCGAAAAGGAATAGGTACATGGTACGGTAAGTAAAACGACTCCAAAACAGTTCTAATGGCAATTTTTCTCTGTTTTGGAATATTTAGAAAAATAGAAAAAATAAGTAGCAGTCCGGGAAGGACACGAGGGTGGAGGGTGTGCTCTACCCCCCTGGGCGCGCCCCCTGCCTCGTGGGCACCTCGTGCGCTCTCCGGACTCTGTTTTCTTGCACGTTACATATTTTGGTCGGTAAAAATTCATTATATAATCTCTCGGAGGTTTTGGCTCCTATATCACGCAAATATATCTCGTCTTTGTTTCGAGCTATTTTTTTGACAGATCTAGCTCGTCATGTCGTCCTCAAGTGCCCCCAAGGACAAGTTCTTCGAGAAGGTTATCAACCCCTACCTCACGGAGGTGCTGCAACACCCTCAAACCATTGAGATGCGTGAGGGGTTGTTGCACATCCGCGATGTTGAGGGGCCAAGGAGGACCGGAAGCGTGGAAACAAGGCTCGAGGCAATGGAGCGACAAGTTTTCAGGTGCTAGGAGATGGTGGAGCGTGGACTTGACTCCAATCACACTATGATCACGGAGTTAACCAACAACCACAAGCTGGATGCCAAGGACATTGGGGAGGCCATCTTCAAGCTTCACGAGAAAATCGAGCACCTCCAAGCCCAGATCTATGACCTACAAAATCAAAACTGTGAGTATGAGTATATATTCAAGAGGATGAGTTTTGCTGCAGATTTGAGGATTCAGGAGACTCGGTCATCCTTCTATGATGGCGAGCCTATGCCTTGGAAGAGGGACGACAAGCCTACATCATCAACAACTCCACCCTCTCCACCAACAAAGAAGAATTGAGTATCTGGTATGGGCACTCCCCTTGGCAACTGCCAAGCTTGGGGGAGTGCCTTGGTATCGTATCACCATCACACTCTTGTCTTTACGGTTTTTCTTAGTTCGATCCTTTTGATAATATTTTGATCTAGTAGAATAAAAGTTTTTAGTATGATCTAGTTTTGAGTTTTGCTTTATGATCCCTCTATGTAATCGAGTCCGTGAGCTATATAATAAAGATTAGTGTTGAGTCAAGGGCTTGATTATTTTGCCATGATCTTGAGGGAATAAAATAAAAGAGAAGAAATAAAAAGAAACAAAGAGATCATATGGATCTTATGGAGAGTAATGAGCTCACATATAAAGAGTATGATGAATAAAAGTTGTTGAGAGTTGACAAACATAGTTTTGGTCATCGTTGCAATTAATAGGAAGTAATAAAGAAAGAGAGGTCCTCACATATAAATATACTATCTTGGACGTCTTTTATGATTGTTATCACTCATTAAAATATGATATGCTAAAGATTTGCTATTGGACAAGGAAGACAACATAATGGGTTATGTTTTCTTACATCTAAGATAAATTATATTGCCATGGATCATCCAACATGGTTGAGCTTGCCTTTCCCCCTCATGCTAGCCAAATCCTTTGCACCAATTAGAGATACTACTTGTGCTTCCAAATATCCCTAAACCCAGTTTTGCCATGAGAGTCCACCATATCTACCTATGGATTGAGTAAGATCCTTCAAGTAAGTTGTCATCGGTGCAAGCAATAAAAAATGCTCTCTAAATATGTATGACTTATTAGTGTGGGAGAAAATAAGCTTTATACGATCTTGTGACATGGAAGAAATAAAAGCGACGGACTGCATAATAAAGGTTCATATCACAAGTGGCAATATAAAGTGACGTTCTTTCGCATTAAGATTTTGTGCATCCAACTATAAAAGTGCATGACAACCTCTGCTTCCCTCTGCGAAGGGCCCATCTTTTACTTTTATCTCTTACCTTACATAAGATTCATGGTGATCCTCACCTTTCCTTTTTACATTTTATCTCTTACCTTACATAAGAGCGCATGACAACCTCTGCTTCCCTCTATGAAGGGTCTTTCTTCAATTTTATTTTCTGCTGGCATAGAGTAGGACTAATGCCCTTAAGATCATCAAGAGTATATCCAATAGCAGCATGGTGCTTCTTCAGAGTTTTCAATAATTTCTCTTCTTCTTGCTCCGAAAGGTTAGCACTAATAATAACATGATATATCTTCTTTTCATCAAGATAAGTATATTTAAGAGTATCAGGCAATGGTTTAAGCTCAAACACGGGATCACCCTTGGGTGTAGGAGGATCCCCTAGAATTTGGACAGGCAAATTGTGTTTCAAAATAGGTCCCTGTTTAAAGAATACTTCATCTATTTCCCTTCTTTCATTCATAAACATATCATTTTCATGGTCTAGCAAATATTGTTCTAAAGGATCCTTAGGAGGCACGGCAATAGAAGCAAGACCAATAATTTCATCTTTACTAGGCAATTCTTTATCATGGGGTTGTCTACGAAATTTAGCAAAATTAAAATCATGAGACATATCCCCTAAACCAACGGAAACAATATCCTTTTTGTAGCCTATCTTAGCATTAATAGTATTCAAGAAGGGTCTACCAAATATAATGGGACAAAAATCATCTTGTGGGGAACCAAGAACAAGAAAATCAGCAGGATATTTAACTTTCCCACATAAGACTTCAACATCTCTAACAATCCCAACCAGTGAAATAGTATCTCTATTGGCAAGCTTAATTGTAACATCAATACCTTCTATCTCAGCAGGTGCAATATCATTCATAATTTCTTCATATAAAGAATGAGGTATTGCACTAGCACTAGAACCCATATCACATAAGCCATGATAGCAATGATCTCCTATTTTAATAGAAATAACAGGCATGCCTACAACATGTCTATGTTTATTTTTAGTTTCGGGTCTAGCAATTCTAGCAGCTTCATCACAAAAGTAAATAACATGCCCATCAATATTATCTGACAAGAGATCTTTAACCATAGCAATACTAGGTTCAACCTTAATTTGCTTAGAGGGTTTGGGTGTTCTAATGTTACTTTTGTTGACCACAGTTGAAGCTTTAGCATGATCCTTTATTCTAGTAGGGAAAGGTGGTTTCTCAATATAAGCGGTAGGAACAATAGGATCAACATTATAAGTGATAGTATTTTCTTAAACTTTAATAGGTTCAACTACTTTTACTTCAATGGGAGGATGATATTTAAGCCACTTCTCCTTAGGGATATCAACATGAGTAGCAAAGGATTCACAAAAAGAAGCTACTATCTCAGAGTCAAGTCCATATTTAGTGCTAAATTCACGAAAAGCATCGGTATCCATAAAAGATTTAACACAATCAAACTTAGGTGTTATACCTGACTCCTTACCTTCGTCGAGTTCCCAATCTTTAGAGTTGAGTTTAATTCTTTCCAGTAAATCCCATATGAATTCAATAGTCTTCATCATAAAAGAACTAGTACAAGAAGTATCGAGCATGGAGTGATTATTGAGAGAAAGCCGAGCATAAAATTTTTGAATAATAATTTCTCTTGAGAGCTCATGATTGGGGCATGAATATAACATTGACTTAAGCCTCCCCCAAGCTTGAGCGATGCTTTCTCCTTCGTGAGGCCAAAAATTATATATATAATTACGATCATGATGAACCAGATGCATAGGATAAAACTTCTGATGAAATTCCAATTTCAATCGGTTGTAGTTCCATGATCCAATATCATCACATAGCCTAAACCATGTCAATGCCTTTCCCTTCAAAGATAAATGGAAGACCTTCTTCTTGATAACATCCTTGGGCATACCTGCAAGCTTAAATAATCCACAAACTTCATCCACATAGATTATGTGCAAATCGGGATGCAATGTTCCATCTCCTGTAAAAGGATTAGCTAGCAGTCTCTATCATACCCGAATGAATTTCAAAATAAACATTTTTTAGTAGGTTCAGTAGGTTGAGGAGCAACTCTTTGCTCTACTAGTCGGGGTGAAGATACCCCGAACAAGCCCCTCAAAGGATTATGTTCCATGGTAACAAGTGACAGTAAATTTCAGCACACTATATAAAAATTTCCTTACCAAATTCCACCTACCAAAGGCGCTTCACTCCCCGGCAACGGCGCCAGAAAAGAGTCTATATGACCCACAAGTATAGGGGATCTATCGTAGTCCTTTCGATAAGTAAGAGTGTCGAACCCAATGAGGAGCAGAAGGAAATGATAAGCAGTTTTCAATAAGGTATTCACTGCAAGCACTGAAATTATCGGTAATAGATAGTTTTGTGATAAGGTAATTTGTAACGAGTAACAAGTAATAAAAGTAAATAAGGTGCAGCAAGATGGCCCAATCCTTTTTGTAGCAAAGGACAAGCCTGAACAAACTCTTATTAAAGGAAAGCGCTCCCGAGGAGACATGGGAATTATCGTCAAGCTAGTTTTCATCACGCTCATATGATTCGCGTTTGGTACTTTGATAATTTGATATGTGGGTGGACCGGTGCTTGGGTACTGCCCTTCCTTGGACAAGCATCCCACTTATGATTAACCCCTCTTGCAAGCATCCGCAACTACAAAATAAGTATTAAGGTAAACCTAACCATAGCATGAAACATGTGGATCCAAATCAGCCCCTTACGAAGCAATGCATAGACTAGGGTTTAAGCTTCTGTCACTCTAGCAACCCATCATCTAATTATTACTTCCCAATGCCTTCCCCTAGGCCCAAACAATGGTGAAGTGTCATGTAGTCGACGTTCACATGACACCACTAGAGGAAAGACAGCATACATCTCATCAAAATATCGAACGAATACCAAATTCACATGACTACTTATAGCAAGACTTCTCCCATGTCCTCGGGAACAAATGTAACTACTCACAAATCATATTCATTTTCATAATTAGAGGGGTATTAATATGCATAAAGGATCTGAACATATGATCTTCCACCAAGTAAACCAACTAGCATCAACTACAAGGAGTAATCAACACTACTAGCAACCCACAGGTACCATCTCAGGTTTTGGGACAAAGATTGGATACAAGAGATGAACTATGGTTTGGGATGAGATGGTGCTGGTGAAGATGTTGATGGAGATTGACCCCCTCCCAATGAGAGGATCGATGGTGATGACGATGGTGATGATTTCCCCCTCCGAGAGGGATGTTTCCCCGGCAGAACAGCTCCGCCGGAGCCCTAGATTGGTTCTGCCAAGGTTCCGCCTCGTGGCGGAGGAGTTACGTCCCGAGAGCTTGCTTTTGATTTTTTTTTCCAGGGTGAAAGACTTCATATAGCCAAAGATGGGCACCGGAGGCCTGCCAGGGGGCCCACGAGGCAGGGGGCGCGCCCCCACCCTCGTGGATGGTGGGTGGCCCCCCTCTGGTGCTTCCTTCGCCCAATATTTTTTATATATTCTAAAACTGACTTCGTGGAGTTTCAGGACTTTTGGAGTTGTGCAGACTAGGTTTCTAATATTTGTTCCTTTTCCATCCCAGAATCCCAGCTGCCGGCATTCTCCCTCTTCATGTAAACCTTGTAAAATAAGAGAGAATAGGCATAAGTATTGTGACATAATGTGTAATAACAGCCCATAATGCAATAAATATCGATATAAAAGCATGATGCAAAATGGACTTATCATTGAGATACTTTGTTTTAAAATTCTAGTAAATCCAAAACTCGTCTGAAATTCATGAAACTCGCATGCTTTCATGGAATGGCACCCGACATGTTGTGGTATTTTTCATGTCCATTTTGAGACAAGGCGCACTCGAATAACAGCCAACAAAGGCATTTTGAAAAAATAGGTGCCACTTTAATATCTTAAACATTTGTATAATTCAAATCATGTGTGTTCTGTTAACCATTCACGTGACGCCACATGTCTTTGTTTTAATGGCTATAGGAGGTGTCGTGTGGACAGCTACTTGACCTTGACTGAACGGGAGGTGTGCGAGTGGAGTCCGGTGCGTAGGCTGATCGAGAGGCGTGCAAGCTGTCCTCCAATGTGTGGGCTCATCGGGAAGCGTGCGAGTTGTACGCTGCACAGGCTCACTAGGAAGCGAGCCCTTTGACTTCCATGGCCGCCCGCCTTCCTCTCCATTAATGGCGCCCGAGCCACTGTTTAATACGGGCGGCCTTACTGTTCGCCTCCCATTCCCCTCCCTCCCGCGGACCTCCACCAACGCCATGGCACAGAATGATTATCTTCCACTAGTCTTCAAGTTTGGTGAAGTCGAATCTGAGCCAGAGGAGATAGAAAATAAGGAGGAATGGGGCCTCATGGACATGGCCCAGAACGAGCTGGCCGCAGCGGTTGCTGCCCCCGCTCCCGTCCCAGCTCCCATCCCCGCGCCCGCGCCAGCGACCATCCCCATAGCATTGACGGGATGGTCACTGAGCACTATCGCAGAGCTGGAAGCTGCGGGCGTCAGCGAGGTCTCCGCGGACCCGCGCGAGCTCGTGTACATGCCAGCGCCCATGCCCGTGCGCGCCCCTCCACCCACCGTGGCGCCGGCCCCCCTACGTTTGGCTGCACCCGCCACACCTATGCCCCTGCCCGTGCGCGCCCCTCCACCCACCACGGCACCGGTCCCCGTGCATTTGGCTACCCCCGCCGCGCCCGTGCCCGTGCCCCCCCTCCTCAGCAGCATGGGACGCTGCCCTCGACCGCTACCTCTCAGCGGTGCCAGTTGTCATCCTCCCGTGCCCCGCTCGTCGATTGCGCGACGACATGATGCTTGATTTACAAGTGAAGAACATTTTGTGCTGCCTTGATGACTTCAACAATAACGTCTCGGAGGACGACAACGACGGCACGGCACTCCGCCGCCGCCGAAAATAGTTTTTTGGGGTTTAATACTGTATCTCAAATTCTCGATCATAGGAATATAAATTCGAAGTGTGACTGAATGAAAGATATGGTATGAACAAACTTGCATTTTTCTCTCTTAATGTACAGACTTATCAAATGATTTTCTTTTGAAAAAAAACGTCAATGGTTTTTAAATATAAAACACTCATCGCAAACGTTTTAGTTAGAACACCCGTATGCAAACCGACAACTTCCCGAGGAAGCCAAGGGAAAATGTGTCGGGCAGGATTTGTGCAGCTCTTGATCGAAAATGTTTTAGATAGAACACCTATATGCAAAGTGAGAGCTATGGTCTTCCCTCGCAGTGCAGGATTTGTGCACCCCTTCAACGCAAACGGTTGTTTTGGATGACCCGTGTGCAACCACGTAGAAACAATTGGGTAAGATTTGCATCTGTCGTTTTGGGTATGTTGCCATTTGTCAAACTGGAAAGATTGACATTTGTTTATCTAGTAACATTGCCATTTGTCAACCTTGTAACACTGCGATTTGTCAAAATATGCAGCTAAAAATCACTAACACTATCTAATTTTTGCAACTAAAATCACTAGCACTGTTCATATGGACACCACTAGTAGGCGTGAGTTGATGGACGCATATGCAAATGTACCATTGATTACATAAAACAAGTTATCAACCCACAACAACAACGAGGATACACATTGGATTATAGATCATTTCCAACAAAACATTCTAGTAAAGTAAAGTTTTTCTCACACAACAAATAACAAAGCGATGAAATGAACTTCAGCTCAACCACTCGTTGGTGTTGGAAACGCTTGCTTTGAACCAGAAGTGATTCTCTGGGAAGGGCCAGCTACTGTCAATCTCGAGACCAACGCAAGACTGATCATCCAGGCTGAAGCGGCCTATGTCAGGACCCATATTGGGATGGTAGGGAAGCATAGCAATGTCCGAAGTATAGATACAGTTGCTTCTCATAAATGGTAGTAACGTTGTGGCAACAACAGTTGGATCGCCTTTCACCATCATTGGATAGTTTTGTCCAAGGAAGAGCGAGCTTCCTCCAAGACTTTCAATACTGAACCAGGGAGAAGGTGTTGGGCTAGTAAACTAGTATCCATCCTGAATACCCTGCAACGGATGTTGGAATAGGTTCGGAGAGTGCGACCATGCTAGACAACACCTGCTTCCTTAGTAACATCAGCAGTGCCCTGTATACAGACAAGAAGAGGTGATCCATCGGAATAAGTAGCCACGCGCCACTAAGTATATGGGTCCTGCTTGTCCTCATGCTTGTGATCATCAGCATCGTCATCTCCCCCTTGGTTATAAAAAATTTCAAGTATAGGTGGTGGAATGTTCACAGGACCTTGGAAACACAAGAAGGTTAATTAGTAAAGGGAAACTAGCTAACCCACATGCATGTGGATGAAACAATTATAATTGCGGTGGAAGACAAACATACCAAAAGCATGAGGATTCCATACAAAAATAGTGCCACGAGTGGTGGCAGCAAACACAAGACCCTCGTATTGAATTGCATCACAGTACTCATCTGTGTACAAAAATTGATTTTTGAGCAATATCCATCGAGGCATGGAAATAAGGACGGCAACAAGCTTGTCGAAGATAGCAACAACTTCATAGTTCGTGTAATCCCAAGAGAGGTTGGGAACTCGACAAATTGCTATCTTCCGTAGACGACAGTCACCATGATCGTATTTGAACTTACGTAGAATACCGGTGTACTCAACCTCCGGGAGTCTAAGATTTTTGGAAGTGGAACCCAGTGACGAGTGTACACATTCACAAGTTCCCACTCGCGGTTGTACCCAATATAAACAACCCAATCCCCATTTGTGCCTGCCAAGCCTTGCCCTCAAGCGATGGCATCTTAACATCACATGTATCATTATCAAGCGGCATCAACTTGCACAAGGCGAGGCTTCCGTCGTCCCCGCGCTAGTCAGCAGGGTCATGGTGAAGAAGATAGGGGAGATCAAACCGCTCCTGGACCCTTGGGTTGCTTGTAATGATGTTATTAGTTGAGTCGACAATGGTCTTGAACGAACATGCCATGCTAGCTGAGGTGATGACATCACACCGATCAATGAGTTCCTCCACCACGTCATCTTTCAGATTGGGGCAAGAATAATGGGGTCGTTTCCGGCCTGTTCCCTCCATTGAGAAGATGATCAAACAATGGCAGAAGGAAGGGTGAAGGCAAATGGAGGGAGGAAGAGCGTGCGATAGTAGTTCCAAATTGAGAGGGAAAGGCGAAGAGGCGGTGAACGGTTGCCATGGTACAAGAAAAGGCTAGTGGGGAGCGAACGGTTGCCACAGAGGTCACACACTGATGACAAGGCCGAGTGAACCGCATGTCATATATCGCACACACCTTGATCTGGCTGACCATTTCTTTTGTGTTGCCTAATCACAAACAGTTCATCCGAGTGAACCGTATGTTGTACATCGCACACACCTTCATCTGGCTGCCCGTTTCTTTTGTGTTGCCTAATCACAAACAATTCATCCGAGTGAACCGTATGTTGTATATCGCACACACCTTCATCTGGCTGCCCGTTTCTTTCGTTCCTCCTCATCACAAACAGTTAATTGAACTGAACTGTATGCCTTGCATCGCACACGCAACTAAAATCCGAACCGTGTTTGATGCATCCGTAATCGCAAATGTTTTGCAGCTTTTTTGACGGGTTTTTTACACCATCGTTTGCAATTATTGCATCACACTGATACGTCTCCAACGTATCTATAATTTTTGATTGCTCCATGCTATATTATCTACTATTTTGGACATTATTGGGCTTTATTATCCACTTTTATATTATTTTTGGGACTCACCTATTAACCAGAGGCCTAGCCCAGAATTGTTGTTTTTTGCCTGTTTTAGGGTTTCGAAGAAAAGGAATATCAAACGGAGTCCAAACGGAATGAAACATTCGGGAACGTGATTTTCTCAACGAACAAGACCCGGGAGACTTGGACCCTACGTCAAGGCACAAGAGAGGAGGCCACGAGGTAGGGGGCGCGCCTGCCTACCCCAGGCGCGCCCTCCACCCTCGTGGGCCCCCTGTTGCTCCACCGACGTACTCCTTCCTCCTATATATATCCACGTACCCCCAAACGATCAAATACGGAGCCAAAACCCTAATTCCACCGCCGTAACTTTCTGTATCCACGAGATCCCATCTTGGGGCCCGTTCCGGTGCTCCACCGAAGGGGGCATCGATCACGGAGGGCTTCTACATCAACACCATAGCCCCTCCGATGAAGTGTGAGTAGTTTACCTCAGACCTACGGGTCCATAGTTAGTAGCTAGATGGCTTCTTCTCTATTTTTGGATCTCAATACAATGTTCTCCCCCTCTCTTGTGGAGATCTATTCGATGTAACCTTCTTTTTGTGGTGTGTTTGTTGAGACCGATGAATTGTGGGTTTATGATCAAGTCTATCTATGAACAATATTTGAATCTTCTCTGAATTCTTTTATGTATGATTGGTTATCTTTGCAAGTCTCTTCGAATTATCAGTTTGGTTTGGCCTACTAGATTGATCTTTCTTGCAATGGGAGAAGTGCTTAGCTTTGGGTTCAATCTTGCGGTGTCCTTTCCCAGTGACAGTAGGGGCAGCAAGGCACGTATTGTATCGTTGCCATCGAGGATAACAAGATGGGGTTTTCTTCATATTGCATGAGTTTATCCCTCTACATCACGTCATCTTTCTTAAGGTGTTACTTTGTTTTTAACTTAATACTCTAGATGCATGCTGGATAGCGGTCGATGAGTGGAGTAATAGTAGTAGATGCAGGCAGCAGTCGGTCTGCTTGTCCCGGACGTGATGCCTATATACATGATCATGCCTAGATATTCTCATAACTATGCTCAATTCTAGCAATTGCTCAATAGTAATTTGTTCACCCACCGTAGAATACTTATGCTCTCGAGAGAAGCCACTAGTGAAACCTAGTGCCCCGGGTCTATCTTTATCATATTAATCTCCTACTACTTAGTTATTTCCTTTGCTATTTACTTTGCCTTTATTTTACTTTGCATCTTTATCATAAAAATACCAAAAATATTATCTATATCATATCTATCAGATCTCACTCTCGTAAGTGGCCTTATAGGGATTGACAACCCCTATTTGCGTTGGTTGCGAGGATTTATTTGTTTTGTGCAGGTACGAGGGACTCGTGCGTAGCCTCCTACTGGATTGATACCTTGGTTCTCAAAAACTGAGGGAAATACTTACACTACTTTGCTGCATCATCCCTTCCTCTTCGGGGAAAACCAACGCAGTGCTCAAGAGGTAGCAAGAAGGATTTTTGGCACCGTTGCCAGGGAGGTTCGTGCAAGTCAAGATTTGACTCCCGACAATGAGCCATTTCTGGCGTCGTTGCTGGGGAGGTCTACCCAAAAGTCAACATACCAAGTACCCATCGCATACCCTTATCTCCCGCATTACATTATTTGCCATTTGCCTCGCGTTTTCCTCTCCCCCACTTCACCCTTGCTGTTTTATTCGCCCTCTCTCTCTCTATCCTTCCTCTCTTTCCGCTCGCCTTTCTTCCGCCATGTCTGAATCAAAAAGGTTTGGGAGTTCTCTCCAGAGTTTTAGTACTTTGGACAACCCTTCTATTCTTGCTAAGCTTATAAATAAGGATACTATGGAAAAACCTACCGGAGTTATCAATGAGAGTCTTAATAATTTTGATGAAGATGATTCTGGAATTTTTCGTTATTTACTTGATGAATATTTGAAAGACGCTTGGTATAGATTATTAAGGATCAGGGCCAGTTATGTTCCTCAATATCAAATTGAAGTTTACTTAAAAAGCTTTTATATTGCCCTTCCTTCTTCTCTTAAGCATGTCTTAGATTCTATATTTGAAGAAGGTTTTCTTGAAGGGGATGTCGTAGACACTTATGAAAAAATGAAAACTATATTTGGGCACCCCATGAATGAGGAAGTTGAATCTACATCTCTTTTGCTCTCTTACCAAAACGAATCTATTAAAGAGATAAAGGCTAGCCTAGATACAAATTTCCGTAACATACTTAATCTCTCTTCTACCATTAATAGCCATGTGCTTTATCAAAATAGAAGGATTAATTCTATAGATAGCAAGTTTGCTCTTTTCTTTCCTAATACCAAAGATGGCAATACCTAGATCTATTCTTGCTTGTTATGCCTAGCTAGGGGCGTTAAACGATAGCGCTTGTTGGGAGGCAACCTAATTTTATTTTTATTCCCTGTTTTTTTGCTAATGTTTAGTAATAAATAATTTATCTAGCCTCTTTTTTTGTGTTTTTGTGTTTAATTAGTGTTTGTGCCAAGTAGAACCATTGGGAATACTTGGGGAAAGTCTTGTTGATCTTGCTGTAAAACACAGAAACTTTAGCGCTCACGAGAACTACTGCCATTTTTATTTGGAAAGTTATATTTAGTTAATTCTTTTTTCAGATGATTAATAGATAAATTCCTCACATCCAGCAATTTATTTTAGAATTTTTAGGGTTCCAGATCTTGCGCTAGCTTCAGATAACTACAGACTGTTCTGTTTTTGACAGATTCTGTTTTTCGTGTGTTGTTTGCTTATTTTGATGAATCTATGGCTAGTAAAATAGTTTATAAACCATACAGAAGTTGGAATAAGTAGGTATAACACCAATATAAATAAAGAATTAGTTAACTACAGTACCTTGAAGTGGTCTTTTGTTTTCTTTCGCTAACGGAGCTCACGAGATTTTCTACTTTAAGTTTTGTGTTGTGAAGTTTTCAAGTTTTGGGTAAAGATTTGATGGATTATGGAACAAGGAGTGGCAAGAGACTAAGCTTGGGGATTCCCATGGCACCCCCAAGATAATCTAATGACACCTAAAAGCCAAAGCTTGGGGATGCCCCGGAAGGCATCCCCTCTTTCGTCTACTTCTATCGGTAACTTTACTTGGAGCTATATTTTTATTCGCCACATGATATGTGTTTTGCTTGGAGCGTCTTGTATGATTTGAGTCTTTACTTGATAGTTTACCACAATCATCCTTGCTGTACACACCTTTTGAGAGAGCCATACATGATTTGGAATTTGTTAGAATACTCTATGTGCTTCGCTTATATATTTTGAGTTATATAATTGTTGCTCTAGTACTTCACTTATATCTTTTAGAGCATGGTGGTGGATTTGTTTTATAGAAACTATTGATATCTCATGCTTCACATAGATTATTTTGAGAGTCTTAATAGCATGGTAATTTGCTTAAAATCCTAATATGCTAGGTATTCAAAGTTAGTAAAATTTTCTTAAGAGTGTTTTGAATACTAAGAGAAGTTGATGCTTGATGATTGTTTTGAGATATGGAGGTAATAATATCAAAGTCGTGCTAGTTGAGTAGTTGTGAAATTTAGAAATACTTGTGTTGAAGTTTGCAAGTCCCGTAGCATGCACGTATGGTAAACGTTATGCAACAAATTTGAAACATGAGGTGTTATTTGATTGTCTTCCTTATGAGTGGCGGTCGGGGACGAGCGATGGTCTTTTCCTACCAGTCTATACCCCTAGGAGCATGCGCGTAGTACCGAGGTTTTTGATGACTTGTAGATTTTTGCAATAAGTATGTGAGTTCTTTATGACTAATGTTGAGTCCATGGATTATACGCACTCTCACCCTTCCATCCTTGCTAGCCTCTTCGGTACCGTGCATTGCCCTTTCTCACATTGAGAGTTGGCGCAAACTTCGCCGGTGCATCCAAACCCCGTGATATGATACGCTCTTTCACACATAAACCTCCTTATATCTTCCAAAAAACAGCCACCATACCTACCTATTATGGCATTTCCATAGCCATTCTGAGATATATTGCCATGCAACTTTCCATCATTCCGTTCATCATGACACATTCATTATTGTCATATTGCTTAGCATGATCATGTAGTTGACATAGTATTTGTGGCAAAGCCACCGTTCATAATTCTTTCATACATGTCACTCTTGGTCCATTGCATATCCCGGTACACCGCCGGAGGCATTCATATAGAGTCATCTTTTGTTCTAGTATCGAGTTGTAATCATTGAGTTGTAAATAAATAGAAGTGTGATGATCATCATTTTCTATAGCATTGTCCCAAGTGAGGAATTATTAAAAAAAAGAGAGAAAGGCCATAAAAAAGAGTAAGGCCATAAAAAAGAGAGAAAGGCCATAAAAAAGAGAAGGCCCAAAAAATGAGAGAAAAAGAGAGAAGGGACAATGTTACTATCCTTTGCCACACTTGTGCTTCAAAGTAGCACCTTAATCTTCATGTTAGAGAGTCTCATGTTTTGTCACTTTCATATACTAGTGGGAATTTTTCATTATAGAACTTGGCTTGTATATTCCAAGAATGGGCCTCCTCAAGTGCCCTTGGTCTTCGTGAGCAAGCAAGTTGGATGCACACCCACTAGTTTCTTTTGTTGAGCTTTCATACATTTATAGCTCTAGTGCATTCGTTGCATGGCAATCCCTACTCCTTGCATTAACATCAATCGGTGGGCATATCCATAGCCCGTTGATTAGCCTCGTTGATGTGAGACTTTCTCCTTTTTTGTCTTCTCCACATAACCCCCCTCATTATATTCTATTCCACCCATAGTGCTATGTCCATGGCTCGCGCTCATAAATTGCGTGAAAGTTTATAGGTTTGAGATTACTAAAGTATGAAACAATTGCTTGGCTTGTCATCGGGGTTGTGCATGATGAGAGCATTCTTGTGTGACGAAAATGAAACATGACTAAACCATATGATTTTGCAGGGATGAACTTTCTTTGGCCATGTTATTTTGAGAAGACATAATTGCTTAGTTAGTATGCTTGAAGTATTATTATTTTTATGTCAATATGAACTTTTGTCTTGAATCTTTTGGATCTGAATATTCATACCACAATTAAGAAGAATTACATTAAAATTATGCCAAGTAGCACTCCACATCAAAAATTCTGCTTTTATCATTTACCTACTCGAGGACGAGCAGGAATTAAGCTTGGGGATGCTTGATACGTCTCCAACGTATCTATAATTTTTGATTGCTCCATGCTATATTATCTACTGTTTTGGACATTATTGGGCTTTATTATCCACTTTTATATTATTTTTGGGACTAACCTATTAACCGGAGGCCCAGCCCAGAATTGTTGTTTTTTTGCCTGTTTTAGGGTTTCGAAAAAAGGAATATCAAACGGAGTCCAAACGGAATGAAACCTTCGGGAACGTGATTTTCTCATCACATAAGACCCAGGAGACTTGGACCCTCTGTCAAGAAAGCCACGAGGCGGTCACGAGGGTGGAGGGCGCCCCCCCTAGGGCGCGCCCCCTGCCTCGTGGGCCCCTCGAAGCTCCACCGACGTACTTCTTCCTCCTATATATATCCACGTAACCCCAAACGATCAGAACAGGAGCCAAAAACCTAATTCCACCGCCGTAACTTTCTGTATCCACGAGATCCCATCTTGGGGCCTGTTCCGGAGCTCCGCCGGAGGGGGCATCGATCACGGAGGGCTTCTAGATCATCATCCAAGCCTCTCCGATGAAGTGTGAGTAGTTTACTTCAGACCTACGGGTCCATAGTTAGTAGCTAGATGGCTTCTTCTCTCTTTTTGGATCTCAATACAATGTTCTCCCCCTCTCTTGTGGAGATCTATTCGATGTAATCTTCTTTTTGTGGTGTGTTTGTTGAGACCGATGAATTTTGGGTTTATGATCCAGTCTATCTATGAATAATATTTGAATCTTCTCTGAATTATTTTATGTATGATTAGTTATCTTTGCAAGTCTCTTCGAATTATCAGTTTGGTTTGGCCTACTAGATTGGTTTTTCTTGCCATGGGAGAAGTGCTTAGCTTTGGGTTCGATCTTGCGGTGTCCTTTCCCAGTGACAGAAGGGGCAGCAAGGCACGTATTGTATCGTTTCCATCGAGGATAACAAGATGGGGTTTTTATCATATTGCATGAAGCTATCCCTCTACATCATGTCATCTTGCTTAAGGCGTTACTCTATTTTTAACTTAATACTCTAGATGCATGCTGGATAGCGGTTGATGAGTGGAGTAATAGTAGTAGATGCAGAATCGTTTTAGTCTACTTGTCTCGGACGTGATGCCTATATACATGATCATACCTAGATATTCTCATAACTATGCTCAATTCTGTCAATTGCTCAACAGTAATTTGTTCACCCACCGTAGAATACTTATGCTCTTGAGAGAAGCCACTAGTGAAACCTATGACCCCCGGGTCTCTTTCTCATTATATCAATCTCCATCACTTTATTATTGCTTTGCTTTTACTTTTTACTTTGCATCTCTATACCAAAAATACCAAAAATATTATTTATCATCTCTATTAGATCTCACTTTCGTAAGTAACCGTGAAGGGATTGACAACCCCTAAGCGCGTTGGTTGCATTGAGCTATTGTTTTTGTGTAGGTATGAGGGACTCGCGCGTAGCCTCCTACTGGATTGATACCTTGGTTCTCAAAAACTTAGGGAAATACTTACGCTACTTTGCTGCATCATCCTCTCCTCTTCGGGGAAATCCAACGCAGTGCTCAAGAGGTAGCACCCTCCCTCGACGTCCCCTCCATCGCGCACATTCGTTGTTTCTCTTTAGGTCATTCACCCACGGTGTGTGTAGGCCCCCGGCTCCTTGTTTATGGCACACACCGATAGATATACCTCTCTAGCCAAGTGTGACTACCACAAACACACACTTCCCCTCTTCTCTTCTCACCGTCCATGCCCCCCTATGTCCAATACGGCTCCACGCAGGTGCACACTGCCGCCCCTCTTATCATCGATCTCATACTTGCACACCCCTCCCCCCTCGATATAGTAGGCCTCTCACACCACCTCCAAGCCGCACCCCTCTCCCCTGTCCGTCTCTCTGGACCTTTATTTGCTTCTAACACATGCATGCATGTATACCTATCGATCTCCCTGCATATAGCTAGGTCTACTATAAGTCTTTTTCCCCATGCACTGATCGACATACCTCACTAGTTATGTCTCTCCCTTTCTCCGACACATGACGATTGATCTTCCTATGTAGTTATGTCTGCTTACCACAACCATATCGTCCCCCTCATCATCCTTGCATACTCCCGACCCGTCTCTCACACGCACGTGCATAGACAGGCAGAGATCCCCTCTCTTATTGATATTGCACTCATACCCTCCGTTTGTCTAGCAGGCCTCTCCCACCATTTGTGAGAAGCAACTCCACCACCAACCCTCCACACTCTACCTTTCTCTCTCTACCAACCTTATTCCTCTGCTACACATATGCATGGATGCCGATCGATCTCCCTCAATACATATCTAGGTCTCTGCTACTTCTTGAGCTTGCGTTGGTTTTTCCCTTGAAGAGGAAAGGGTGATGCAGCAAAGTAGAGATAAGTATTTCCCTCAGTTTGAGAACCAAGGTATCAATCCAGTAGGAGACAACGCACAAATCACCAATACCTGCATGATACGTCTCCAACGTATCTATAATTTACGAAGTATTCATATTGTTATTTTATCATTCTTGGATGTTTTACAATCATTGTATAGCAACTTTATATCTTTTTTTAAACTAACCTATTGACCCAGTGCCTAGTGCCAGTTGTTGTTTTTTTGCTTGTTTTTTACATCGCAGAAAATTAATATTAAGCGGAGTCCAAACACCATGAAACTTTTTGTGGATTTTTATGGGCCAGAAGACTCCCGATGGGCCAGAGCTGCACCTGGGGGGTGCCCCGAGGGGGACACAACCCACCAGGGCGCGCTAGGGCCCCCTGGCACACCCAGGTGGGTTGTGCCCACCTCGGTGGCCTCCTGCACCCCTTCTTTGCACTATAAATTCCCAAATATTCCGAAACCCCTCGGGGTTAACCTAGATCATAAGTTCCGCTGCCACAGGGCTCTGTAGCCACCAAAAACCAATCTAGACCCGTTCCGGCACCCTGCTGGAGGGGGGAATCATCTTCGGTGGCCATCTTCATCATCCCGGTGACCACCATGATGAGGAGGGAGTAGTCCACCCTCGGGGCTGAGGGTTTGTACCAGTAGCTATGTGTTTAATCTCTCTTTCTCGTGATCTATATCACGGGCTTTGTTAATATAGTCGGATCATATGATGTTTCTCCCTCTATACTCTTGTTGTGATGAATTGAGTTTTCCCTTTGAGATCTCGTCGTTATCGGATTGAATACTTTTATGGATTTGAGAACACTTGATATATGTCTTGCAATTGAATACTCGTGGTGACAATGGGGTATCGTATTGATTCACTTGATATATGTTTTGGCACTCAACTTGCGGATTTCCCGCCGTGACATTAGGGTAATCTATGCATAGGGGTTGATGCACGTTCTTGTCCTTGTTTCTCCAGTAGAAATCTTGGGGCACTCTTTGTAGTTCTCTTTCTGGATTGAGTATTATGAATATGAATATGCTTTGGTGTTATTCTAGCTAGTATGAACTCTAGGATAGATCGAATGGAAAAAATAGCTTTGCGTTATTTTAGTACGAACTCTTGAATAGATTGATCAGAAAGAATAGCTACAAACAATTCCTATCTTTTGTTCTCCGCTAATAGGAACTCGGGAGTGATTCTTCATTACACTTTGAGGGATAATCATATGATCCAACTATGTTAGCATTGTTGAGAGATTGCACTAGTGAAAGTACGGACCCTAGGCCTTGTTTTTAAGCATTGAAACATCGTTTTTGTGCCCGTTTACTATTTGCTACCTTGCTGTTTTTATAATTTCATATTACAAAAACCAATATCTACTATCCATATTACACTTTTATCACCATCTCTTCGCCGAACTAGTGCACCTATACAATTTACCATTGTATTGGGTGTGTTGGGGACACAAGAGACTCTTTGTTATTTGGTTGCAGGGTCGTTTGAGAGAGACCATCTTCATTCTACACCTCTCATGGATTAATAAACTTTAGGTCATCCACTTGAGGCAAAATTGCTACTGTCCTACAAAACTCTGCGCTTGGAGGCCCAACACGTGTCTACAAGAATAAAGTTGCGTAGTAGACATCACTGCACAAACAATCAAACAACTTGCACCCAATGCGATAAAGGGGTTGTCAATCCCTTCATGGTTACTTGCAAAAGTGAGATCTAATAGAGATAGATAAACGGTAAAGTAAATAATTTTGCTATTTTTGGTCTATATATCGGAAAGTAAAAGATTGCAAAAATAGTAGGTTGGAAACTAAAATTGTAGATCGGAAACTTGTATGATGGAAAATAGACCCGGGGGCCATAGGTTTCACTAGAGGCTTCTCTCAAGATAGCAAATAATACGGTGGGTGACTGTCGAGCAATTGATAGAAAAGCGCAAAGTTATGACGATGTCTACGGCAATGATCATGAATATAGGCATCACGTCCGTGTCAAGTAGACCAAAACAATTTTGCATCTACTACTATTACTCCACACATCGACCGACTCCTGCCTGTATCTAGAGTATTAAGTTCATGAAGAACAGAGTAACGCATTAAGTAAGATGACATGATGTAGAGGAATTAACTCAAGCAATATGATGAAAACCCCATCTTTTTGTCCTCGATGGCGACAATACAATACGTGCCTTGCTGCCCCTACTGTCACTGGAAAGGACACCGCAAGATTGAACCCAAAGCTAAGCACTTCTCCCATTGCAAGAAAAACCAATCTAGTTGGCCAAACCAAACCGATAGTTCGAAGAGAATTACAAAGATATCAAATCATGCATAAAAGAATTCAGTAAAGATTCAAATAATATTCATAGATAAGCTGATCATAAATCCACAATTCATCGGATCTCGGCAAACACACCACAAAAAGTATTACATCAGATAGATCTCCAAGAACATCGAGGAGACATGGTATTGAGAATCAAAGAGAGAGAGAGAGAAGAAGCCATCTAGCTACTAGCTATGGAGCCGTAGGTCTAAGGTAAACTACTCACGCTTCATCGGAAGGGCAATAGAATTGATGTAGAAGCCATCCGTGATCAAATCCCCCTCTGGCAGGGTGCCGGAAAATGTCCCTAGATGGGATCTCACAGGTACAGAAGGTTGCGGCAGTGGAAAAGTCTTTTCGTGGATGCCTCTGGTGGTTTGGGGATATTTTGGGAATATATAGGCGAAAGAATTAGGCCAGGAGGGTCACGAGGGGGGCACAAGGATGGGGGGCGCGCCCTCCCCCCCCCCAGGCGGGCCCTCCATCCTTGTGGCTACCTCGTGGCTCCTCCGACTTCATCTCCAAGTCTCCTGGTTGTCTTTTGGTCCAAGAAAATCATCGCAAAGGTTTCATTCCGTTTGGACTCCGTTTGGTATTCCTTTTCTGCGAAACTCAAAAACAAGGAAAAACAGAAACTGGCATTGGGCTTTAGGTTAATAGGTTAGTTCCAAAAATAATATAAAATAGCATATTCATGCATATAAAACTTCCAAAATAGATAATATAATAGCATGGAACAATCAAAAATTATAGATACGTTGGAGATGTATCAAGCATCCCCAAGCTTAATTCCCGCTCGTCCTCGAGTAGGTAAATGATAAAAACCAAATTTTTGATGTGGAATGCTACCTAACATATTTATCCATGTAATTTTATTTATTGTGGCACGAATGTTCAAATCCATAAGATTCAAAACAAAAGTTTAATATTGACATAAAAACAATAATACTTCAAGCATACTAATAAGGCAATTATGTCTTCTCAAAATAACATGGCCAAAGAAAGCTTATCCCTACAAAATCATATAGTCTGGCTATGCTCCATCTTCATCACACAAAATATTCAAATCATGCACAACCCCGATGACAAGCCAAGCAATTGTTTCATACTTCTGACATTCTCAAACTTTCATGCGATACATGAGTGTGAGCCATGGACATAGCACTATAGGTGGAATAGAATATGGTGGTTGTGGAGAAGACAAAAAGATGAAGATAGTCTCACATCAACTAGGCATATCAACGGGCTATGGAGATGCCCATCAATAGATATCAATGTGAGTGAGTATGGATTGTCATGCAACGGATGCACTAGAGCTATAAGTTTATGAAAGCTCAAAAAGAAAACTAAGTGGGTGTGCATCCAACTTGCTTGCTCATGAAGACCTTGGGCAATTTGAGGAAGCCCATCATTTCAATATACAAGCCAAGTTCTATAAGGAAAAATTCCCACTAGCATATGAAAGTGACAACATAGGAGACTCTCTATCATGAAGATCATGGTGCTACTTTGAAGCACAAGTGTGGAAAAGGTTAGTAACATTGCCCCTTCTCTCTTTTTCTCTCATTTCTTTTTTATTCTCCTTTCTCCTTTTTTTGGAGACTCTTTTCTCTCTTTTTTGCAGACTCTTTTGGCCTCTTATTTTTTATTTCCTCACATGGGACAATGTTCTAATAATGACATCACACTTCTATTTACTTACAACTCAAGAATTACAACTCGATACTAAAACAAAATATGACTATATATGAATGCCTCCGGCGGTGTACCGGGATGTGCAATGACTCAAGAGTGACATGTATATAAAATGATGAAAGGTGGCTTTGCCACAAATACGATGTCAACTACATGATCATGCAAAGCAATATGATAATGATGGAACATGTCATAATAAACGGAACGGTGGAAAGTTGCATGGCAATATATCTCAGAATGGCTATGGAAATGACATAATAGGTAGGTATGGTGGCCGTTTTGAGGAAGGTATATGGTGGGTTGAAGGTACCGGCGAAAGTTGCGCGGCACTATAGAGGCTAGCAATGGTGGAAAGGTGAGAGTGCGTATAATCCATGGACTCAACATTAGTCATAAAGAACTCACATACTTATTGAAAAAATCTATTAGTCGTCGAAACAAAGTACTACACGCATGCTCCTAGGGGATAGATTGGTAGGAAAAGACCATCGCTCGTCCCCGACCGCCACTCATAAGGAAGACAATCAAAAAAATATCTCATGCTCCAACTTCGTTACATAATGGTTCACCATATGTGCATGCTACGGGACTCACAAACCTTAACACAAGTATTTCTCAAAATCACAATTACTCACTAGCATGACTCTAATATCACCATTTTCTATATATCTCAAAACAATCATAAGGAATCAAACTTCTCATAGTATTCAATGCACTTTATATGAAAGTTTTTATTATATCCCTCTTGGATGCCTATCATATTAGGACTAAATTTATAACCAAAGAAAATTACCATGTTGTTTAAAGACTCTCAGGATAATATAAGTGAAGCATGGGAGTTCAATAATTTCTATAAAATAAAACCACCGCCGTGCTCTAAAAATATATAAGTGAAGCACTAGAGCAAAATTGCCTAGCTTAAAAGATATAAGTGAAGCACATAGAGTATTCTAATAAATCATGATTCATGGGTGTCCCTCTCAAAAGGTGTGTACAGCAAGGATGATTGTGGCAAACTAAAAATCAAATACTCAAATCATACAAGACGCTCCAAGCAAACCACATATCATGTGGTGAATAAAAATATAGCCTCCAGTAAAGTTACCGATAGACAAAGACGAAAGAGGGGATGCCTTCCGGGGCATCCCCAAGCTTAGGCTCTTGGTTGTCCTTGAATATTACCTTGGGGGTGCCTTGGTCATCCCCAAGCTTAGGCTCTTGCCACTCCTTATTCCATAGTCCATCAAATCCTTACACAAAACTTGAAAACTTCACAACACAAAACTCAACAGAAAATCTCATAAGCTCCATTAGTATAAGAAAATAAATGACCACTTTAGGTACTATTGTGAACTCATTCTTTATTATATTGGTGCAATATATATTGTATTCAAACTTCTCCATGGTTCATATACCCCCTGATACTACCCATAGATTCATCAAAATAAGCACACAACACATAGAGAATAGAATCTGTCAAAAACAGAACAGTTTGTAGCAATCTATAACTTTCAAATACTTCTGTAACTCCAAAAATTCTGAAAAATAAGGGCAACCTAAGAAATTTGTTTATTAATCTTCTGCAGAAAGAATCAGTATTATATCACGCTTCTGCTAAAAATGAGAATTGTTTTCCTGAGCGCAAAAGTTTCTGTTTTTCAGCAAGATCAAATCAACTATCACTGTAAGCCATTCTAAAGGTCTTACCTGGAAAAATAATAATTAAAACACAAAACCACATCTAATCAGAGGCTAGATAAAATATTTATTGCAAAATAGGAATGAAAAAATATTGGGTTATCTCCATTGGGTTGTTTTTCAGCAAGATTTCAATGATGCTCACGGATATGTCTCGAACGTATCTACAATCATTTTATAGTCATATTATATCATTTTTTGGTACTAACCTATTGACATAGTGCCAAGTGTCAGTTGCTTTTTTCTGCTTGTTTTTTATATCGCAGGAAATCTATACCAAACGGAGTCCAAACACAGCAAAAATTTTTGTGGAATTTTTATGGACCAAAAGACATCCAATGGGCTAGAGAAGTACCTGGGGGTGCCCCGAGGGGGGCACAACCGACCAGGGCACACCCAGGTGGGTTGTGCCCACCTTGGTGGCCTCCCGCACCGCCTCTTTGCTCTATAAATACCCCAATATTGCAGAAACCCTAAGGGAGTCGACAAAAATCAATTCCAGCCGCCGCAAGTTCCAGAACCACCAGATCTAATCTAGAGACCATCACGGAGGGGTTCATCATGTTCATTGGTGCCTCTCCAATGATGCATGAGTAGTTCATTGTATACCTACAAGTCCGTAGTTAGTAGCTAGATGGCTTCCTCTCTCTCTCTTTTGATTCACAATACAATGGTCTCTTGGAGATCCGTATGATGTAACTCTTTTTGCGGTGTGTTTGTTGGGATTCGATGAACTTTGAGTTTATGATCAGATCTATCTTTTTATCCATGAAAGTTATTTGAGTCTTCTTTGATCTCTTATATGCATGATTACTTATAGCCTCATATTTCTTCTATGATATTTGGGTTTTGTTTGGCCAACTTGATCTATTTATCTTGCAATGGGAAGAGGTGCTTTGTGAGGGTTCGATCTTACGGTGCTTGATCCCAGTGACAGAAGGGGAACCGACATGTATGTATCGTTGCTATTAGGGATAACAAGATGGGGTCTATTTCTACATAAATAGATCTTGTCTACATCATGTCACCGTTCTTATTGCATTACCCCATTTCTCCATGAACTTAATACACTAGATGCATGCTGGATAGTGGTCGATGTGTGGAGTAATAGTAGTAGATGCAGGCAAGAGTCAGTTTACTAATCTTGGACGTGATGCCTATATAATGATCATTGCCTGGATATCGTCATGATTATTCGAAGTTCTATCAATTTCCCTGTTGGCGAACGTAGTAATTTCAAAATTTTCCTATGCACACGCAAGATCATGGTGATGCATAGCAACGAGAGGGGAGAGTGTGATCTACATACCCTCAGAGACCGACAGCGGAAGCGTTATGACAACGCGGTTGATGTAGTCGTACGTCTTCACGGCCTGACCGATCAAGCACCGAAACTACGGCACCTCCGAGTTCTAGCACACGTTCAGCTCAATGACGATCCCCGGACTCCGATCCAGCAAAGTGTCGGGGAAGAGTTCCGTCAGCACGACGGCGTGGTGACGATCTTGATGTTCTACTGTCGCAGGGCTTCGCCTAAGCACCACTACAATATTATCGAGGACTATGGTGGAAGGGGGCACCGCACACGGCTAAGAGAACGATCTTAGAGATCAACTTGTGTGTCTAGGGGTGCCCCCTGCCCCCGTCTATAAAGGAGCCAAGGGGGGTGCGGCCGGCCCTAGGAGGAGGCGCGCAGGAGGAGTCCTACTCCTATCGGGAGTAGGACTCCCCCCCCTTTCCCTAGTTGGATTAGGACTTGGGGAAGAAGGAAGAGAGGGAAGAAAGGAAAGGGGGGGCGCCGCCCCCCTTCCTTGTCCAATTCGGACTTGGGGGGGAGGGGCGCGCGGCAGCCCCTAGGCCTCCTCTCCTCTTCCTCCACTAGGCCCATTAAGGCCCATTAGGTTACCGGGGGGGTTCCGGTAACCTCCCGGTACTCCGGTAAAATGCCGATTTCACCCGAAACACTTCTGATGTCCAAACATAGGCTTCCAATATATCAATCTTTATGTCTCGACCATTTCGAGACTCCTCGTCATGTCCGTGATCACATCCGGGACTCCGAACTAACTTCGGTACATCAAAATATATAAACTCATAATGAAACTGTCATCGTAGCGTTAAGCGTGCGGACCCTACGGGTTCGAGAACAATGTAGACATGACCGAGACATGTCTCCGGTCAATAACCAATAGCGGAACCTGGATGCTCATATTGGCTCCCACATATTCTACGAAGATCTTTTATCGGTCAGACCGCATAACAACATACTTTGTTCCCTTTGTCATCGGTATGTTACTTGCCCGAGATTCGATCGTCGGTATCTCAATACCTAGTTCAATCTCATTACCAGCAAGTCTCTTTACTCGTTTCGTAATACATCATCTCACAACTAACTCATTAGTTGCAATGCTTGCAAGGCTTATGTGATGTGCATTACCGAGAGGGCCCAGAGATACCTCTCTGTCATACAGAGTGACAAATCCCAATCTCGATCCATGCCAACTCAACAAACACCTTCTGGAGACACCTGTAGAGCTCCTTTATAATCACCCAGTTATGTTGTGACGTTTGGTAGCACACAAAGTGTTCCTCCGGCAAACGAGAGTTGCATAATCTCATAGTCATAGGAACATGTATAAGTCATGAAGAAAGCAATAGCAACATACTAAACGATCGGGTGCTAAGCTAATGGAATGGGTCATGTCAATCACATTATTCTCCTAATAATGTGATCCCGTTAATCAAATGACAACACATGTCTATGGGTTAGGAAACATAACCATCTTTGATTAACGAGCTAGTCAAGTAGAGGCATACTAGTGACGTTCTGTTTGTCTATGTATTCACACAAGTATTATGTTTCCGGATAATACAATTCTAGCATGAACAATAAACATTTATCATGATATAAGGAAATAAAATAATAACTTTATTATTGCCTCTAGGGCATATTTCCTTCAGTCTCCCACTTGCACTAGAGTCAATAATCTAGATTACACAGTAATGATTCTAATACCCATGGAGCTTTGGTGCTGATCATGTTTTGCTCGTGGAAGAGGCTTAGTCAATGGGTCTGCTACATTCAGATCCGTATGTATCTTGCAAATCTCTATGTCTCCCACCTGGACTAGATCCCGGATGGAATTGAAGCGTCTCTTGATGTGCTTGGTTCTCTTGTGAAATCTGGATTCCTTTGCCAAGGCAATTACACCAGTATTGTCACAAAAGATTTTCATTGGACCCGATGCACTAGGTATGACACCTAGATCGGATATGAACTCCTTCATCCAGACTCCTTCGTTTGCTGCTTCCGAAGCAGCTATGTACTCCGCTTCACATGTAGATCCCGCCACAACGCTTTGTTTAGAACTGCACCAACTGACAGCTCCACTGTTTAATGTAAACACGTATCCGGTTTGCGATTTAGAATCGTCCGGATTAGTGTCAAAGCTTGCATCAACGTAACCATTTACGATGAGCTCTTTGTCACCTCCATATATGAGAAACATATCCTTAGTCCTTTTCGGGTATTTCAGGATGTTCTTGACCACTGTCCAGTGATCCACTCCTGGATTACTTTGGTACCTCCCTGCTAGACTTATAGCAAGACACACATCAGGTCTGGTATACAGCATTGCATACATGATAGAGCCTATGGCTGAAGCATAGGGAACATCTTTCATTTTGTCTCTATCTTCTGCATTGGTCAGGCATTGAGTCTTACTCAATTTCACACCTTGTAACACAGGCAAGAATCCTTTCTTTGCTTGATCCATTTTGAACTTCTTCAAAACTTTGTCAAGCTATGTGCTTTGTGAAAGTCCAATTAAGCGTCTTGATCTATCTCTATAGATCTTAATGCCCAATATGTAAGCAGCTTCACCGAGGTCTTTCATTGAAAAACTCTTATTCAAGTATCCCTTTATGCTATCCAGAAATTCTATATCATTTCCGATTAGTAATATGTCATCTACATATAATATCAGAAACGCTACAGAGCTCCCACTCACTTTCTTGTAAATACAGGATTCTCCAAAAGTCTGTAACCAAATGCTTTGATCACACTATCAAAGCATTTATTCCAACTCCGAGATGCTTGCACCAGTCCATAAATGGATCGCTGGAGCTTGCACACTTTGTTAGCTCCCTTTGGATCGACAAAACCTTCCGGCTGCATCATATACAACTCTTCTTCCAGAAATCCATTCAGGAATGCAGTTTTGACATCCATCTGCCAAATTTCATAATCATAAAATGCGGCAATTGCTAACATGATTCGGAAAGACTTAAGCATCGCTACGGGTGAGAAGATCTCATCGTAGTCAATCCCTTGAACTTGTCGAAAACCTTTTGCGACAAGTCGAGCTTTGTAGACAGTAACATTACCGTTAGCGTCAGTCTTCTTCTTGAAGATCCATTTATTCTCAATTGCTTGCCGATCTTTTGGCAAGTCAACCAAAGTCCACACTTTGTTCTCATACATGGATCCCATCTCAGATTTCATGGCTTCAAGCCATTTTGCGGAATCTGGGCTCACCATCGCTTCTCCATAGTTCGTAGGTTCATCATGATCTAGTAGCATGACTTCCAGAACAGGATTACCGTACCACTCTGGTGTAGATCTTACTCTGGTTGATCTACGAGGTTCAGTAGTATCTTGTTCTGAAGTTTCATGATCATCATCATTAGCTTCCTCACTAATTGGTGTAGGTGTCACAGAAACCGGTTTCTGTGATGTACTACTTTCCAATAAGGGAGCAGGTACAGTTACCTCATCAAGTTCTATTTTCCTCCCACTCACTTCTTTCGAGAGAAACTCCTTCTCTAGAAAGTTTCTGAATTTAGCAACAAAAGTCTTGCCTTCGGATCTGTGATAGAAGGTGTATCCAATAGTTTCCTTTGGATATCCTATGAAGACACATTTCTCCGATTTGGGTTCGAGCTTATCAGGTTGAAGCTTTTTCACATAAGCATCGCAGCCCCAAACTTTCAAAAACGACAACTTTGGTTTCTTGCCAAACCACATTTCATAAGGCGTCGTCTCAACGGATTTTGATGGTGCCCTATTTAACGTGAATGCGGCCGTCTCTAAAGCATAACCCCAAAACGATAGCGGTAAATCAGTAAGAGACATCATAGATCGCACCATATCTAGTAAAGTACGATTACGACGTTCGGACACACCATTACGCTGTGGTGTTCCGGGTGGCGTGAGTTGTGAAACTATTCCGCATTGTTTCAAATGTACACCAAACTCGTAACTCAAATATTCTCCTCCACGATCAGATCGTAGGAATTTTATTTTCTTGTTACGATGATTTTCAACTTCACTCTAAAATTCTTTGAACTTTTCAAATGTTTCAGACTTATGTTTCATTAAGTAGATATACCCATATCTGCTTAAGTCATCTGTGAAGGTGAGAAAATAACGATATCCTCCACGAGCCTCAACATTCATCGGACCACATACATCTGTATGTATGATTTCCAACAAATCTGATGCTCTCTCCATAGTACCGGAGAATGGTGTTTTTGTCATCTTACCCATAAGGCACGGTTCGCAAGTACCAAGTGATTCATAATCAAGTGGTTCCAAAAGTCCATCAGTATGGAGTTTCTTCATGCGCTTTATACCGATATGACCTAAACGGCAGTGCCACAAATAAGTTGCACTATCATTATCAACTCTGCATCTTTTGGCTTCAACATTATGAATGTGTGTGTCACTACTATCGAGATTTAATAAGAATAGACCATTCTTCATGGGTGCATGACCATAAAAGATTTTACTCATATAAATAGAACAACCATTATTCTCTGATTTAAATGAATAACCGTCTCGCATCAAACAAGATCCAGATATAATGTTCATGCTCAACGCTGGCACCAAATAGCAATTATTTAGGTCTAATACTAATCCCGAAGGTAGATGTAGAGGTAGCGTGCCGACCGCGATCACATCGACTTTGGAACCATTTCCCACGCGCATCGTCACCTCGTCCTTAGCCAATCTTCGCTTAATCCGTAGTCCCTGTTTCGAGTTGCAAATGTTAGCAACAGAACCAGTATCAAATACCCAGGTGCTACTGCGAGCATTAGTAAGGTACACATCAATAACATGTATATCACATATACCTTTGTTCACCTTGCCATCCTTCTTATCCGCCAAATACTTGGGGCAGTTCCGCTTCCAGTGACCAGTCTGCTTGCACTAGAAGCACTCAGTTTCAGGCTTAGGTCCAGATTTGGGTTTCTTCTCTTGAGCAGCAACTTGCTTGCTGTTCTTTTTGAAGTTCCCCTTCTTCTTCCTTTTCCCTTTTTCTTGAAACTAGTGGTCTTGTTGACCATCAACACTTGATGCTCCTTCTTGATTTCTACCTCCGCAGCTTTTAGCATTGCGAAGAGCTTGGGAATAGTCTTATTCATCCCTTGCATATTATAGTTCATCACGAAGCTCTTGTAGCTAGGTGGCAGTGATTGGAGAATTCTGTCAATGACGCAATCATCTGGAAGATTAACGCCCAATTGAATCAAGTGATTATTATACCCAGACATTTTGAGTATATGCTCACTGACAGAACTGTTCTCCTCCATCTTGCAGCTATAGAACTTATTGGAGACTTCATATCTCTCAATCTGGGCATTTTCTTGAAATATTAACTTCAACTCCTGGAACATCTCATATGCTCCATGACGTTCAAAACGTTGTTGAAGTCCCGATTCTAAGCCGTAAAGCATGGCACACTGAACTATCGAGTAGTCATCAGCTTTGCTCTGCCAGATGTTCATAACATCTGGTGTTGCTCCAGCAGCAGGCCTGGCACCCAGCGATGCTTCCAGGACGTAATTCTTATGAGCAGCAATGAGGATAATCCTCAAGTTGCGGACCCAGTCCGTGTAATTGCTACCATCATCTTTCAACTTTGCTTTCTCAAGGAACGCATTAAAATTCAATGGAACAACAGCACGGGCCATCTATCTACAATCAAACATAAACAAGCAAGATACTATCAGGTACTAAGTTCATGATAAATTTAAGTTCAATTAATCATATTACTAAAGAACTCCCACTTAGATAGACATCCCTCTAATCCTCTAAGTGATCACGTGATCCAAATCAACTAAACCATGTCCGATCATCACGTGAGATGGAGTAGTTTCATTGGTGAACATCACTATGTTGATCATATCTACTATATGATTCATGCTCGACCTTTCGGTCTCCATGTTCCGAGGCCATATCTGTATATGCTTGGCTCGTCAAGTATAACCTGAGTATTCCGCGTGTGCAACTGTTTTGCACCCGTTGTATTTGAATGTAGAGCCTATCACACCCGATCATCATGTGGTGTCTTGTGACACCCGGATAATTAAGCTACAGTAAACCTCCGATAATGGTGCCATGTCATCACCTTTTTGCTAAGCCAAATGCCACTTGGTCAAAATTTCAGTCAAACTCATTTAAAATAAAGTAAAAGAAAATGTTTATTTAAACGGCAAAATAAAAATGCTCGTAGTGTTGCAAATATTCACTAACAAATTGTCTTAAAGACATCCACATCAAATTGTTTTTTATGCCCTTGATACATTAGAAGGTGAACCCGCAGCTATTATTTGAGCCAATTAATTTAAACAAATAGTTTTACTTTTGAAAATAATTTGAGACTTGGTGTACAAGTTGAAAACACTTCGTACTAATTATGTGCCAAGTTTCAACTCAAACAAAAATCCTTTGCTATTTTAATTAAATGCATAACTGAGGCAAAAAAACCAAAAGGCCACTAGTGGGCCTCGTGGCCCAGCTGGCCATTCAGTTAGTCGGCCAGGCCGGCCCATTCCCCCGCACGCCCCACCTGACCTATATGGCCCCCTCACCCAGTAACCTAACCGAACCCCTCTCCCCCCACGATCCCCACAACCCCCCCTCTCCTGGATCTGGATCATGGCCCGGCGCGCCCCGACCCTGTCGCCTCGTCCCTGTGCCCCGTCGCCGGTGTCGCCCGTCTCCGCCGTCGCCTCCCCGTCTACCTCCCCGAGCCCCGCTGCCCTTGTCCCTACATCTCGTGGTGAGGCCCGGCCTCTTCCCCTGCTGCGTCGCTCCCGCTCCTTGCGACCACCACCGCACCACCGCGCTCACCTCGCCTCCGTTGCCGCCGCTTCACCTCGCCCGTGGTCATGTCCGCATCATAGGCCACTGGCCCTGCCCTGGCCACCACTCCCCGCGGCCACCCCTCTGCACGCCCCACTGCAGTTCCCTGCATCTGCCCCACGGTCACCGCACCGCCCGCTCGCACCTGGCCGCCGGCCGTGCCATCGCGCTCGCCAACGCCGCCCAGCTCACGCCCGACGCGCCCCACGAGCACCCTGCCCGCGGCGTGCACCGCCGCCCCTGACCGCGTCCACCGCTGCTGCTCCTGCATCCCTCCGCTGGCCCCCGCCCGCTGTTCTGCTCCACCGCACTACTACACCTGCGCTCACTGCGCTCGGTCGCATCCTAGGCAGCGCGCGCGTCCTCACCCGCGACCCTGGCCGCCCCGCCCCGCGCCCTGCATCCGCCGGCGCCCAGCCTCGCCGCCAGCTGCGCCCGCCTCGCTCGCCGCACGCACCTACAGCCGCTGCGGCCGTGCTCGCTACTGCCCTCGTGCTCGCCCCGCCGCCCTTGGCCATGCGCGTCACTACCAATGCCCGCGCGCGCCACCCTCCCTAACCCGCGTCTGCTAGCGCCAGCCGCCGCTGCTCCCTGGCCGGTCGGCCGTTCCATGGCTCGGCCATGGCCACGCCCGAGGGCGTGCGTGCGTCCATGCCCCTCCGAGGCCGCCGGGTGAGAAACTGCTAGCGGGCCTGCCCCCAATTAGTTTAGGGACTAACCCCCATCGGTGTTAAACCCCTCCTAATTAGTCTATGACAAACGGGGCCCAGCCCAGAACGTTTTTATAAAAAAATGAATTAATAAATAATAATTAAAAACAATTAATTAATTAAGTAAATAATTAACTTAATTAATTTTGATTAAATTAACTAATTATAATTATTTAACCTAAACCCTAATTAACATAACATTGTATGACACGTAGGTCCCACTGGACCCACAGATCAGTTTTGACCTAGTCAACTGCACTGTTGGCTGCCGATGTCATGCTGACGTCATGATGACGACAACATGCACTATTCTGGATAATGTTGATTTAAAACAATTAAATAAATACTAAAAATGATTAAATCTTTTAAAATTAATATAAAATAAACCGTAGCTCGGATGGAAAAACTTTGTACATGAAAGTTGCTCAGAACGACAAGACAAATCTGGATACGCAACCTGTTCGTCCGCCACGCATCCCTAGCATAGCAAACATGCAACTTTTCCCTCCGGTTCATTTGTCCAAAAACGCAAAACACCGGGAATACTTTCCCGGATGTTTTCCCCCTTCACCGGTACTACCTCGTACCGCGTTAGGGCACACCTAGCATCACGCTTTGTCATGTCATGCATCGTCATGCATTTGTTTGCGTTAAATTTATTGTTTCTTCCCCCCTTCTCTCGCTAGACACCGAGACCGACGCCGCTGCTACCCAGTACGACTACGGTGTTGACGACCCCTCTCTCTTGCCAGAGCAACCAGGCAAGCCCTCCCCTTGATCACCAGATATCGCCTACTCTCCTCTCTACTGCTTTCCGTTAATCCTATTCTGGCGCATAGCCTGTCATTGTTGCTACAACTGTTGATACCTTACCTGCAATCCTACATGCTTAGTATAGGATGCTAGTTTATCATCAGTGGCCCTACATTCTTGTCCGTCTGCCATGCTATACTATCGGGCTGTGATCACTTCGGGAGGTGATCACGGGTATATACTATATACTTTATATACATGACACAGGTGGAGACTAAAGTCGGGTCAGCTCGTTGAGTACCCGCAAGTGATTCTGATGAGGGCGCTGAAAGGACAGGTGGCTCCATCCCGGTAGAGGTGGGCCTGGGTTCCTGACAGCCCCCGACTGTTACTTTGTGGCGGAGCAACAGGGCAGGTTGAGACCACCTAGGAGAGAGGTGGGCCTGGCCCTGATCGGCGTTCGCGGTTATTTCAAGATAACACGTTTAATGAGATCTTGGTATTTGATCTGAGTCTGGCCACTGGCCTATACGCACTAACCATCTACGCGGGGACAGTTATGGGCAGTCGACGTCGTGGTATCAGCCGAAGCCTTCGTGACGTCAGCGACTGAGCGGCGCGCGCCGGGTTGGACCGTGTAACGCAACTTCCTTTGTAATGGAGGTTGCTAGGTCTGCTCTCCGGTCGCGTTCACAACGTGTAGGTGTGCAAAGGGCGATGGGCCCAGACCCCTGCGCCATAGGGTTTAGACCGGCGTGCTGACCTCTCTGTTGTGCCTAGGTAGGGCTGCGACGTGTTGATCTTCCGAGGCCGGGCATGACCCAGGAAAGTGTGTCCGGCCAAATGGGATCGAGCGTGTTGGGTTATGTGGTGCACCCCTGCAGGGAAGTTAATCTATTCGAATAGCCGTGATCTTCGGTAACAGGACGACTTGGAGTTGTACCTTGACCTTATGACAACTAGAACCGGATACTTAATAAAACACACCCTTCCAAGTGCCAGATACAACCGGTGATCGCTCTCTAACAGGGCGACGAGGAGAGGATCGCCGGGTAGGATTATGCTATGCGATGCTACTTGGAGGACTTCAGTCTACTCTCTTCTACATGCTGCAAGACGGGGGCTGCCAGAATCGTAGTCTTCGATAGGACTAGCTATCCCCCTCTTATTCCAGCATTCTGCAGTTCAGTCCACATATGATACCCTTATTCCATTTGATACCAATGCATACATATGTAGTGTAGCTCCTTGCTTGCTAGTACTTTGGATGAGTACTCACGGTTGCTTTGCTCCCTCTTTTCCCCCTTTCTATACTCGATTGCTGCAACCAGATGTTGGAGCCCAGGAGCCAGACGCCACCGTCGACTACTACTACTACTACTCGGGAGGTGCCTACTACTACTACGTGCGGCCCGCTGAGGACGACTAGGAGTAGTTAGGAGGATCCCAGGCAGGAGGCTTGCGCCTCTTTCGATCTGTATCCCAGTTTGTGCTAGTCTTCTTAAGGCAAACTTGTTTAACTTATGTCTGTACTCAGATATTGTTGCTTCCGCTGACTCGTCTATGATCGAGCACTTGTATTCGAGCCCTCGAGGCCCCTGGCTTGTATTATGATGCTTGTATGACTTATTTATGTTTTAGAGTTGTGTTGTGATATCTTCCCGTGAGCCCCTGATCTTGATCGTACACATTTGCGTGCATGATTAGTGTACGATTGAATCGGGGGCGTCACATGTCTCAGCACGAAGAACTTTCGCAATGGTGCATACTCAGGGAGAACTCTTCTTGATAATTAGTGAGAGATCATCTTAAAATGCTACCGTCAACCAAAGCAAGATAAGATGTATAAAAGATAAACATCACATGCAATCAATATAAGTGATATGATATGGCCATCATCATCTTGTGCTTGTGATCTCCATCTTCGAAGCACCCTCATGATCACCATCGTCACCGGCGCGACACCTTGATCATCATCGTAGCATCGTTGTTGTCTTGCCAATCTTATGCTTCCACGACTATCGCTACCGCTTAGTGATAAAGTAAAGCATTACAGTGCAATTGCATTGCATACAATAAAGCGACAACCATATGGCTCCTGCCAGTTGTCGATAACTCAGTTACAAAACATGATCATCTCATACAATAAAATTTAGCATCATGTCTTGACCATATCACATCACAACATGCCCTGCAAAAACAAGTTAGACGTCCTCTACTTTGTTGTTGCAAGTTTTACGTGGCTGCTACGGGCTTAGCAAGAACCGTTCTTACCTACGCATCAAAACCACAACGATAGTTTGTCAAGTTGGTGCTATTTTAACCTTCGCAAGGACCGGGCGTAGCCACACTTGGTTCAACTAAAGTTGGAGAAACTGACACCCGCTAGCCACCTTTGTGCAAAGCACGTCGGGAGAACCGATCTCGCGTAAGCGTACGCGTAATGTCGGTCCGGTCCGCTTCGTCCAACAATACCGCCGAACCAAAGTATGACATGCTGGTAAGCAGTATGACTTATATCGCCCACAACTCACTTGTGTTCTACTCGTGCATATAACATCAACGCATAAAAACTAGGCTCGGATGCCACTGTTGGGGAACGTAGTAATTTCAAAATTTTCCTACGCACACGCAAGATCATGGTGATGCATAGCAACGAGAGGTGAGAGTGTGATCTATGTACCCTCGTAGACCGACAGCAGAAGCGTTATGACAACGCGGTTGATGTAGTCGTACGTCTTCATGGCCCGACCGATCAAGCACCGAAACTACGACACCTCCGAGTTCTAGCACACGTTCAGCTCGATGACGATCCCCGGACTCCGATCCAGCAAAGTGTCGGGGAAGAGTTCTGTCAGCACGACGGCGTAGTGACGATCTTGATGTTCTAATGTCGCAGGGCTTCGCCTAAGCACCACTACAATATTATCGAGGACTATGGTGGAAGGGGGCACCGCACACGGCTAAGAGAACGATCTTAGAGATCAACTTGTGTGTCTAGGGGTGCCCCCTGCCCCCGTATATAAAGGAGACAAGGGGGGTGCGGTCGGCCCTAGGAGGAGGCGCGCAGGAGGAGTCCTACTCCTACCGGGAGTAGGACTCCCCCCTTTCCCTAGTTGGATTAGGACTTGGGGAAGAAGGAAGAGAGGGAAGAAAGGAAAGGGGGGGCGCCGCCCCCCTTCCTTGTCCAATTCGGACTTGGGGTGGGGGGCGCGGCGGCCCCTAGGCCTCCTCTCCTCTTCCTACACTAGGCCCATTAAGGCCCATTAGGTTACCGGGGGGTTCCGGTAACCTCCCAGTACTCCCGTAAAATGCCGATTTCACCCGAAAGACTTCCGATGTCCAAACATAGGCTCCCAATATATCAATCTTTATGTCTCGACCATTTTGAGACTCCTCGTCATGTCCGTGATCACATTCGGGACTCCGAACTAACTTCGGTACATCAAAATATATAAACTCATAATGAAACTGTCATCGTAACGTTAAGCGTGCGGACCCTACGGGTTCGAGAACAATGTAGACATGACCGAGACATGTCGCCGGTTAATAACCAATAGCGGAACCTGGATGCTCATATTGGCTCCCACATATTCTACGAAGATCTTTTATCGGTCAGACCGCATAACAACATACTTTGTTCCCTTTGTCATCGGTATGTTACTTGCCCGAGATTCGATCGTCGGTATCTCAATACCTAGTTCAATCTCGTTACCGGCAAGTCTCTTTACTCGTTTCGTAATACATCATCTCATAACTAACTCATTAGTTGCAATGCTTGCAAGGCTTATGTGATGTGCATTACCGAGAGGGCCCGGAGATACCTCTCCGACAATCGGAGTGACAAATCCTAATCTCGAAATACGCCAACCCAACATGTACCTTTGGAGACACCTGTAGAGCTCCTTTATAATCACCCAGTTACGTTGTGACGTTTGGTAGCACACAAAGTGTTCCTTCGGCAAACGGGAGTTGCATAATCTCATAGTCATAGGAACATGTATAAGTCATGAAGAAAGCAATAGCAACATACTAAACGATCGGATGCTAAGCTAATAGAATGGGTCATGTCAATCACATCATTCTCCTAATAATGTGATCCCGTTAATCAAATGACAACACATGTCTATGGTTAGGAAACATAACCATCTTTGATTAATGAGCTAGTCAAGTAGAGGCATACTAGTGACGTTTAGTTTGTCTATGTATTCACACAAGTATTATGTTTCCGGATAATACAATTCTAGCATGAACAATAAACATTTATCATGATATAAGGAAATAAAATAACAACTTTATTATTGCCTCTAGGGCATATTTCCTTCATGCCCAACAGTAATTTGTTCACCCACCGTTTGCTATTTTTTCTCGAGAGAAGCCACTAGTGAAAACTACGGCCTCGGGTCTCTTCTTTGATATATTTGCCTTTGCGATCTATTTTCCTTTACTTTCATTTTCAGATCTATTAAACCCAAAAATACAAAAATACCTTGCTGCAATTTATTTTATCCGAGATCTATCTATCCTATCTATCATATTTTTATCATGTTCGTTTGCCAATTTCTGGCGGCGTTACCCGAAAGGGATTGACAACCCCTTTAACACGTCGGGTTGCGAGTATTTGTTTTTTGTGTGCAAGTGTTGTTTATGTAGTGTTGCTTGGTTATCCTACTAGTTCGGTAACCTTGGTCTCATCACTGAGGGAAATACCTATCGTTGTTGTGCTGCATCATCCCTTCCTCTTTGGGGAAATACCGACGTAGTTCTAGCAGACATCAGTCATCCACTTGAGGGAAATTTGCTACTGCCCTACAAAACTCTGCGCTTGGAGGCCCAACACGAGTCTACAAGAAGAAGGTTGCATAGTAGACATCACACCCACAGTAAGGATCCTTCTCTGGGTGGTGTGTTTTCAAAGGAGAACATTGTAGTAGCTGGCTAGCTAGGGTTCGTTTGTTTAGGAGTTTGAGGCTGCGATGGAGTGAAGAGGGAGAGAGTTGGCATTGTGTTCGGAGAGGGGAGGTCCAATGGTTTCTTATAGCTGAGAAAACCTCTTCTGTTTGGATCGAGTTAAGCTGGACATGTAAGTATTGCCTTACAAAGAATTGAAGACTATGAAGAAGATCCACACTTGTAATTTGCTTCCAAACCTGTATACACGCTCATTAAAGGGTAATTACACAATAGACACTAGAAAGAAGGTTGGCGAATGAAATAATTAATAGCTTAATATTTTAAGAAATGGTTCACACAAAATTGAAGACCCTCCGAATTGTAGTATCAATGTAGGAGCTTCTAATCCTTTAATTTGTTTACAAACATGTATGCGTTCATTAAGTGGTAATACCACAATGGATAGTAAGAAGACTAAAAGCAATTATAGTCACATAGAATTCAAGCTCCCCTTCCCAACCCCTGTTCTCCTCCCAAAACAGGAACCACTCTTAGACTAAACCTCATGCACATTTGGGCATGGGTTACTACTGGTTTCAGGTCAGGTCCTTCTATATATATTTTGGGGTTTTGTTAGAGAGAGGTTGTGAGACTTCCTCCACTCCTTGAGGTACAATCAGGTGGATCAGTCGGAGATTTTGCTTAAACTTGAGATGGATTAAGCACAAAGAGATAAAGTGAATCCACTTGCCAGTGTAACTTGTATGCTTAGATCACTGATGACGTCTGATCTTTGTTTAGCCTCAACACTGTTTTTGAGTTAAACGACTAGTCGCAACTAGTCGGCGAGTCACAACTAGTCAACGAGTCGCAACTGGCAGGCCGACTCAACATGTCGACTCGACTAGTTGGCTGAGTCGAGCGACTCAATCGACTAGTCGTACGTGGTTTTTGAGTCGAACGATTCAAATGGCCCCACCTGTCATATCATTTTTTCTATTTGCTGGTTCAACCCCCAGGAAACCTAAATTGCCCAGTACCCCGACCCAAACCTCTCATGCTCTCCTCACTCTTGGTCGGCACCGCCGCCTCACAATACCGCCGGCCAGCACTGCCGCAAGCTGGTCTGCTCCTCCCCTCGTTGTTGTTGTTGCTGCAGCTTGTCTGCTCCTCCCCTGGTTGTTGTGACTGTTGGTCTACTCCTCCCCTGGTTGTTGCGCCTCTTCCCTTGGTTGTCGCCTACTGCTGCAGGTCTGTTCCTTCCCTAGTAACTCATGTCGACTAGTCGACTATGAGTCTTGACTAGTTAACCCCCTAGTAAGGATCGTTCTATGGGTGGTATGTTTCCGAAGGAGAACACTGTAGTAGACGGCTGGCTAGGGTTCATTTGTTCAGTATTTTGGAGGCTACGATGCAGTGATGAGTGCGAGAGTTGGCATTGTGTTGGGAGAGGGTAGGTCCAATGGGATTTTATAGCCTAGAAAGCCTCTTTTGTTTGGACCGAGATAAGCTGGATATGTAAGTATTATTTTATACATAACTGAAGACTACAAAGAAGATCCACACTTGTTATTCGCTTTCAAACCTGTATACGCACATTAAATGGTAATAACACAATAGACACTAGAAAGAAGTTTGGCTAATGAAATGATTGATAGCTTAAAATTTTGAATAAAAGCAATGGTTCACACAAAATTGAGGACCTCCGAAGTTGTAGTATCAATGCAGGAGCTTCTAATCCTTTGATTTGTTTACAATCATGTATACATTCATTAAGTGGTAATACCACAATGGATTGTAAATAGAAGACCGACAAATTGCTTGCTTAATATTTTGATGAATAAAAGCAATTGTCCGAACATAATTCAAGCCCCCCTTGTTGGGGAGTGTTGCATGGAAAACAAAACATTTATACGCACACGCAAGATCTATCCATGGAGATGCATAGCTACAAGAGGGGGAGAGGATCTTCATACCCTTAAAGATCGCTAAGCGGAAGCGTTTATCAACGCGGTTGATGTAGTCGTACACCTTCACGATATGTCCTGATCAAGTACTGAATGTACGACACCTCCGCGTTCAGCACACGTTCAACTCGATGACGCCCTCGCCTTCTCGACCCAACAAGAGGGGCAAAGTAGTAGATGAGTTCCGGAAGCACGATGGCGTGGTGACGGTGGTGGTGAAGAACAATCTCCGCAGGCTTCACCAAGCAGAACGAAAACTAGACGGAGGATAAACTAGAGGGGACGGGGTTGCCGGCACACGACTTGGTGAATCTTGATGTGTCCGGGCGCTAGCCCTGCCCCTCTATTTATATGTTGAGCCTTGGGGTCGTTTCTTGGAGAAAGAGCCTCCTAAAAGTTGGTTTACCCCACAAGGCAAGAGTCCTTCTCGGACTCCAGGACCAGACGCCAGGGTCCTTGGTGTCTGGCCCCCTGGCCTTCGTAAAACTCCTTTTGAACCTTCCTGAAGCCTCGTGGGATTTACCCCTTGGCCCAAAAAAAAGTGTTCTCGTACCCAAACATTGCGGGAAACATCCGAAACCCCTTCCGGTGAATTCCAGAGACCAAACACTATTATCCCATATATCAATCTTTATCTCCAGACTATTCCGGAGCTCCTCGTCATGTCCGTGATCTCATCCGGAACTCCGAACAACATTCGGTCACCAACATACATAACTCATATAATACTATATTATCAGCGAACAGCGTGCGGACCCTACGGGTTCGAGAATGATGTAGACATGACTGAGACGCTTCCCTGGCCAATAACCAATAGTAGGACCTGGATGCCCATATTGGTTCCTACATATTCCACAAAGATGTTTATCGGTCAAACCTTTATGATAAAATACGTAGTTCTCTTTGTCCGTCTGTATGTTACTTGCCTGAGATTCAATCGTCGATATCTCCATACCCAGTTCAATCTCATTATCGGCAAGTCTCTTTACTTGTTCCATAATACATCATCCCGTAACTAAATCCTTAGTCACTCTGCTTGCAAGCTTCTTTTGATGTTGTATTACCGAGAGGGCCCAGAGATACCTCTCTGTCATACAGAGTGACAAATCCCAATCTCGATCCATGCCAACTCAACAAACACCTTCAGAGATACCTGTAGAGCATCTTTATGATCACCCAGTTATGTTGTGATGTTTGATAGCACACAAGGTATTCCCCCGGTATCCGGGAGTTGCATGATCTCATGGTCTAAAGAATATGTATTTGACATTAAGAAAGTAGTAACAATAAACTAAACGATCATATGATATGCTAACGGTTGGGTCTTGTCCATCACATCATTCTCCTAATGATGTGATCCCGTTATCAATTGACAACTCATGTCTATGGTTAGGAAACCTTACCCATCTTTGATCAACGAGCTAGTCTAGTAGAGACTCACTAGGGACACGGTATTTTTTATGTATCCACACATGTATTTAACTTTCCGGCCAATACAATTCTAGCATGAATAATAAACCTTTATCATGATTAAGGAAATATAATAACCACTTTATTATTGCCTCTAGGGCATATTTCCATCACCCATTCCCAACCCATGTTCTCCTCCCAAAACAGGAACCACTCTTAGACTAAACCTCATGCACATTTGGTCGCGGGTTACTACTGGTTTCAGATCAAGTCCTTCCATATCTATTCTGGTGTTTTGTTAGACTGAGGTTGTGAGAGTTGATACACTCCTTGAGGTACAATTGGGTGGATCAATCAAAGATTTTGCTTAATCTTGACATGGATTAAGCGCACGGAGATAAAGTGAATCCACTTGCCAGTGTAACTAGTATGCTCAGATTACTAGTGAGGTTCGATCATTGTTTAGCCTCAACACTATTATTGAGTTGAACGATTAGTCGCGACTAGTCGATGGGTCACAACTAGCAAGTTGACTCGACTAGTTGGCTGAGTCGAGCGACTCAATCGACTAGTCGTGGTTTTTTAGTCAAATGAGTCAAATTGGCCCCACCTGCCATGTTTTTTTTCTATTTTCTTGCCCAATCCCCTGGAAACCTAAATCACTTAGTCCCCTTGACCTAAACCTCTCCCGCGACCCTCTCTCTTGGCCGTCTGCCGCCGCCCCACAAGCTTACTGGCGAGCACCACCGCAAGCTAGTCTACTCCTCCCTTGGTCGTTGATGCTACTGGTCTGCTCCTCCCCTGGTTGATGCGGCTGTTGGTGTGCTCCTCCCCTGGTTGCCGCCAGCTGCTGCATGTGTGCTCCTCCCCTGGTAACTCATGTTGACTAGTTGACCATGAGTCCTTATTACTCCACCCCCTAGTAAGGTCGTTCTATGGGTGGTGTGTTTCCGATGGAGAACATTGTAGTAGCCGGGTGGCTAGGGTTCGTTCAGGAGTTTGGAGGCTGTGATGGAGTGATGAGGGCGAGAGTTGGCATTGCGTTGGGAGAGGGGGGTCCAATGGGATTTTATAGCCGAGCAAACCTCTTTTGTTTGGATCGAGTTAAGCTGGATATGTAAGTATTGGTTTAAACAGAATTGAAGACTACAAAGAAGATGCACAATTGTATTTTGCTTCCAAGCATGTATACACTCATTAAATGGTAATAACACAATAGACACTGGAAAGAAGGCTGGCGAATGAAATAATTAATAGCTTAATATTTTGAATAAAAGCAATGGTTCACACAAAAGTGAAGACTCCCCAGTTGTAGTATTAATGTAGGAGCTTCTAATCCTTTGATTTGTTTACAAACTTGTACATGTTCATTAAGTGGTAATCCCACAATGGCGCTCAAGCACAGCTTGTTCTTAGCTGAATCCATGGGTTGTAATAGAGTTGTTGTGATTTCTGATAATAGTGAATTAATAGAAATTATGAAGAACGGGAGGCCCCCTACAGGTATTGCTGCAGCGATTTATCATGATTGTTTTTCTATGGAGACAGATTTTGTTAGGGTTAAGTATGAGCATGTGAATAGGGAAACAAATTATGTAGCTCATGAACTAGCTCAGTTAGCTAAATTCCAGACCAGTACGGTCTGGTTGGATGATCCTCCCCCCTCTATTGTACCACTCATGTTGAATGATGTAACATTATTATCTATTGAATAAAGAGGTTTTTGAGGTAAAAAAACAATGGATAGTAAGAAGAAGACCGGCAAATTGATTGCTTAATATTTTGATGAATAAAAGCAATTGTTCACATAGAATTCAAGCCCCCCTTCCCAACCCCTATTCTCCTCCCAAAACAGGAACCACTCTTAGACTAAATATTTTGATGAATAAAAGAAATCAATAGTGATAATGAATTGCAAGCGACGAGGATATAATTGCTAGGTTTGAGGCAATGAAGAGTCTTTTCTGGCGCCATTGCCCGTGAGTGTAATGCTCTTGGCAAGTGAAATTTTGTAAGGAAACTTTCATCGTACATGGTGATTTTTATTTACACTTGCGATTGTGGTTTGTGGAAAATCATCATTTGAGAGGCTTGTTTGGGGTGCGATGCCACGTGCACAGGTGGTAAGAGATGAGTCCCCACCTACTGAAAATATTTATTATGAGATTCCTATTACGGAAATATTGCATGCTAATCCCAATGCAGGAGATAAAATCGTTCATCCTGATATGCACTTACTTCTTATAAATGAACTATGTGGATTATTTAAGCTTGCACAATTATTGAGGAATGGAATTATAAAGAAGTTGTTCCCTTTATTTTTGGAGGGAAAAACATTGGCATGGTTTATGCTATTGGATGATCCCCATTCATGAGAATGGAACCGACTGAAGCTGAAATTCCACAATAAATTTTATCATATGCACTTGGTTCATCGTGATTGGAATTATATCCATAGCTTTTGTCCTCGTGAAGGAGAAATTGTCGCTCAAGCTTTCAAAGGCATCTTATATTATGAGACAGATGAAGTATTTATGTTTTTATTTTTATTTTTTTTTACTATATATATATTGTTTTAGAGTTATGTTTATTTAATTCGGGTTAATTTTCTATTTTCATTTTATTTAGTTTATTTTAATCCATTTTGTGCACTATACATTATTAAATAATTGAAAGCTTAATAATTAGGAGAACATCATTACTAATCTGGATACATAAACACAATACAAACATGCCCCCAACACTTCAAGAAGGTTGTCAAGCTTCCTGCTAGTTACAAGATTAAATTGCACAATGTGGTAGGAATTGATAGGTAGGGTAAATAAGTAAAACAATACAACAAAGTAAAATATTTCTTATGATGTTTCTAGTAAAGGAAAATAGACCCCCCCGATGCCATAGGTTCACTAGTGATATCTCTTACAGTTCGATAACGATTAAATCACAATATTTATATTTATGACTATGATCGTTAATGGTATAATATCATATATGCATTGCGTACCTGATATGTCGACCGTTATCCAACTGTATCTACAACTAATACTCCACGCCAATACGGCTATCCAGCATGCATATCAAAGTATTAAGTTTATTTGTTTATGAGAAACAGAGCATTGCAATAAGCATGAAGGCATAATGTAGACAGTAAAACTACCATCCAAGTGCGATAAAAAACCATTGTTTTATCCTTAGTGACAAAAATACAATACATATCTTGTCCCTTTCTGTCACTGGATATAGATCACCGCAAGACTGAACCCACTACTATGCACCACTTTCTCTGAAGAACTACGTATCAATCTTGGCCAGAGATGACAAATAGATCTAAAGCACACATAACTACTTAATTATACAACAAAGAAACTCCAAAAAGATTCAATATGATTCAATGAAAAATCTGATCATAAATTAATAATTCATCATATCCCAACAAACACATCACTGATTACATCATATTGATCCTGATCATGTGAGGCACCTCAAGGAAACTTTGTATTGAATTAAAAGGGAGAGATGATGCCATCTAGCTACTGCTATGGACCCTAAGGTCCTAAGGGAACTACTCACACATGATCATGGAGGTACCAAGGCTGATGAAGAAGCCTCCAATGATGGATTCCCTCTTCGTCAGGCTGCCGGAACAGGCCTCCAGATTGAATATCCTCGAAACAGGAACTTGCGGCAATGGAAAAAATAAGAGAAAATTGGTACGGAGGGTTTCACAAAAATAGGATTTACATGCGAAAGAATGGATGTAAGGTGGTGCCCAGGGGCCCCACGCGGGTGGCCCCTAGCCGCATGGACCCCGTTGATACGTCTCCAACGTATCTATAATTTTTGATTGCTCCATACTATATTATCTTCTGTTTTGGACATTATTGGGCTTTATTATCCACTTTTATATTATTTTTGGGACTAACCTATTGACCCAGAGCCCAGTGCCAGTTTCTGTTTTTTCCTTGTTTTAGAGTATCGCAGAAAAGGAAAATCAAACGGAGTCCAATTGACCTGAAACTTCATGGAACTTATTTTTGCAAGGAAAGCAACCCGGGAGACTTGGAGTCCACGTCAAGGAAGCTTCGAGGAAGCCACGAGGTAGGGGGCATGCCCACCCCCCTGGGCGCGCCCTCCACCCTCGTGGGCCCCTCGTGGCTCTCCTGACGTACTTCTTTCGCCTATATATCTCCATATACCCTAAAACGATCTGGGAGCACAATAGATCGGGAGTTCCACCGCCAGAAGTCTCCGTAGCCACTGAAAGCCAATCTAGACCTGTTCCGGCACCCTGCTGGAGGGGGAATCCCTCTCCGGTGGCCATCTTCATCATCCCGGTGCTCTCCATGACGAGGAGAGAGTAGTTCTCCCTCGGGGCTGAGGGTACGTACCAGTAGCTATGTGTTTGATCTCTCTCTCTCTCATGTTCTTGAGGTGATACGATCTTAATGTATCGCGAGCTTTGCTATTATAGTTGGATCTTATGATGTTTCCCCCCTCTACTCTCTTATAATGGATTGAGTTTCCCCTTTGAAGTTATCTTATCGGATTGAGTCTTTAAAGATTTGAGAACACTTGATGAATGTCTTGTCGTGCGTATCTGTGGTGACAATGGGATATCACGTGATTCACTTGATGTATGTTTTGGTGATCAACTTGCGGGTTCTGCCCATGAACCTATGCATAGGGGTTGGCACACGTTTTCGTCATGATTCTCCTGTAGAAACTTTGGGACACTCTTTGAGGTTCTATGTGTTGGTTTGAATAGATGAATCTGAGATTGTGTGATGCATATCGTATAATCATACCCACGGATACTTGAGGTGACATTGGAGTATCTAGGTGACATTAGGGTTTTGGTTGATTTGTGTCTTAAGGTGTTATTCTAGTATGAACTCTAGGGCTGTTTGTGACACTTATAGGAATAGCCCAACGGATTGATTGGAAAGAATAACTTTGAGGTGGTTTCGTACTCTACCATTATCTCTTCGTTTGTTCTCCGTTATTAGTGACTTTGGAGTGACTCTTTGTTGCATGTTGAGGGATAGTTATATGATCCAATTATGTTATTATTGTTGAGAGGACTTGCACTAGTGAAAGTATGAACCCTAGGCCTTGTTTCCTAGCATTGCAATACTGTTTGTGCTCACTTTTATCATTAGCTACCTTGCCGTTTTTATATTTTCAGATTACAAAAACCTTTATCTACCATCCATATACCACTTGTATCACCATCTCTTCGCCAAACTAGTGCACCTATACAATTTACCATTGTATTGGGTGTGTTGGGGACACAAGAGACTTTTTGTTATTTGGTTGCAGGGTTGCTTGAGAGAGACCATCTTCATCCTACGCCTCCTACGGATTGATAAACCTTAGGTCATTCACTTGAGGAAAATTTGCTACTGTCCTACAAACCTCTGCACTTGGAGGCCCAACAACGTCTACAAGAAGAAGGTTGTGTAGTAGACATCACCCGTGTCTACCCCCGACAGGTCTCGACACTTTCAGGACTCCTAGTGCCGTGGAAAAAAATCATATTAAATCCTGATGATTTTTTGACATATGTAGATATTGATTTTCTAAGAAGTCAAAAACATGCAAAAAATAAGAACCACTCTGGGCACTTAATTAGTACATTAGTCCGGAAAAATAATATAAAATGTTATAAAAATATTCAAAAGTGATAATATAATAACATAAAACAATCAAAAAAATATATAAATATGCTTGGGACGTATCAGCAAGTGTTTCTTCTTTCGTCCTTCTAACACGTACAAAAATGGAACGATAAAGCCTCGCAAGATACACATGACCACAGTGTGCAAACAACAACACAAAAGACTGTCAAGAACCTAGCGTTGAAGGCCAATGACCGACAGACGTGTTTGAAGAAGATACTGGTGCTGCATCAGTACCACATCAGCAACGTCGAGGACAGTGGCGGAGCTATGTGTGCTCCTGGGGGTGCTGTGCCCCCCTCAGCCTAAGCAAAAAGTGTGAAGGAATTTTTTTAGAGGGTTTAGATGAGTATAAATTTAGTATTTGGCCCCCTCAGGTCTGCCAGTTTTACCATTTGCCCCCCTAGACTTTCTTCCTAGCTCCGCCAGTCGTCGAGGACAAGAAGGAGGGGGAACTAGTCACTTGCAAGATCTTCTACAGGATGGTGGAGTCCATGAAAGGTCAATAAGAAAGCATTAGTATAATGTGTAAATATATGCTACCTTTATAATCCATATAGTTGCCCTACACAAAAATCTACCCGATGTACCCGAAATTGAATCGACATCCTTGCTCGAAACAACGCTCTACAAAGGACCTGCCTGGGCTCTGCGGCCCCGTCCCTACACAAGAAATATCCAAAGCAATAGCACGGTGCCCAGGACGCACCTCCAGGCAAACCATTCTCTGGCTCCTAAGCCGTTGCTCCGAGGACCGACCATGACTGCATCGGCCCAATGGGTCACATTATCCTTCTTTCTCAGCTATATTTGGTTTTGCGTCATGGGCGTAATGGTTCATCGAGTAGCGAATAGAGAAAACAAAGGAGCAAGGAGAGTAGCGACAAGCTAGGTCGAGGTGAAGGGTGTTGTGGTATTTTGAGCATAAAATGGATCCCGAATCAGGAAAAGGGTGGCGGGTATCACTTAATTAGAATCTTTTTTGAACACAATATAGAGACAGACATTCATACATACACGTATACATACACCCCTATGAACGCATGCATGCATACTTCTATCTTTATGAACACCTCCGAAAGATTGAATCGACAAAATATTTTGATATCTTCGAAGTCATCACAGACGCCTTCATAGTCGACGGAAACGTCTTCTTCCACCGAACAAACATCGCCAGAAGCGTGAAATGGGGTTCAGAAATAATCTAGCCAAAAGTTTCGACTTCTTTTTGGTTACCGCTTATTTCCCCTGGTAGAAGCTCAAACAATTTGATTTTCTTTGACCTTTTGTCTACTTCTTCTGTTTGACTAATCACACATAGCAGCTAGTACAAGTCAACACAGCATAAATCTCATCTAGAAAAACACACAGCATAAATCTAGTGTTAAAAAACCGTAAACTAAATCTAAAGTGTGATATTGTTCGTGGGGGGAGCTAATTTATTCTCTCGATCAGTTGGGAGCCGCTGACCATCTCCGGAAAAAACATGTGTCAGCGCCAACACTAGCCCCCGGTAGAACTTGGGAGCTTGCCCTGTCCGAGCGCCTCCCCGTGTGGCCGCGCCTTCTCCCGGTCGGCGACGCCTCCCTGCTTCCCCTCTAGCTCCGCGTCCCTCAGCCGACTCTCCAGCGACGGCCACCTCCCTCCGACGAGACGCCCGGCCACCCCGTCCTCCCTCAGCACCAGATCCACGGTCAACGCGGCTTCCTTGCGCGTTCCCACGGCCCCCGGCAGATCTACGCGGGCGGCGGCCCTCTCTGTCGGTGGCTGCCCCCCCGCTACCCGACGGCCCTCCTTAGCCATGGTGAGCTCCTTGTCCTCTCTTTCTTACCATGGCCGCTGAATTTGGGCAGCAACTGGGTTGGTTACTACGCCAAAGTGGGAGTAAAATCCCCCTTTGAACGCTAGGTTTTGCTGTAGGATGAAGAACTTGGTAGATTTGAGATTGTGACTCCGCTTTTGAACGCTTGCTTTCATATTATCACAATGCTTATGGGTTATGGCAAGCCATCATATGGAAAATGTAAGGTGCATTTTCCACGTTTCCAGCTTTAGCGATCTTGTGTAAGGTGCATTTTCTATGTTTCCAGCTCTTGTTATTTCGGTTTGGCACAAACATTTACAGAATAAGATTAGATGTTACATATACTAGTGTATAAGACTATGCCCCTGTGTCCAATGGCGGAGGACGATATTTTATTTTTGAGGTGGGGCGGACTCTAAAACAAAAAAAATCGATGCAGATTCAAAGTAGTCTCCATACACACTAACAGTGCACACTAATCCCTAAATTGTTTTGTGGAACATGCGATTCACAACATTAAAATGCCACCAATCACTACACTGCAGACTGCAAGCTATTTTGAAATGCTACTAAAATTCAGAAAAATATAACTCTGCCCCTTTGCTTCTGCTAGCCGCTTCCCCTTTGGTTCGTGGCGTGAGTTGCTTTCTGGGGCTGGCTTTTTTTTTTGAGGGGCTGGCTGCCTGGCTCAATCGGTTCGTGGCGCACTGGCCTGGTGCGGCACTGGTGGTTGGGCAGTGGGGCTGACCAGTGTGCGTCGCTGGGTGCTGGCTAAGGCCCAAGTAGCTGGCTGCATGGCCCAATTAGACAAAATGACTAGTGCTTTGATGTTTTCTAGTGCTCTTTTCCATCGAACGTTAGCTAGCCAGCCACAACAAACCATGTATCACTCGGTCTAGGCTGAGTAATGCGTTTCCGAAGGAGAATGTTGTAGTAGCCGACCGGCTAGGGTTTGATCGTTCATGCCATGTTTGTTCGTTCAGGAGATTGGAGGCTGCGCTAGAGTGACGAGGGTGTGAGTTGGCATTGGGTTGGGAGAGAAGAGGTCCACTGGGTTTTATAACCAAGCAAACCTCTTTTGTTCAGTTTGAGTTAAGTTGGATATGTAAGTATTGGTTCCCACAGAATTGAAGACCACAAAGAAGATCTGCACTTGTAATTTGCTTCAAAACCATTAAATGGTAATACCACAATAGACACTCAAAAGATGATTGACGAATCAAATAATTAATAGCTTAATGATTTGAATGAAAGCAATGGTTCACACAGAATTCAAGACACCCCCAAAGTTGTAGTATCAATGTAGGAGCTATGGTTTTTAATTTGTTTACAAACCTGTTTACATTCATTAGATGTTAATACCGTAATAGATACTTGAAAGAAGATAAATATATTATATCAGATTAGGAGGTTAACAGCAGAAAGCAGAAGTCCTCACACCTTTGCAAAGCGCTTTGGTTTTAAGGGGAGGTAACGACCCTCGCATGTGCTCTCCAGCCGGGATTCCTCGGTAAGGATCGTTCTCTGGGTCACAGGGCAGGGCACTGTATTCTGTTCGGTTTAGTATGAGTAATGTGTTTCGGAAGGAGAACACTGTAGTAGCCGACCGACTAGGGATAGTTCATGCCATGTTTGTTTGTTCAGGAGTTCGGAGGCTGCGCTTGATTGACGAGGGTTTGAGTTCGCATTGGGTTAGGAGAGTGGGGGGGGGGGGGTACATTGTTTTTTTTAGCCGAGCAAACCTCTTTTGTTTGAATTAAGTTGGATATGTAATTATTGGTTCACAGAGAATGAAGGCTACAAGGAAGATCTGCACTTCTAATTTGCTTCCAAATTTGTATATGCTCATTAAATGGTAACACAGTAGACACTAATACCGTTAAATGGTATTGACACAATAGACACTCCAAAGAAGGTTGGCGAATTAAATAATTAATACCTTCATATTTCGAAGAAAAGCAATGTTCACACATAATCCAGGAACCCCCACCCCGGTTGAGTCAATGTAGGAGCTTCTAATCTTTTACTTCGTTTACGAACCTGCACATTGTCATTATATGGTAGCACTTGTAATTTGCTTCCAAATCAGTATATGCTCATTAAATATTAATACCACAATAGAAACTAGAATGCAGGAGCTTCTAATCTTTTAATTTGTTTACAAACATGCATATATTCATCAATGTTCAAAAAAATCGGTAAGCGTAAGCGAATTGCAATGCCACAACTCAGAGCATTGAGCGCTTAAGCGTAGCGTAACCGCAATTAACTGTTTTTTTTTATAAATTCGTTAGAATCTAGCTCCTTTTGAATAATATGCACATGAAAAATAGGAAACATATCATAGGTAATTGAAATAGTATCTAAAATAGAAGTTCACACAATAGCTCAAACACATGTCCAACAGTAGCAAGCATCATCTCCGACTCCATACTAGACAAATTCCTCTTAAGTGCCTGTGCTATTCCTAAGTAAACAACCAACAACTAATGTTTTTAAGGCGGTAGGGCGAGGCAAGGCGCTGGGGGGGAGGGGGGGGGGAGGGCGGTGTCCTCACCGCCTAAGCGCTATGGTATAAGTCAAGGCGACGCCTTAGAGGGTTCTAAGCAGCAGAATTGAGTAGAATTTGGTAGCGGGAGGAGGTAAAACCAATGCTGTCCTGAAGAGAAGCCGAGGAGGATCTGCCGGAGAGGAGGGGAGAAGCTGCAGGAGAGGAGGGGGAGTAGGATCTGTTAGAGATGACGGGGAGTATCCGCCTGAGAGGAGGGGGACAAGCTGCGGGAGAGGTGGGAGCGGATTGGATCTGCAGCTCCAGCCGCCACCAAAGGTCCAGGTGGGGGAAAACTGGTTCGATCTCTCCGATTCCCCTGTTCATAACTGTTGGCGCGCGAGAGCCTTTGGTCCCCTCCCTTCGTTCCCGCCCAAGACTTTATTTCCCGCCTGAAGCCCCTGCCCGAGGCATCCAGATATGCCTAAGGCAGGCAGATTGGAGCCTAGGCGGACGACTTGGACGCCCTATGACCTAAGTCAGACACCTGAAGCATGTGTCTAAGGAAAGGCCGATGACTTGTGACCTGGGAGCGTCTGACGCCTAAGCATCGCCTAGGCGATGCCTTAGGGACGCCTTAAAACAATGCCAACAATTGTTGCTGGAATTAACCGATGACTAAATGTCTAAATGGGAGGAGCAATTGAGTAAGAGAGAACAAGAGAGAGCAGAGGAGGAAGAGGAGCACTTCTACACAAGAGAAGAGGGAGAGGAGGAGGGGAGGAAGAATTGAAGAACAAAAGAGGAGGAGAGGAGAGGAAGGAATCGGTCGGTCCTCACCTGAACTGATTGGTGTAGACGTCGAGGAGGACCAGGGAGCCTTGCGACTCGGAGTTGCCGCTGGCTGCCGAGGAGGAAAGCAGCTGCCAGTGTAATCAGACAGGGGCAACTGCGGCCGCAACAACCTCTCCTTTCCTGGCTTCCGTTCGTTCTAACCCTAGCCGAACTTGCCAATTTTGGCCTAGCCCTTTATACCCCTCCTTTTCCCTCCTGCCTGACTGACCCCAATGCTTTTCCCCTAGCATAATAGCGTGCAACACACTCGGCTTGCGGTTAGTGCTAAATTGGCCGCTAAAGCAAGCTTAATTTAGCTCAATGCTAAATTATGTGCTTATGGTAGAGGCGAGGCGTTAGGCCATTACTTAGTGCTTAAGCACGATTAAGCGCCTACTTAGTGCTTAAGCACGATTAAGCGCCGCCTAATAACGCTTTCTTGAGCATTGACAGTCATTAAATGGTAATACTGTAATCGATACTAGAAAGAAGATAGGCAAATTCTATGAGCTTGGGAGGTTTAAAACTTTTATTTTTTGTAGACATCCATTGGCTAAATGGTAATACCACAATAAAAATGGAAACAATATTGGCAATTTAATTGTAGTTTAATATTTCAAATAAAAGCAATTCCAGTAAGGAGAAGTCCTCACACCTTTGCAAAGCACTTTGGTTTTAAGGGGAGGTAACGATCCTCTCACGTGCTCTGTAGCCAGGATCCTTCGGTAAGGATCGTTCTTTGGGTGGCAGGGCAGGACACTGTATTCTACTCGGTTTAGGCTAAGTAATGTGTTTCCGAAGGAGAACGTTGTAGTAGCCGACCGACTAGGGTTTGATAGTTCAGTCCATGTTTGTTGGTTCAGGAGTTCCGAGGCTGCGCTTGATTGACGAGGGTTTGAGTTCGCATTGGGTCGGAAGAGGGGAGGTAGAATGGGTTTTATAGCCGAGCAAACCTCTTTTGTTTGAATTGAGTTAAGTTGGATATTTAATTATTGGTTCACAGAGAACGAAGACTACAAAGAAGATTTGCACTTCTAATTTGCTTCCAAACCTGTATACACTCATGAAATGGTAACACAATAGACACTAATAGCGTTAAATGGTATTAACACAATAGACACCCCAAAGAAGGTTGGCGAATTAAATAATTAATACCTTGAGATTTCGAATAAAAGCAATGGTTCACACATAATTCAGGAACTCCCACCCTGGTTGTAGTATAAATGTAGGAGCTTCTAATCTTTTAGTTTGTTTACAAACCTGCATATTGTCATTAAATGTAGCACCTGTAATTTGCTTGCAAATCAGTATATGCTAAATAAATGTTACTACCACAATAGTAAGTAGAATGTAGGAGCTTCTAATCTTTGAATTTGTTTATGAACATGTATATATTCATCAGTGTTCAAAAAGTCGGTAAGGGTAAGCGAATTGGAATGCCACAACTCAGAGCATTGAGCGCTTAAGCATAGTTTAACCGCAATTAAGTGTTTTTTTTATAAATTCCTTAGAATCTAGCTCCTTCTGAATAATATGCACAGGAAAATAGGAAACATAGTTTAGGTAATTGAAATAGTATCTAAAATAGAAGTTCACACCATAGCAAAAACACATGATGTTCAGACAGTAGGAGCAACATTACTAGCATCATCTCCTGACTCCATACTAGACAAAATCCTCTTGAGTGCCTTTCCTATTTCTAAATAAACAACCAACAACCAATGCTTTTATGCCGGTAAGGCGAGGTAAGTCGCTGGGGGGGGGGGGGGCGCTCACCGCTTAAGCGGCAAGTTGATGCCTTGAGGGTTCTAAGTAGTAGAATAGAGTAGAATTTGGTAGTGGGAGGAGGTAAAACCAATGCTTTCTTGGAGAGGAGCTGAGGAGGATCTTCCGAAGAGGAGGGCGAGGAGGTTTTGCTAGAGAGGAGGGGGAGAATCCGCCTGAGAGGGGGAGAAGCTACGTGAGAGGAGGTGGGGGCGGATTGGATCTGCAGCTCCAGCCTTCACCAAAGGTCCAGGTGGGGGAAAACTGGTTCAATCTCTCTGATTCCCCCTGTTTGTAACTGTTGGCATGCGAGATCCTCTTGTTCCCACCCAAGACTTTGTTTCCCACTTGAAGCCCCTACCCCTGCCCCTGCCTGATGCATCCAGATTTGCCTAAGGCGGGCAGATTGGCGCCTAGGTGGACGACCTATGACCTAAGGCGGACGCCTTAAGCATGTGGCTAAGGCAAGGCCGACGCCTTGTGACCTAGGAACGCCTTGACGCCTAAGCGTCGCCTAGGTGACGCCTTAAAAACAATGCCAACAACTATTGCTGGAATTAGCAAATGATTAAATGTCTAAATGAGAGGAACTGAGTAAGTGAGAACAAGAGAGAGCAGAGGAGGAAGAGGAGCACTTTTGCATAAGAGGAGAGGGAGAGGAGACGAACAATTGAGAATAGAAGAGGAGGGGAGAGGAAGGAATCGATTGGTCCTCATTTGGACTAATAGGTGTAGTCGTCGAGGAGGAAGACCAGGGAGCCTTGCTTCTCGGAGTTGCCGCCGGCTGTCGAGGACGAAAGCAGCTGCTGGTGGAATCAGACAGGGGCAACCGGCGCTGCAACAACGTCTCCTTTCCCAATATCCTTCCGTTCTAACCCTAGCCGAACATGCCAATTTTGGCCTAGCCCTTTATACCCACCTTTCCCTCCCACCTGACTGACCCCATTGCTTCCCCCTAGCCTAATAGCGTGCAACGTACTCATCTTGCGGTTAATGGTAAAATCGGCCGGTAAAGCACGCTATGGGCGAAGCGAGGCGTTAGGCCATACTCAAGCGCGATTAAGCGCCGCCTGATAACGCTTTCTTGAACATTTACAGTCATTAAATGGTAATACCGTAATCGATACTATGAAGAAGATTGGCAAATTCTATGGGCTTAGGAGGTTTAAAACTTCTATTTTTTGCAGACATTCATTGACTAAATGGTAATATCGCAATAAAAATGGAAAGAATATTGGCAATTTAGTTTTTAATATTTCAAATAAAATCAATTGCAGTAAGGAGAAGTCCTCACACCTTTGCAAATGCTTTGGTTTTAAGGGGAGGTAACGACCCTCGCACGTGCTCTGTAGCCGGGATCCCTCGGTAAGGATCATTCTTTGGGTGGCAGGGCAGGGCACTGTATTCTACAAGGTTTAGGCTAAGTAATGTGTTTCCGAAGGAGAACATTGTAGTAGCCGACCGACTAGGGTTTGATAGTTCAGTCCATGTTTATTGGTTCAGGAGTTCCGAGGCTGCGCTTGATTGACGAGCGTTTGAGTTGGCATTGGGTCGGGAGAGGGGTGGTACAATGGGTTTTTATAGCCGAGCAAACCTCTTTTGTTTGACACTAATGGCGTTAAATGGTATTAACACAATAGACACCCCAAAGAAGGTTGCGATGGAGTGATGAGGGTGAGAGTTGGCATTGTGTTGGGCGAGAGGAGGTCCAATGGGATTTTATAGCCGAGCAAACTTCTTTTGTTTGGATCGAGTTAAGTTGGTTATGTAAGTATTGGTTTACACATAATTGAAGATGACAAAGATCAACACTTGTATTTACTTCCAAACCTGTATACGCTCATTTAATGGTAATAACATAATAGACACTAGAAAGAAGGTTGGCGAATGAAAAAAATTAGAAAAAAGTCCATTTTACTACCCTCAACAAAGTGACCGGTTCACATAACCCCCTGATTATTTTTTCAGTTCCCTTAACCCCCTAATCTATTCAGTACCGTTCAAAATTCCTCTCTGATGGGTTTGCTCAGATTGTTTGCTGACATGGACGTGGTCAAAGCGGTATTTGACCAGCTAGTGGGTCCCTGGAAACCACGTCACAATTTTGAGCCTTGTTTTTCTTCCACACCGAGCTCTGAGCTGCTTCTTCCACGGCCACCGCTTGTCTCCTCGTGGCCTGAAAATACCCCAAGGCCATCTAGCTTGTCCCTAAGTCCCGCCTCGTTCCCCTGTACCTCCACGTCAAGGGGATCGGCTAGAGTGTCCCCTAGAGCGTCGCCCCCGAGCTCCCTCCCTCGCATCCGACCACTGTTCTCTGCACTAAATTGGGCGTCGGCAAGACGCCCGAGGACTCTCTACTCAACGCTTCCGGTCCGCGGCACACTAGCCAGGATCCTAGACATCACCACGGTGAGCGCCGCTACGTCCTGTGCCTGCTGCACGTCGTCGTGCTCCGGCCAACGCCTTGGTCGCCCATGGCCGCGCTCACCTACCTCCCATGCCTCTTCTACAGCGCAGTGAAGACACTCCGGCCAGCGCCTCAGTTGTTCGCGCCGCGCTCACCGACCTCCCCTACATCTTCTACAGAGCAGTAAAATGAATTGCAGCGGGCAGCAGAGCTTGGCCACGATGTGCGAGGTCCTCGGAGATGCGCAGCTCAAAATGGAAGGGTTGTACTTCAGGGGAGCACCATGTTGCTCGGGAAACAAAGGAGAAGAAGTAGGGGTCGCCAGAGGAAGAGATCGAGGCAGCGGGTTCTCCGTACGCCGCGGGGGTGCTCCTCCGAGGCATGGCGTTAGTGCGAGCGCTTGGTGCGGCGGCAGGAGATGGACCGTGTGCTCGGTTGCGTCAGGTTGGTGTCGTTGGTCAGCTCCTCGCCCTCGTCGTGTTCTATGGCGCATGGTCTTCTGACCCAGGCCGATGCCCGTTTTTTGCATGGCAGAGGAGATGATGTTGTCCTCCATCCCAAGCTAGACGACGAGATGCGCGCCATAGCGTGGCCTTGTGGAGATTGGATGGGCGGCTAGGCGAGAGGGAAGACAGAGACCGGCACGCTGCGCGGGGGGAAGGAGATGCGGTCAGGTGGCGGAGCTCTGAGGAGTCGCCGGCTAACGGCGGGGTCAAGGAGCCCCAACCTGACAAGGGTGCCCCATTGGTCAAATACCGCTTTGACTACCTTCACGTCAGCAAAACAAATGAGCAAACCCAGCTAAGATGTTTTGTGAACGGTATAGGATAAATCAGGGGGTTAAGGGAGCAGAAAAAATGGTCAGGGTGTTATGTGAACCAGCCACTTTGTTGAGGGGAGGAAAATGGACTTTTTTCAAAAAATTAATAGCTTAACATTTCGAATAAAAGCAATGGTTCACACAAAATTGAAGACCCCCCCCCCCCTCGCCCAGTTGTAGTATCAATGTAGGAGCTTCTAATCTTTTGATTTCTTTAGAAACCTGTATACGTTCATTAAGTGGTAATACCACAATGGATAGTAAGAAGACCGGCAAATTGATTGCTTAATATTTTGAAGAATAAAAGCAATTGTTCACACAAAATTCAAGCCTCCCTTGCCAACCCCTGTTCTCCTCCCAAAAAAGGAACCACTCTTAGACTAAACGTCAGGCACATTTGGACGCGGGTTACTATTGGTTTTAGATCAAGTCCTTTTGTATCTATTTTGGGGTTTTGTTAGAGAGAGGTTGTGAGAGTTCCTCAACTCCTTGAGGTACAATTGGGTGAATCAATTGGAGATTTTGCTTAATCTTGGCATGGCTTAAGTGCACAGAGATAAGGTGAATCCAATTGCCATTGCAACTCCTATGGTCAGATTACTGGTGAGGTCCGATCTTTGTTTAGCCTCACCATTGTTTTTGAGTCGAACGACTAGTCAACGAGTCGCAACTGGCAGGCCGACTCAACATGTCGACTAGACTACTTGGCTGAGTCGAGCAACTCAATCGACCTGTCGTGGTTTTGAGTCGACGAGTCAAATTGGCCCCACCTGTAATTTGTTTCTTCTATTTGCTTGCCCAATCTCCCCTGGAAACCTAGATCGCTCAACCCCCGCGCCCCCGACCTAAACTTCTCCTGTGACCCTCTCTCTTGGTCGGCGCAGCTGCCCCACAATCCTGCCGGCCGGCGCCGTCGCAAGCTGGTCTGCTCCTCCCCTGGTTTCTGTTTATGCTGGTCTGCTCCTCCCCTGGTTGCTACGACTGCTAGTCTACTCCATTGATTGCCGCCCGCTGCTGCAGGTCTGCTCCTCCCCTGGCAACTCACGTCGACTAGTCGACCATGAATATTGACTAGTCCCCCCCCCCTAAGTAAGGATCATTCTTTGGGTGGTGTGTTTTTGAAGGAGAACACTGTAGTAGCCGGCTGGCTAGGGTTCGTTTGTCCAGGATTATGAAGGATGCGATGGAGTGATGAGGGCATTGTGTTGGGAGTTGGGAGGTCCAATGGAATTTTAAAGCCGAGCAAACCTCTTGTTTGGATCGAGGTAAGCTGGATATGTAAGTATTGGTTTACACACAATTGAAGATTACAAAGAAGATCCACACTTATAATTTGCTTCCAAACTGTATACGCTCATTCAATGGGAATAACGCAATAGACACTAGAAAGAAGGTTGGTGAATGAAATTATTCATAGCTTAACATTTTGAATACCCTAGTTGTAAACATGTATACGTTCATTAAGTGGTAATACCACAATGGATAGTAAGAAGAAGACCGGGAAATTCATTGCTTAGTATTTTGATGAAAAAAAGCAACTATTCGCACAGAATTCATGCCCCCCTCCGAACCCCCGTTCTCCTCCCAAAATAGGAACCACTCTTAGACTAAACCTCATGCACATTTAGCCACGGGTTACTACTGGTTTCAGATCAAATCCTTCTGTATCTATTTTGGGGTTTTGTTATAGAGAGCTTGTGAGAGTTCCTCCATTCCTTGAGGTACAATTGGGTGGATCGATCGGAGATTTTGCTTAATCTTGACATGGATTAAGCGCACAGAGAGAAAGTGAATCCACTTGTGAGTGTAACTCGTATGCTCAGATTACTAGTGAGGGTCGATCTTTGTTTAGCCTCAACACTATTTTTGAGTCGAACGACCAGTCGACATGTCGACTGACTAGTTGGCTGAGTCGAGCGAGTGTCGGACGAGTCAATTTGGCCCCAACTGTCATTTTTTTCCTATTTGCTTACCCAATCCCCCTGGAAACCTAGATCGCCAGTCCCCTCCCCCCTTTCGACCAAACTTCTCCCGCGACCCTCTCTCTTGGCCGGCGCCGCCGCCCCGCAATCCTACCGGCCGGCGTCGCCGCAAGTTGGTCTGCTCCTCCCTTGGTTGCTGCAGCTCCTCCCCTGGTTGCCGCCGGTTGCTGCAGGTCTGCTCCTACCCTGGTAACTCAGGTCGACTAGTCGATCATCCTTTGGGTGGCGTGTTTTTGAAGGAGAAAACTGTAGTAGCCGACTGGCCATGATTCGATTTTGCAGGAGTTTGGAGGCCGCGATGGAGTGATGAGGGCTTGAGTTGGCATTGTGTTCGGAGAGCGTAGGCCGAATGGAATTTTATAGTCGAGCAAACCTCTTTTGTTTGGATCGAGTTAAGCTGGATATGTAAGTACTGGTTTACACAGAATTGAAGATTACAAAGATGATCCACACTTGTAATTTGCTTCCAAACATGTATACACTCATTAAATGGTAATAACACAATAGACACTAGAGAGAAGGTTGGCGAATGAAAAAAATTAATAGCTTAACATTTTGAATAAAAGCAATGGTTCACACAAAATTGAAGACCCCCCCCCTCGCCCAGTTGTAGTATCAATGTAGGAGCTTCTAATCCTTTGATTTGTTAAAAAACTTGTATACATTCATTAAGTGGCAATACCACAATGGATAGTAAGAAGACCGGCAAATTGATTGCTTAATCTTTTGACGAAGGAGAAGATGGGAAAACTTTGTTTTTGCCACTCTAGTTTTTGCCTACTTTGCTTATGCCACTCCCGAATAGAGCAATTGTTCACATAGAATTCAAGCCCCTCCTTCCCAACCCCTGTTCTCCTTCCAAAACAGGAACCACTCTTAGAGTAAACCTCATGCACATTTGGCCGTGGGGGTTACTACTGGTTTCAGATCAAATCCTTCTGTATCTATTTTGGCGTTTTGTTATAGAGGTTGTGAGAGTTCCTCCACTCCTTGAGGTATAATTGGGTGGATCGATCGGAGATTTTGCTTAATCTTGACATGGATTAAGCGCACAGAGAGAAAGTGAATCCACTTGCCAGTATAACTCGTATGCTCAGATTACTTGTGAGGGCCGATCTTTGTTTAGCCTCAACACTGTTTTTGAGTCGAACGACCAGTCACGACTAGTCGACGAGTTGCAATTGGTAGGTTGACTCAACATGTCGACTTGACTAGTCGGCTGAGTTGAGCGACTCAATCGACTAGTCGTGGTTTTTGAGTCAAACGAGTCAAATTGACCCGACTTGTCATATTTTTTTCTATTTGCTTGCCCAATCCCCCTGGAGACCTAGATCGCCCAGTCCCCTCCCCCCTTCCAACCCAACTTCTCCCGTGACCCTCTCCAGGCCAGGGCCGCCGCCCCACAATCCTGCCGGCTGGCGCCGCTGCAGGCCGGTCTGCTCCTCCCCTGGTTGCCGCCAGCTGTTGCATGTGTGTTCCTCCCCTGGTAACTCATGTCGACTAGTCGACCATTAGTCTTGACTAGCCCCCCCACCCCCCAAGTAGGGATCGTTCTTTGGGTGGTGTGTTTTCGAAGGAGAACACTGTAGTAGCCGGCTGGCTAGGGTTTGTTTTTTTAGGTTTTTGGATGCTGCGATGGACTGATGAGGGTGAGAGTTGGCATTGTGTTGGGAGAGGTTAGGTCCAATGGAATTTTATAGTCGGGCAAACCTCTTTTGTTTGAATCGAGTTAAGCTTGATATATGTAAGTATTGGTTTACACAGAATTGAATATTACAACGATGATCCACACTTGTAATTTACTTCCATACCTGTATACGCTCATTAAATGGTAATAACACAATAGACACTAGAAAATAGGTTGGCGAATGAAAAAAATTAATAGCTTAACATTTTGAATAAAAGCAATGGTTCACACAAAATTGAAGACCCCCCTCCCTCGCTCAGTTGTAGTATCAATGTAGGAGCTTCTAATCCTTCGATTTGTTAAAAAACTTGTATACATTCATTAAGTGGTAATACCACAATGGATAGTAAGAAGAAGAATGACAAATTGATTGTTTAATCTTTTGATGAATAGAGCAATTGTTCACATAGAATTCAAGCCCCTCCTTCCCAACCCCTGTTCTCCTTCCAAAACAGGAACCACTCTTAGACTAAACCTCATGCACATTTGGCCGCGGGGATTACTACTGGTTTTAGATCAAATCCTTCTGTATCTATTTTGGCGTTTTGTTATAGAGAGGTTGTGAAAGTTCCTCCACTCCTTGAGGTATAATTGGGTGGATCGATCAGAGATTTTGCTTAATCTTGACATGGATTAAGCGCATAGAGAGAAAGTGAATCCACTTGCCAGTATAACTCGTATGCTATTACTTGTGAGGGCCGATCTTTGTTTAGCCTCAGCACTGTTTTTGAGTCGAACGACCAGTCGTGACTACTCGACGAGTCGCAACTGGCAGGTCAACTCAACATGTCGACTTGACTAGTTGGCTGAGTTGAGCGGCTCAATCGACTTGTCGTGGGGTTTTGAGTCAAACGAGTCAAATTGGCCCCACCTGTCATATTTTTTTTCTATTTGCCCAATCCTCCCAGGAGACCTAGATCGCCCAGTCCCCTCCCCCCTTCCAACCAAACTTCTCCTGTGACCCTCTCTTGGCCAGTGCCGCCGCCCCACAATCCTGCCGGTTGGCGCCGCTGCAAGCTGGTCTGCTCCTCCCCTGGTTGCCGCCGACTGGTGCATGTGTGCTTCTCCCCTGGTAACTCATGTCGACTAGTCGACCATGAGTCTTGACTAGCCCCCCACCCCCAAGTAAGGATCGTACATTGGGTGGTGTGTTTCCGAAGGAGAACACTGCGGTAGCCGGCTGGCTAGGGTTCGTTTTTTCAGGAGTTTGGATGCTGCGATGGAGTGATGACGGCGAGAGTTGGCATTGTGTTGGGAGAGGTTAGGTCCAATGGAATTTTATAGTCGAGCAAACCTCCTCTTTTGTTTGGATCGAGTTAAGCTGGATATGTAAGTATTGGTTTACACAGAATTGAAGATTACAAAGGTGATCCACACTTGTAATTTGCTTCCAAACCTGTATACGCTCATTAAATGGTAATAACACAATAGACACTAGAAAGAAGGTTGGCGAATGAAAAAAAAATTAATAGCTTAACATTTTGAATAAAAGCAATGGTTCACACAAAATTGAAGACCCCCCCCTCGCCTAGTTGTAGTATCAATGTAGGAGCTTCTAATCCTTTGAATGGCGAAAGGGGGATGTGCTGCAAGGCGATTAAGTTGGGTAACGCCAGGGTTTTCCCAGTCACGACGTTGTAAAACGACGGCCAGTGAATTGTAATACGACTCACTATAGGGCGAATTCAAGCCCCTCCTTCCCAACCCCTGTTCTCCTTCCAAAACCGGAACCACTCTTAGACTAAACCTCATGCACATTTGGCCGCGGGGATTACTACTGGTTTCAGATCAAATCCTTCTGTATCTATTTTGGGGTTTTGTTATAGAGAGGCTGTGAGAGTACCTCCACTCATTGAGGTATAATTGGGTGGATCGATCGGAGATTTTGCTTAATCTTGACATGGATTAAGCGCACAGAGAAAGTGAATCCACTTGCCAGTATAACTCGTATGCTCAGATTACTTGTGAGGGCCGATCTTTGTTTAGCCTTAGCACTGTTTTTGAGTCGAACGACTAGTCACGACTAGTCGACGAGTCGCAACTGGCAGGTCGACTCAACATGTCGACTTGACTAGTTGGCTGAGTTGAGCGACTCAATCGACTAGTCGTGGTTTTTGAGTCGAACGAGTCAAATTGGCCCCACCTGTCATATTTTTTTTTCTATTTGCTTGCCCAATCCCCCTGGAGACCTAGATCGCCCAGTCCCCTCCCCCCTTCCAACCAAACTTCTCCCGTGACCCTCTCTTGGCCGGTGCCGCCGCCCCACAATCTTGCCAGCTGGCGCCGCTGAAAGCTGGTCTGCTCCTCCCTTGGTTGCCGCCGGCTGCTGCACGTGTGCTCCTCCCCTGGTAACTCATGTCGACCAGTCGACCATGAGTCTTGACTAGCCCCCCCACCCCCCAAGTAAGGATCGTTCTTTGGGTGGTGTGGTTTTGAAGGAGAACACTGTAGTAGCCGGTTGGCTAGGGTTCGTTTTTTCAGGAGTTTGGAGGCTGCGATGGAGTGATGAGGGCTAGAGTTGCCATTGTGTTGGGAGAGGTTAGGTCCAATGGAATTTTATAGTCGAGCAAACCTCTTTTGTTTGGATCGAGTTAAGCTGGATATGTAAGTATTGGTTTACACATAATTGAAGATTACAACGATGATCCACACTTGTAATTTGCTTCCAAACCTGTATACGCTCATTAAATGGTAATAACACAATGGACACTAGAAAGAAGGTTGGCGAATGAAAAAAAAATTAATAGCTTAAATTTTGAATAAATACAATGGTTCACACAAAATTGAAGACCACCACCCCCCCCGCGCCCCTTGCCCTGTTGTAGTGTCAATGTAGGAGCTTCTAATCCTTTGATTTGTTAAAAAACTTGTATACATTCATAAAGTGGTAATACCACGATGGATAGTAAGAAGAAGACCGGCAAATTGATTGCTTAATCTTTTAATGAATAGAGGAATTGTTCACATAGAATTCAAGCCCCTCCTTCCCAACCCCTGTTCTCCTTCCAAAACAGGAACCACTCTTAGACCACCCCCCCCCCCCCCCCCCCAAGTTGTAGTATCATTGTAGGAGCTTCTAATGCTTTGATTTTTTTACAAACCTGTATACGTTCATTAAGTGTTAATACCACAATGGAAGACTGGGAAATTGATTGCTCAATACCACAACCTGTATACGTTCATTAAGTGACTCAATCGACTAGTCATGGTTTTTGAGTCGAACGAGTCAAATTGGCCCCACCTGTCATATTGTTTTCTTATTAGCTTGCCCAATCCCCCCTGGAAACCTAGATCGCCCAGTCCACTCCCCCGCCCAAACCTCTCCTGCAACCCTCTCTCTTGGCCGGCGCCGCCGCAAGCTGGTCTGCTCCTCCCCTGGTTGCTGCTGCTGCTGGTCTGCTCCTCCCCTAGTTGCTGCGGCTGCCGGTCTGCTCCTCCCCTGGTTGCCGCCGGCTGCTGCAGGCCTGCTCCTCCCCTACCCCAGAACGACTTGTCGACTCATCGACTTGAAAACCTTGAGCCTCAAGCACTGCTCTTTCTCCAGGATTAATTCTTAGAAGTTGCCGTGTTCAGTTGGAAGTTATGATCTTGCAAATGATCCAGGATATTTTCTGCTTTTTATGTGTGTGTGATTTGGGTTTGAATCGGGGCCCTTAAGGTTTGTTTTTGGAGTTTGCGTTCAAATTATTGACGGGCAGACTGGTATCCTTTTCCTTTTTTGTTTTGGGAAATCATTTGGGTTACATTTTAGTGTTGCTTTAAGCTTAAAGATGATATGCAAGTGCCACTTTCTTGGTTAGAAACAGCCGCATTGCATGAGAATTTCGTATGTACATTGACTTAGGGTTATTCTCTGGAGTCGATGCTTTTGGTTCGAACTTATGATCTTACAATTGATCAAGGATATTTTTTTTGGCTTAGAGTTATTATCTTCCAAGGGTGCAGTCAAAATTATGTTCATTTTTGTTATTTCAGTTCGAATCTTGGTCCTCCGGGTTGTTTGTGATTTTGGGTTTCAAGGTAACTATGGAGGTGCTATTTTAGTGACATGTTAGTGTTGCTTTTAGCTTAGAGATATTGTGCAAGTTCCACTTCTTTGGTTTAAAAGAAAGTAACACTATTACATGGAAATCTTATATGAGCATTACACATTTGTGATAAAGAGACCGGTATACTTCTCTTTTTGTTTTGTGAAATTATTTGGGTTATAGTTAGTGTTGCTTTAAGCTTATAGATGATGTTTAAGTGCTATTTTCTCAGTCAGAAGCAGTATTACTTGAGAATTTTGTATGCATGTTGAGTTAGGATCATTGCTCTAGGTTTGGTTCATACTTATGGTCTTGCAACTGATTAAGGCATTTTTGGGCATAGAGTTTTTTTCTTCCAAGTGTGTGGTCAAAATTATGTTCATTTTTGTGATTTGAGTTTGGATATGGGCTTCTGGTTGTTTCTGGAGTCCGGAGTCAAGGTAGTAACCATGGAGGTGGCTGATCCTTTATTTCTGTGAAATTATTTTAATGGCATGTTAGTTTTGCTTTAATCTTAGAGATACTGTACAAGTGCTAATCCTTTGGTTAGTGACTTGGAAATATCATATGAGCAGTACACATAATTGTGGTAATTTCATCTCTTTTCTGCATGGTCTTCTTCGCATGGAATAGTTGTGTCTGATGCATTTATGTGTGGCTGAAGGAGCTTACCGAGTGTATCTTTATCAGTTAGGATCAGTGATCGCAGCGAAAGCCAAAACAAGCCTGTTCTAATTTTAGAATCCAGTTCAAACAGTAGGTGCTAAATGCTCCTGTACTAATGTAATTCGAGTGCTAATTCCTTTTTTTTATCATGTTTCTGTTTGTAAAATGTTCTATTTTTTCTTTGCTCATGCGGAGTTTCAATGGAAAAAGAATATTCCTGTGTTCTAAGTTCTAAGCCAAGTCACATTCACTTGATCTTGTATCCATAGGTTATTGCCGATTTTATTTCAATACAGATGACTGATCTGTTCCTTCTGTTTCATATGATAAACAACAATTAATGGTGAGTCTGAACATGGTCACTCTTCCGGTACCAAGTGTTATTTCGACGGATATTTTGCTAGTGGACAAGTTGTGTTTGTATCCTTGATAAATGATAATACATAGATAAAATGATAACTCCCTTTGGTTTTGTTTCATATACTTTTGTCATTCTACATTCAGATGAATAAAAGCATCTTATATGATTGGTCAATGTGTCTGCAGGTAGAATCTGTGTCCTGCTACTGCAGGGTAGATGGAGGCCTTAAAACTGTTGTCAATGCTAGAAAGTTCGTCCCTGGTGCTAGACTGTGCATGCAACCTGATGTCAAACCGAACAAGCGCAAGTCAAGGAGCTCACGCAAGGAGAGGTGCCGAACTCAGGCGCCACTTCTGCCTGGACTTCCTGATGACCTGGCTATTTCATGTCTGATACGGGTTCCTCGAGTGGAGCACCCTAATCTTCGTTTAGTCTGTAAAAGATGGAGCCGACTTTTATCTGGTAATTATTATTACTCACTGCGGAAGAAATTTGGCATGGCAGAAGAATGGGTTTATGTCTTCAAAAGGGATCGTGATCAGAAAATATCTTGGCATGCCTTTGACCCGGTGCACCAGCTCTGGAAGTCACTTCCTCCAGTACCGCCAGAGTATTCGGAAGCCGTGGGATTTGGTTGCGCTGTTCTCAGTGGCTGCTATTTGTACTTATTTGGTGGCAAAGACTCAGTGCGAGGTTCTATGAGGCGTGTTGTATTTTACAATACTCGGACAAACAAATGGCACCGGGCCCCAGATATGCTACGGAAGCGGCATTTCTTTGGTTTTTGTGTCATAAACAACTGCCTCTATGTTGCTGGTGGGGAGTGTGAAGGGATACAGAGAACTCTAAGGTCTGCAGAGGTTTACAATCCGAACAGGAATAGATGGTCTTGCATTACTGAAATGAGCATAGGAATGGTGCCTTTCATTGGAGTTGTATATGATGGCAAGTGGTTCCTAAAAGGATTTGATTCTCACCGGCAGATTGTGAGCGAGGTCTATCTGCCAACATCCAACATGTGGTCAACCACTGGTAATGAACTGGTTGCAGGCTTACGGAATCCAAGCATTTCATTTAACGGTCGTCTTTATTCAGTGGATTGTCGGGATGCCTGCAAGCTAAGAGTTTATGATGGGGACAAGGGATTGTGGACAAGGTTCATGGACAGTCGACGCCATCTGGGCAGCTCACGGTCTTTTGAAGCTGTGGCTTTGGTCTCACTGGATGGAAAGATCTGTGTTATCCGTAATAACATGGGCATCACCCTTGTTGATGTCTGTGACCCAACAACAGTTATTGAGATTGACAGTGCCCGCATGTGGGAGAGTTTTGCCCGGAAGGGCCAGCACAGGTCTTTCATGGCAAACTTGTGGGCAACAATTGCAGGGCGTCATTTAAAGACCCACATTATCCATTGCCAAGTGCTCCAAGTTTGAATGTGTCTGTCTGTCAAGTGGATACATGTTCAAATGTATTTAATTGTTGTCAGAAAGATAATCAGATTTTGAAAGAAAGCCCTTGATTAGAAGCTGAAATATGGATGCCAGTACGACGACAGTACCCCACGGGGGGGGGAGGCATCATGTTACCGCATTGAACATCATCGATTGATTCCATTCCTACAAATTCTGAGGTGTCAACCAAGTTGCTTGATGTTTATCAAAGAGGGGGCCAGAGCAATGGTTGTCATCGTGAGACGAACAAGAACCTTCCGTAGCACCAATGGTGTATCCGGAAGCACCCGTGATCTTTCTGAGCTGACACTTTAGGATTTTGGTTAGCCGATGCTGCTGGCGATAGGCAGCAGAAATTGCACTTCACCCTCATGTCCATGGATGTGGTTTTATTCCTATTTGGCATATGTATTGTAGCAGCAGACTATATAGACTTGAAATGTAAGAAATGGAATAACAGTGTTTGGTTTGTGCCAAAACCAATGCTACCCCAAATTTGGCTAGCCAACGATTGGCAACAAGTTTGGCTTGATGATTTGGGCACAAACCAAATCACACCCTAATTCTATGTTTATGCTTTGGAATTCCTTCTTGGCTGGGAACTTTTGGCATCTGCAAGTGGATGCAATGTGGCTATATATTCTGAATGGAAAAGATTGTCATAGATATTTCATGTATGAGTTGCAATCTTTGCAGTGATCAGCTGATGCAATTACTAATATCATGTATCCAAGGAATCTATGTTTGTTTTATTATTTACAAAAGATAGAATTGAAAGGGTGGAATAAAAGAAATTTTGGTTATGGAATGACCTGGGCCAGTGGTGCAGTGCATGGTATCCCTCCACTGATGAAGAGATGAGCCAGTAGAGTAATTCTCATTAGATGGATACAAATGGAAACATATGAGAATTTTTTTTTTGTGGATGGAAACATATGAGATTTGAGCTCACTGAAGTAATTTTCATTAGAAGAATCAAAATGGAAACATATGAGATTTGAGCCCAGTAAAATAATTTTCATTGGAAGAATCAAAATGGAAACATATGAGATTTGAGCTCAGTAAAATAATTTTCATCAGAAGAATACAAATGGAAGCATATGAGAGATTGAGCCCAGTAAAATATTTTTCATTAGAAGAATCAAAATGGAAACATATGAGATTTGAGCTCAGTAAAATAATTTTCATTGGAAGAATCAAAATGGAAACATATGAGATTTGAGCTCAGTAAAATAATTTTCATCAGAAGAATACAAACGGAAGCATATGAGAGATTGAGCCCGGTAAAATATTTTTCATTAAATGAATGAAAAATAAAAAACATACGTGACTGAGCCACCGAATTTTCCATTAAAAAATTAAAAAAAAAGATGGTGGTCTGTTATGGAAGGACTCCGAACCAGAACGAGCCCATGGTGCAGCGGCCTGTTAACCTTCCACCGTTGGAAGCGGACAGTGAGCGCTGCTCTGTGAAACCAGCCTAACGCGGTGCCTGTCACTTCAGGGACAGAGAGGCCGAAGCTTCCGCAACAGCCCCCCAGCCCACTACCAACTTGGACCGGGCAGGCCAGCATGTTACAACACGAGCCCAGGTCCAGAGTCCACACCAAACATCCAACACCACCTTAACGCCCCCACATGGGTGACAAGCTCTCGTGACTGAGCTCGGCGATTCCACTGCGCCAGCCGGGTATTTAAGCTGGTGTTTCTGCTTGTCGACAAGCGAGGTGGGACTAAAGATGGTGGAGTGGGGTAACCGATTTTTGTGTCCGCGGCGGACTGGCGGGTTGTAGGCTGGAAACAGGCCGACGCACGACTCGAGGCTGTGGGCTGTTGTGGGCTGTGTGCTCTTTTTCCTTCCCATTTCCACTCCGTTCGGTCTGTTTCCAGCAGGCTTCGTACTGATTTTTTTCCTACTTTTTAGGCGTTTCTCTTGATGGCTAAATGAAGTTATATTGAAGGCACTCAACTTTACAAAAAAAAAGTACCGATGACTCAGTCAATTTATGGTTATGCTTATCGGTTGCTTGACGATCATTAGACAGGACGAAAGAGATGATGAAGACAACTGCGATGACGAACTGCTGATAGTATTTTTATGTCGATGATCCGCGCATATCCGACCTTCCATTTGCACGCAAGTCAAGACCATGGGCTGCTAAGCCCCTGCACCAGTGGTCAAGGGGATGCCATACCAGGGGCTGCTAATAATGTGATCAAGAGAAATACAATATGATTCTCAAAAATGAAAAAGAGGAATATATTACTGTATATAGGAAAAAACCTGACACTGCCAAATCTACTTCGTCCTTCGGATGGAGACATCTCTGTACTCTTTAAACATGAAAGAGTTTGGATGCTTGCTTGGCCCATGTGGCTGACAACTTGACACAGTTTTAAAACTAACCCATACTACCTACCCACACAAATTTCCTGCTAAAGAACTCTGATTTTCATGCACCCTGTAAGGTCCCAAAAAATAAACTTTGCGCGGCGTATATAGGGAATCTTACATCACATGAGAGCTACTAGTGCTGAAGAATTATTGGTGTCTGCTAGTCTGATAGGCCAGTTTGGTCACCTTTTTAGCGAGACGGCGCCGACGAAGCTCAGTTAAAGGTGGTCTTACCACCTAATACGTTCATGATTCACGACTGGCAGGCAAGCAGAGGCGGCTATGGTAGCTCCTGGTGTCCTGGATGACCAACTTTTGCCATGCACGCATGACTTGATCAGAGATCTACCAAGATCTGTATACGACTTCAGGGCATGAAGTCTGTTCTTGAATTCACATTGTTTTGCTGACCAGCTACAGTGATTTTGTTTTTACTGAATGAAAGGTGAATTTACCCTGTGGAAGATATGGACTCTACAAAAGCTATGACTTTCAAGCAACAAAATCAGCACAGTATCTTCACCCTTAAGCGAATCATTGACGACTTCATGCTTTGGACGCACCGGATGAAGAAAGAGCACAAACAGTCCGCCTCCTTGTGTAATTCACCTTTGTAATCAGGCAAACGCTGGGTTACAAATTTGAGAAATATATTCAGGTGGAGAGCTAGCTCCCCCCGGGTGATTTTTCAAAAAAAGAGAGAGGTGAAATTAACAATGCTTGTAACTCTGTTGGGACACAAGGTATCCTTCTGTTCTATTGTTTGAACTAGTTTTTTACCGGTGGCTCTGCTTAACTGATTGACGAGTTACCGCTAGCTTGCAATGCACATGCTGGTATGAAACTGCCAGTATATAGCTAACGAAATTAACATACATAGTAACAAGCACATGCTCAAATTTCTGTTAAAGACATATCATTTCTTGTTTTCTCAGAACTTAGGATTAACTTTCTTTTACTTTTTTGATTACTTCTTGAGCTCTGAGCGAGCTTGTTCTGGACCGGGGGTAATCCTCCTTAATAAAGGGGCTGCATGCATCTTTCTGATGCAGAGGCCAGGGGTATCCTCTTTTTCTAAAAAAAAACTAGCACCTCATTTCACTTTCACCTCTTTTCTATTGTCACAAGTCCTCAAAGGCATCATACCTATTTACTATTTGTTTCACCACATTGTTTTGTCGTGTTGTGACCCATGTGTTTGGCGTTTGTGGTTGTAGTTTGTTGGGACCGTTTGTCGGCCGGCCTCGAGGATTCATGCTTTAGTAGTGATAAGCACGTGGTCAAGTTTGTAACGGTTTTCATGCAATTATTGTAGCTTGGCAATTCTCTTCTACTTAATTAATCGATGTGACAAATCTTTTGCCTTCAATTCAAGTAAACGTGAAAGTGTCTTAAGATTTCATTCTACATAGGGTCTTAATATAAATGTGAAAGTGTGCAATGTTTGCACACTTTCACATTTAATGCCAACCGTCCGTGTACCATCATTTTAATATACCTTGATGTACAAGTTATTTTTACCAGCGATCCTAATTTCTATGGAGAGGTTGAAGTTAGGTTTTCCTTAATTAACCAAGAGGTGTACTGTTTTTTTTATCCGGTTTCCCTCCTTATCTGGACGATCTCTCTTCTTCTTGATACAATTGTTCAGTATACGAGCATTAGAGATCGCTTTTAGTTTTCAAATGATATTTTAATAAATCTCTATAAAAATAAAATAAAGAAAGAAAGACCAAAGCCCCTCACAGAACTTCTGAAAGAGGCGAGAACCCAAAGTCTCGTCCGAGTTGGCTTGGCTAGGCCCAAAATCCATGCAACTATTCATTTGGCCTCGAGTAGATATACAACTAGCAGGTGTATTATTATATTTATATTTTCTTGAAAATATCATACGGTAAACTATATTTCAGAATGTAGCAAAAATGTGTTTCTCATGAAACATGTCCATACTTTGATAGTGATATTTTCATTAAGTGCATTGGGTTGTTACAATAAAGATGGACATACAAAAGATTGATGAATATTTTACTGTTCCCTCTCAATCTTGCTCCACTCTCGCTCCTCCATTTTTTTTCGAATCTTACCAATTTGAGGTTATTTTGACCAAGAGCTAACCTCCTATTTGAACCTAGTGAACTCTTTATCCACCCATCTCTTCGTTGGATGTATTATGCCTTTTTCATCTTAGACTAGATGTCTATGTCGTTTCACAATTGCAAGGCAACTTTGACCAGTTTAGCTTATTGAAGAAATGTCATTAAATTCTTTCTCACTAACTTTGATGAGGGTTTGTTCTCTCCAAACTTATATTTGTAGTAGAAGTACAACCATGTTGCATACTTGACATTTTCTGGTCTCTCTCTCATCATAGCTTCTTTTCTAGTTGCACTCGTATTGTTTACGCTATTTCACACATTCGTCTATGGTGATGAAAGATTCAAATCCATATGATCTCTTTAGGTTCATATGTATTATATTCTAGGGGTTTCTCAAAAAGGAATTATGAAGGTATAGTAAAAAGTTCAAAACATTCTAAAAGCATTCATGTTGCTTGCTCAACCATAATCAACTTGTTTTGATCATGCAATTGTTGTTTCCTAGGGCTTATGCTTGTAGCACCGAACCAACTTATTACACACTTGACATTATTTATCGACTCTAATATTTACAGCTGCAGTCACGACAAGGGTTTGCTTCCTTCATATGTTACGCCGCTTGTACACATATCACACTAGAAAAGTCCACATATTGTGCCTACATGTCATGCATGTTTTGCACCTAGTCCTGGTGCACGTATACTTGTCTTGCTAGGTCTATGTTATCTTGCACTTGATTCGCAATCCAAACCCTGGAAGCAACTGACAAAGTTCTTCTACATGTAGCAATCCAAACCCTAGAAGCCACTGATAATGGTCTTCCATATGAACCATCATTGTCTCTCGCCGTAGTTATACGAACTTCGCCAGTGACTGTCCATCCAAACATACTTCTATGGGTCTTTATTCCACCGAAGCTAATGTCTTTTTCATACAATTGAATCCATGCATAACTGAACCACACATGTTAATACATCGAAAGCATGCTATGCTAGCGATATTCGTATTGTGTCACTTTTATATCTTATGATATGTAATAGTGGTGGGCCTAGAATTTTAGGTGCCACAATTTACATACGTTGTATAGACAAGCAAACTGCCATATGTAAATCTTATTCTAAAATTTAGCTATTTATGGAAACGCATTAAAATTGCTAAGCTTGTTGTTAATTCATCGATGACATAAGAGATGATGTCACTGCATGCAATAAATGATACTTTTTTGGATTGAGTACCATAATTGTCCATTAGAAGGATGCCATAGATATAGTGCGGGCCTAGAATTTTAGCACCAAGGTTACCTCAATTTACATATTTGGTGTATAGACAACATAACTATAATACACATGCTCAATTTTTGTGAAAAAAAATACAATATAAATAGTACCATTTGATTTAAACATAACCACAATCTCTAGTGTTAACTATATATTATAGACCATTTTGCATTTTAATAGGGAGTGTCACGGCACCCATGGCACCACCACTAGATCCGTCCATGACACGACTGAAAAATGATGTGGCACCGAGATATAAATTTTGCTTCCACCACACGATACACCGCTTACACACATATAATACATTGGATGTATATGTATATTGTGCTTACACAACACCAAGCGTGTTTTGCACCTGGTCCTGTTGCATACCTACATGTCTTGTTTGGTTAAGCGTCATCTCGCACTTGACTACCAACCCATAACCCGGAGGCCATTGCCGAAGTTCTTCCACAACCAAGCACCGTTGTAGTAGCTACGAACTTCGCCATGGCCACCATCCAAGCATGCTTATATGGGCCTTTGCGATCTACTCGTACCAATGCCTTTTCACACACAATTGGATCCATGCATGTTGATTCACCTAACTAATTCGTACATGTCAATACATCAACGACACACTATGCCGACGATAGTCGTCTCGTGTCACTTTGTTTATCGTATGATACGTAACGGAAATCAGGCTATTCATTTTGCTCCACACTCGGATCGAATTCCATCCATAAACCAAATAGCAAAGTGCCATACAGTAGTATGTTTTCGTATTCTAGCGGTTTAGCTATTCATGGAAACCCATGAAAAAACAATTTGCCGAGCTTGCTATTAATTTGCCAATGACACAAGACATCACCACATGCAGTGCATGATTCTTTCTTAGGATTGGGTTCAATAGCTGTCCAAGCAGTGTATTGTTCGTTCTTGGCCAAAACATATACTCCGTCCGTTTTTACTTACTCCGCATATTAGAGTTGACTAAAGTCAAACTTTGTAAAGTTTGACCAAATTTACAGAAAAGAATACAAATATTTAGCATAACAAATCTATATGACGTGGAAGTACATTCAACGACGAATCTAATGGTATTGATTCGTTGTTGTATATGTTAATATTTATGTCTGTAAACTTTGTCAAAGTTTGTAAAGCTTAACTTTGACCAAAACTAATAGGCGGAGTAAATACAAACGGAGGGAATAGTACTGTATTTATGATTATTATGAATGATGATGATATACAATAGGTACTAGTAGATATACAACAAATCTTTTGCATTGATGAATGGCAGCCGGTCCCAAAGGCACGCAAGCTTTGCTTGTGTCCGACTGGCGCCATGGATCAGGAAGCAAGCAAGCGCGGGAGAGAGTCCAAGACTCCAAGAACAGCCCCAAACAACCCTTGAAAAAAAAAGAAGAGAAGAAGAACCCCAAACAAAGACAGAATTAATACTGTAAGTGTAGAGAAAGAAAGGAATTAACACTGCTTGACCATCCATGCAGCCGAGGTAAAAAAGGCCGAAACGCCGGTCCGGGGAGAGGGCGGACCGGAGTCTGAACGGCCCGTTTCCAGTAAGAAAAAAAAGGAAGGCGGAGGAAAAACCTAAAGAAATCGCATCGTCTTTGTCCTGTGGCGGCACTGACGACCGCGCGCGGGCGGCGTCGACCGCGCCGTCGCCCTCCTTCCCCACCCCAGGTCGGGGCCCCCCTTCCCCCCACTCGCTCGCCTCGCCAGCTACGTCCTATAAATACCACCGCCTGCCTGCTCATCGGACCAAGCCATCATTCGCCTCGCCGGCCGCCTCCACCTCTCGCTCCCGGCCGACGTCGGAGGCGCCCGGTACGTGCCCGCGGCCGCTCTTGTTCCCCCCTCTTGCGCGCGCGGCGCCTCCTCAGGCCCCGCCATGGCTCGTTCGTTCCTTCGACGAATGCTTTGGTTCTGTCTTTGATTCGTCCTCTCTCTCCGGGAAGTTTTTTCTTAGAAAGATGCGAGTTCGCTGCTGGGATTCAGGGACGGGTTGGGTTGAGGCCGACTGTTTACCGTCCATTCGTTCATTGTGTGTGTCGCGCTGCTGCGAACCACTTTCCTTCCTTATTGTCATAATATCGGTTACAGCTATGCGAACTAGTACTACTTCTTGCCTTGTTATTCCAGCAACATTTTGATTACTCCCCAAATTCACGCCCTCGAACCCCGCCGAAACTTCCGTGCCACACGAATCCCTCCCTTCCAAAGCTAGCTCTTCCGCTGAAGCGCCTTTAAATAACGCCTGCTCTCGTCTGGTCTGGTCTGGTCTGTGGGCGACTAGCAGCTGCAGTAGTAGATGACACAGCTTCGGCTTTGGTTTTCGCAGGGGTGATTCAGAATCTTGGTTCGTAGCAGAGGTTCCGAACCGAGCCATGGCTGATGGCAAGTGCGGCGCGGAGGAGGAGGTGGAGGTCGCCGAGCCGCTGGGGCGGTGGCCCGTGCTGTCCTACGGCGTCGGCCACATGCTCAACGACATCACCTCCGCCTGCTGGTTCACCTACCTCCTCCTCTTCCTCCAAGAGATCGGCCTCGCCCCAAGGTACTACTGCTGCAGTAACCAATGCAGCCATTTTCATCAGCATAAATATCTTCTGACCCTGACCTGATCGTTCATGCCTTGCAGGGACGCAGCGATCGTGATGCTCTCAGGCCAGGTCGCGGATGGGCTGATGACCATCGTCGCCGGGGAGATGGTACAGAAATCAATCCAACTCGATCGAAACTTCGTGTTCTTGCCGGTCGACAGTGAGAACCATGATTCCATGAACAATGGCGCCTGAACAACGTGTGCTGTTTGATCACCTCCCGCAGATCGACCGGTTCGGGCGCTTCAAGCTGTGGCACATCGGGGGCTCGGTCCTCGTCGGCATCTCCTTCTCCTCGGTCTTCGGCGGGTGCCTCCTCTGCACCATCCTGGGCACCGACTCCTACCTCGTCAGGACCATCGGCTACAGCTTCTTCGCCGCCGTCTTTAACATCGGCTGGGCGGCCACGCAGGTCTCCCACATGTGAGCAAACGTCCTTGCTTTGCCTCCTTCAAACTTTGACTGACGAACATTTTACAATCTGACAAGTGTTTTGAACATTACTGATATTTGGTTGTGTTCCCAATCCTTCTGCCTTTCAGGTCGATGGTGAACTGCATGACATCCAACCCCACGAGCCGGGTGGCCATGGCGAGCTGCAGAAACGCTTCCACCATGGTGAGTCCTTCCTACGACCATGCACGCACGGCCATCTTTCTTGACTTGTCTGCTTTCTCTTTGCTTCACGCCACTGCCTCATCTCGTGCCAACATGCTTGCCTGTTCTATGATCTCTATTATGTATATACCTGTCACAACGTGACCCTGAAACAAAAATATGCTGACAGTGAGTGAGTGTGACAAATTACAGGTGGCTAATCTTGGTCTATATGGCATCGCGTTGGCAGTCTTTGGAATAGTGAAGGCAAAGACATGTGCGGACATTGTTGTTCAGGTAACCTTCTCCAAATCAGCTTTGAGTTCTAACATAACAGTAGCTTGTGAGCAAACGATTCACCGTGATTTTATCTTCGCCCGCAGTACAAGTGGATCGCGTACGTGTCCATCTTCGTGGGGTGCTGCTTCCTCGTGCTGTTCCACGCTGGAACGGAAGAGCCCACGTATGCTGACTTGCTGAGACTGAAAAAATAGCAGTTCAGAATGTGCACATAAACAGTGTTTTCTGAAAGAAAATCTTCTTATGGTGTTGCTTGCAGCTTGAAGTGCGAGCCTAACTGCAAGAAACGGGCTCGGATCGCGTGGAGCTACTGGTTCAACAAGACCCTCTACTACCAAGTCGCCCTCCTCTACATGCTTGCCAGATTGATCACCAACGTCTCTCAGGTTAACTTACACCCTGCTCTCTAATCGCCCTAGGCTAGATGTTCTTGGTGAAGATCATTTCTGGTGGAATTTGATTTCTGAAGATTTGCTTCGGCATCATGGTGTGATGAACTTGGATTATGAACACTATTGTTCTGTGGTTTGCAGTCGCTCATCGCGTTCTACGTCACCAGAGATCTGAAGATGAACGAATACTCCAAAGCCACCGTAAGTTCTTCAGTTCATCACCACCAATTTGAGTACCGTGATCTTCTTGGTTCAAGCGTTTGATCTTTGACGACGGGTTTCTGCAGATTCCGGCCATCATATTCTGCTGCAGCTTCTTGGTCTCCGTGGTGCTCCAGGAGATGAGGTGGAACAGCCGGCGGCTCAAGTCGCTGCTGACGATCGGGGCGACGCTGTGGGTGATCTCCGGCGCGGCGGTGTTCCTCCTCCCGAGCCAGATGCACAACCTCATGTACCCGCTGGCCGTGGTCATCGGCGCCGCCAACGCGCTGGTCATGGTGACCACCATCGGGCTGGAGAGCGCGCTGGTCGGCGAGGACCTCAACGGCTGCGCCTTCGTCTACGGCTCCCTCAGCTTCCTCGACAAGATGTCCTGCGGCCTCGCGCTCTTCGTGCTCGAGTCCTACGACGTCGCCTCCAGCTGCGGCGAGGAACGGGGGCTCAACACCGTCAGCAGGTACGGCACCGGGCTCATCCCGGCCTGCTTCGCCATCCTCGCCATCGTCGTCGCCTCCACCCTCAGGCTGCAGGACGACGACGTTGCCCGCGCCGACCGGAGGGCCAGGGCTTCCGCCGCCGCCGGCGCGCTGGAAGCTCCGCTCCTCGTCTGAATCAGTTCCCGCCCTCTGTTCGTATGTGGGAAAGAATTTGGGAAATGCTGATCCTTTTTCAATTAGATTTGAAAAAGGAAGGTAAGATAAGATGTACCATCATCGTCGACATGCCGGTGGTAATCGTGTAATGCAGCTCTTTCCAATTAGATTTGGGAAGATGCTCGTCAGTTGTTTATCACATACCATCAGACAGTCCCAGCTCCAATTTTGAGTGAAGTTTCAGGCGCATAATAAAATTTAGGAGTATTTAATAAAAAACTACCACATTTCGTCAAATCGTGCCTACAAACTACCACTTGACAAATTTATGCCAAAAACCACCACTTTTTGACTAATTTTTCCTCAAAAACACTAGTAATTGCGTGACCGAAATTAAACATAATTATGACAGGGTTGGCCCACATGTAGGCGATGACATGGCACAGTAGTCAACTCCGTTAGATTGACCGTTACGTTGACCATTATGACATGTGGGGCCCGTATGTCAGTGTTGGTAAAATTTCTCAAGTTTCTAATGAACATACTAATTACATTTTTTTCTGAGAAACACATACTAAATGCAACTAGTTAGGCTAATCTAACCACGCGGGCCCTGTGAACAGTGGCCCATCTAATCCTAACAAACCACTAACCCATTCCTAACCTACCCACTAACCCATCACCTAACCAATTCTTACCGCTCGCGCCGCTCTGCCCAGGCCGTTGGTGGATACGCCGCCGGAATACTGACGGCCGGGACGCGCTGTGGGGAGGCCCAGGCCGCCGCCCGGTGTCTCGCCGCACCTGCAGGTCGCGCCATGGGGAGGCCCAGGCCGCCTCCCTATGGCTCGCCTCTCCAGATGCGGCCGCACAATAGCTTTCCTCCTTGCGCCGATGAGGCCACCGGCCGTCCCCCGTCCATTCTTCATGTCCAGAAGATCCGCCACCTCGCGCCGGTCATCTCCACGGAAGAACTCGTCCGCGGTTGTACTGCACCAACCGAATGAAGCCGTCTTCCTCGCCGGCACCCGAAGACCAAAATAGTCGATTCGTCCTCCTCGACCTCGAAGCCGACGCCATATGATACGTTATGAGCTTCTCCATCTTTTCCCTCTGCTCTAGCTGTCGCGTTGGTTCCGTAGTCATCGTTCCACGAGCTCCGAGCTCTGGCCGCCGCCATGACCGACGAGGCAACGAGCTCCATGCTCCAGAGTTCCTCTGCTCGAACCCGTTGCATACGTGCGCTCATTGCGTTCCCAAAAACTAGTAATGCCGCTTAGTTTGCTTGCCAGCCAGCCACGACCCCACACCCGTGCATAGCCGAGCTCTGCCGCCGTCACCCGTGCACAGCCGAGCTCCGCCGCCGTTTGAGCTTGCCACTGCCGCTACAGGCCGCCCAAGCACCAGCCGCTGTCACCTTTAGACACGGCGCACCGCGCGCTCTCGAACGAGCCTAGCCGCGCGAGCAGCCATCACCGGAAACGGCCGGACGAGCTCCAACACAAGGTGTTTGTTAAAATACAAGAGAGATAAGGAAGAAGAGGGTTGACGTGTGGGCCCCATTTGTAATAACGGTCACCCTGGGTTATTCATTTAGAAAAGGCGAATTGGGCACTTTCCCGATAAGGCAATTTTTAGTCAAATATTAGTCAAACAGTGATAGTTTTCGGCACAAAATTGTAAAATGGTGCATAATTGGTTTGCTACCAATATTTGGCTTGCCAAATGTTGACGCTGCCAACTATTAGTAATACCAAGACTTGCCAACTATTGGCAACTTTATGTGAGAGAGGCAAAACAACTCCTAGTCAACCAATTAGTTGACTATATTTGGCACAATGCCAGACATTGGCATGCCAATTTTTGGCAGCAAACCAATTATGCTCGTAGACACGCTTCAACGAAATGTGGTAATTTTTTTGTAATACTCAAAATTCAGAAGGATCAAATTTGTAAAAAGATTCAGGACAACAAATTTTTCAAAAGGAACTTGTTTGATCGTGGAGGGTTCTCTACAGATGGTCACATTATTGTACAAGAGGAACAGCACAAGGAAAAAAAGACTAGCTCGAACACTGAAAACATTCATGGAAGAAGAACTGTGGCAAGAAATGCAGAGGGGTGGTGCTCATTCACAGCTCGTCGTCCTTGCGGTGCTTCTTGCCCTTGCCGTCGGCTGCCGCGCCGGTGACCTTGTCCTTCACCTCCCCGACCTTCTCCTTCACCTTCTCGTACCCCTGGTTGGCCTTCCCCTTGGCCGCCTCCGCCGTCTCCCAGGCCGTGTCCTTGGCCGCCTCCGCCGTCTCCCACGCGGCGTCCTTAGCCGACGCCGTCTTCTCCAACGTGGCGTCCTTGGCCGCCCCTGCCTTCTCCCCGACAGTGCCCTTGGCCGCCTCGGCGTTCTTCCACGCGGCATCCTTGGCGGCCGCGGCCTTCTCCGCGGCGGTATCCTTCGCTGCCGCTGCCTTCTCCGCGGCCGTCTGCTTGGCCGCGCCGGCTTTCTCCGCAGCGGCGTCCTTCACGTTCGCGGCCTTCTCCGACGCGACGTCGTTGTATTGCTTCAGCTTCTCCTGCGCCTGCCATGTGGCGTCCTTGGCGGACTCCGTCGTCTCCCACGCCGCGTCCTTCGCGGCGCGGGCCTTCTCAGCGGCGGCATCCTTCGCTGCCGCTGCCTTCTCTGCTGCCGTCTGCTTGGCGGCGCCGGCCTTCTCCGCGGCTGCGTCCTTCGCAGCCGCTGCCTTCTCAGCGGCCGTCTGCGTGGCGCCACCGGCTTTCTCCGCGGCGGCGTCCTTGGCTGCCGCTGCCTTCTCCGCGGCCGTCTGCGTGGCGCCGCCGGATTTCTCCGCGGCGGCGTCCTTGGACTGCTTCAGCGTCTCGTACCCCTGGCCAGCCTTTTCCGCAGCCGTGTCCTTGGCGGTGCCGGCCTTCTCGGCGGCCGCGTCCTTGGTTTGCTTCAGAGTCTCGTACCCCTGTCCGGCCTTCTCCTTGGCCGTCTCCTCAACCTTGGCCTTGCCCTGCTTCGACCGCTCGTGCGTCTCGGCGCCAGTCTTGGCGGCCGCCTCCGCGGTCTCCTTGGTCTTGTGCTTGGCCTGCTCCGCCTTCTTAGACGCCTCGCCGGCCGTGCCCTTCACCGTCTCCGCCGCCTTGTCCTTGGCCTGCCCCGCCTTGTTGGCCGCCCCGGTCGCCGCCTGCTCCGCCGCCTCCTTGGCGTCCGAAGCCTTGCCGCTCGCCTGCCTCCCCGTCTCTGCAACACACACAAATCAACGACCGTCATCAGCATCAGTGTCATTCAGGATGAACAGCGTGCCGAGCGCGGCTGCGCGGGAGCACGCATACGTACCGGAGGCGGTGTGCTGGACGGTCTCGCGGGCGGACTTGACGGTGTGCCCGGCCTTGCGGGCGGCCTCCTCCTCGTCGGCGTGGTGCTTGAGCCCCAGCCCCTCGGAGATCTTGTCCAGGCCGAGGCCCTCGGAGATCTTGTCCTTGGCCCACCCCGTCCACGACTCTTCCTCCTTGCCCGGCGCCACCTCCGCGCCGCCCGGCGTCGTCTTCGCCGCGGACGCCGCCTCGGCGGCCTCCCGCGTCGTTTTGGCGGCCGCGGGCGCCGCCAGCGCGAGCAGCACCAGCAGCGCCGCCGCCGCGAGCCTCTTCGACACCGCCATTGATTGGATTGATTGTCCCGAGCTGCTCGTGTTGTGTGCTTTGCGTGCTCTGAATGGAGGATTGCGAGGGAATCAGTAGGAGTGATCGGGTTTGGGTTTTGTGGCGCGGCGCGGGGTTTTATGGGGCGGGAGGGGGCGGACGCGTGGAGGGGTTGGTGCGGGCGAGGCGGGTGGCGCGGCGACGGGTGTCCGGGCAGGGTGTCACGTAGCCCAGACACGTCGTCGTCTTGCTCTAGTCGGCACACACGCGGCCGTCGGAACTCGGGAGGCGATGGCTCTGAATTCGCAACCTGCTTCTAGTCGCTTCGGCGCCTTCTCTTTGTCCAGGTGAACCTCGCGTGTGTGCGGACACGACGGACCGTTGCGAGCTTTTGATTCGCATGATTTCTGGAATAGTAGAAAAGAAATGCGGGATAATACACAATTGTATGTCAACTTACATTTTTATATGATTTGGAAAACACGGGAATTTTGTATGTAATGACATAGGAAAACCTCATGAATTACAGAATGAGGTTTAAGTGGATGAAAATTCTCGCTCAAAATGGGATGCAAAAGCAATCTTTGCTCTTTTTTTTGAGAACAAAGGCAATCTTTCCTAAGTACCCATCCTAATCCTAAAAATCTAACGGCTTTTGTTGAGAAATTAATATGGGTCTAAATCTTCCAAAAACCTTATACAGTTCTTTTGAATGAAAGGAGCACTTGGGGCTTATTTGGTTTGTACGATTCTAAAATATTGTAGCAAGAGAAAAACACAGAAATAAGATAAAAATGCATGAACAAAAAATAAGGATAGAAATATATCGGATTTTTTTTAAGTTTAGACGTTTGGTTAACAGAAATAAATAAGTACACGACTCTTGGGATCAAATTTTCCCAAGACTCTCCGGTGTCTAGTCTCACTTGTTTCATTTTGGACCATGTTCCACTAGTAATTTCGGTGTGCACATCTTTTCCTCGTCCTTCGCTTTTTATATTTGAATTAGGTTGGGCCTAAAACCCGCCCTGTAGGTCAGTCATTGCCTCATATTGGGCCTCGGCCCCTATTCGCCAATCTGCCTAAGGGAGTCCTGAATTAGGGGGTGTTCGGCTGCCGAACTATACCTTCAGCCGGACTCCTCGACTATGAAGATACAAGACTGAAGACTTCGTCCCGTGTCCGGGTGGGACTTTCTTTGGCGTGGAAGGCAAGCTTGACGATGCGGATATTCAAGATCTCCTACCATTGTAACTGACTCTGTGTAATCCTAACCCTATCCGGTGCCTATATAAACCGGAGGGTTGTAGTCCGTAGGCAATCAACTCCATACACAACAATCATACCATAGGCTAGCTTCTAGGATTTAGCCTCCTTGATCTCGTGGTAGATCTACTCTTGTACTACCCATATCATCAATATTAATCAAGCAGGAGTAGGGTATTACCTCCATCGAGAGGGCCCGAACCTGGGTAAAAAACATCGTGTCCCTTGTCTCCTGTTACCATCCGGCTTTGACGCACAGTTCGGGACCCCCTACCCGAGATCCTCCGGTTTTGACACCGACATTGGTGCTTTCATTGAGAGTTCCTCTGTGTCGTCGCCTTTAGGCCCGATGGCTCCTTTGATCATCAACAACGATACGGTCCAGGGTGAGACTTTTCTCCCCGGATAGATCTTCGTCTTCGGCGGCTTCGCTCTGCGGGCCAATCCGCTCGGCCACCTGGAGCAGATCGAAAGCTACGCCCCTGGCCATCAAGTCAGGTTTGGAAGCTTAAACTACACGGCTGACATCCGCGGAGACTTGATCTTCGACGGGCTCGAGCCACGGCCAAGTGCGCCGCACTATCTCGAGGGGCATGATCTAGCTCTGCCCCCGGACAGTGTCCTGGAGGCCGCACACGCATCGGTTCCGACCCCTAACTCGGAGCCCATTGCGCCAATTGAGGATGAGCGGTTGGACGTCACCTCGGGGGCTGCGATCCCGAAAGCGATCGAGCCGAACGCTAGCCCCGCACTCTACACGACCCGTGACTCCGAGGATCCGGACTCCTCCCCGGACTCCGAACCCCCCGCGCCCCTGCCAATCGAATCCGATGGGGCGCCGATAATGGAGTTCACCACCGCAGACATCTTTCAGCATTCGCCTTGTGGCGATATCCTGAACTCTCTCAAGTCTCTCTCATTATCAGGAGAGCCCTGGCCGAACTACGGTCAGCGAGGATGGGATACGGACGATGAAGAAATTCAAAGCCCACCCACCACCCACTTGGTAGCCACTGTCGACAATTTAAGCGACGTGCTCAACTTCGACTCAGGAGACATCGACAGCATGGATGACGATGCAGGAGATGCCGACGAACCAACGCCCATAAGGCATTGGACAGCCACCTCATCTCACGATGTGTACATGGTGGATACCCCTAAAGGAAGCGACAACGAGGAAAAAGGGGATGGGACGGGAGATCGACCCCCCGAAAAGCAATCAAAGCGTCGGCGTAAACGCCGACCCAAGCCCCGCCTCGACAAAAACCCAGCCGTAGAGAAGGACGAGCCGGTAGACGACGAGCAGGCCTTAGAGCAACCGTCCGAACAGGGCAACACGGATAGAGAAACCGAACATCCCTCCCCCGGCGAAAACGGCATTCCGGACGACCTCACGCCGAATAAACCTATGGAGCAGAAGAATCTCCACGAAAGGCTCGTTGCAACTGCACGCAGCCTAAAAAAGCAGAAGCGAAAGCTAAAAACAGCAGAAGACGCACTCCGGATTAGATGGAGCAAAGTAATCAATACCACAGATAAGTACGGCAACAGTCGCCGCACTAAAAGCTATCCGAAAAGAAAGCTACTGCCTGAATTCGACGAAGAGGCCCTAGAGCCCTCGCATTCAAAAAATGAAAAAGCCACACGGTTGGATAGACGACCCCATAAAGCGGCAAGCGGCACCGCACCTAAATCGGCATGCGACCCACTTAAGGATTCGCATCATGGCCCAGTCAGGTCCATTTATGGGCCAAGAAAGCAAGCTCTTGTAAGCAACGCTATGAAGCCATCATCAGAATCCGGCACACCCAAATACAGGGGCGCCGCACACCCCCTATGTTTCACCGATGAGGTCCTGGACTATGAATTCCCAGAGGGATTCAAACCCGTAAACATAGAGGCATATGATGGAACAACAGACCCTGGAGTCTGGATCGAGGATTATATCCTCCACATACACATGGCTAGAGGAGATGATCTCCACGCCATAAAATATCTACCCCTTAAGCTTAAAGGGCCAGCCCGGCATTGGCTTAAAAGCCTTCCCGAAAACACAATTGGAAGCTGGGAAGAGCTCGAGGATGCTTTCCGAGCAAACTTTCAAGGGACCTATGTCCGTCCTCCGGATGCAGACGATCTTAGTCACATAACTCAACAACCCGGAGAATCAGCTCGGCAGTTCTGGAATAGATTCCTCACTAAAAAGAATCAGATAATCGACTGTCCGGACACCGAAGCCTTAGCAGCTTTCAGGCATAACGTCCGAGACGAATGGCTCGCCAAACACCTCGGCCAAGAAAAGCCAAGAATAATGGCCGCACTAACAAGCCTCATGACCCGCTTTTGTGCAGGGGAGGACAGCTGGTTGGCAAGGTGCAGCCCCAGCGAACCAAGTACATCCGAAACTAGGGATGGAAACGGAAAACCGCGACGCAACAAGGACCGTCGCCGGACTAAGGACAAAAGTCCGAAGAGCACGGCAGTCAATGCCGGATTCAAAGGCTCACGACAAAATCAGGAAAAATCGCCCCCTCAGGATAACAGGGACGATCCATCCAACCTAAATAAAATCCTGGACAGGATATGTCAGATACACAGTACTCCCGAGAAGCCTGCTAACCATACCCACAGAGACTGTTGGGTTTTCAAACAATCCGGCAGACTCAATGCCGAACACAAGGGGCTCGACACACCAAGCGAAGACGAGGACGAACCCCAAAAGCAGAGCACCAGGAAACAAAAGAACTTCCCACAAGAAGTAAAAACAGTGAACTCACTTCACATAACAAAACGTGCGGCGCCCGTAAAGGTACGCACCACACGGCCCATCCCCAAAGGGTCCTGCCACTGGTTGTCAAAACCGATCATCTTCGATCAGCTAGATTATTCTAGGAATATCAAGAATGTAGTCTGGACTGCCTTGATACTCGATCCAATAATTGGCGGACTCCAGTTTTCAAATGTCCTTATGGACGGCGGCAGCGGACTAAACCTGATATATCAGGATACAATCCAGCACATGGGGATAAACCCAGCAAGAATCCGCCGCAGCAAAACCTCCTTTCAAGGGGTAACACCAGGTCCGAACACCCATTGTATGGGTTTTCTCTGGCTCGAAGTTATATTCGGCTCTGCCGATAACTTCTGCCGCGAAAAGCTGACCTTCCATATCGTCCCGTTCTCAAGTCGCTATCAAGCACTACTGGGACGCGAAGCTTTCGCCCGCTTTAACGCAATACCGCATTATGCATCTCTCACGCTTAAGATGCCCGGTCCACGAGGCATCATCTCTTTGAAGGGGAAGCACTAAAGTGCGCCTCCCCAAGCGGGGGACTGTGCGGCCGCTTTGACAGCCCCACAGTAAAATGGCCTCACCGGCCAAAAAACTTCGAAATAGGTCATTAAAGACCACGAACGCGGATAGACGAGTTCGGTACAAAATCATCATTAATACAGGCTTAGCGGCCATATACCCCCGCACTAGGGGCTCCATGCATATACAATAAGAGACAATAAATCTCAATTTTATATATTTTACTTTACACTTTGTTTATTTTAAACTTTTGTTCGGCACGACCCGTTTTCAACTCAGTTCCTCTCTTTTACAGATGAACATCGTGCGGCGCCCGTCCAGGATATGGCACAACGGAGACACAGGCGCAGATGTGCAGTAGGGACCCATCCTAAAGGATTCTTTTTAGATTATGACCATGCGTAAACCTTTTTTACTATCTCTTGTTGCTACACATCCCCTGGTTTTTTCTGATAATATAGATGGGCATGTTATTTACTTCTGTAATGAAACTGCTAGAATTGCTAAACCCCGTGATATAGATAAACCTAGACATGTGGTAGGCATGCCTATTATTTCTATTAAAATAGGAGATCATTGTTATCATGGCTTATGTGATATGGGTGCTAGTGCTAGTGCAATACCTATTGACTTATACAAAGAAATTATGCATGACATTGCACCTGTTGAGTTAGAAGAAATTGATATTACTATTAAACTTGCTACTAGAGATACTATTTCACCAATGGGAATTGTTAGAGATGTTGAAGTCTTGTGTGGGAAAACTAAATATCCTGATGATTTTCTTGTTTTTGGTTCCCCACAAGATATCTTTTGTACCATTATATTTGGTAGACCCTTCTTAAATACTGTTAATGCTACCATAGATTGCACAAGGGATGTTGTTACTGTCAGCTTAGATGATATGACTCATGAGTTTAATTTCTCTAAATTTAGTAAACAACACCGTGAAGAAGAATTGCCTAGTAAGGATGAAACTATTGGTCTTACTTCTATTGCCGTACCTCCTAGTGATCCTTTAGAACAATATTTGCTAGACCATGAGAATGATATGTTTATGAATGAAAGAAGGGAAATAGATGAAGTATTTATTTAAACAGGAACCTATTCTGAAACACAATTTGCCTGTTGAAATCCTAGGGGATCCCCCTCCACCTAAGGGTGATCCCGTGTTTGAGCTTAAACCGGTTGCATGATAATCTTAAATATGCTTTATCTTGATGAAAAAAGAAGATATATCCTGTTATTATTAATGCTAAACCTTTCAGAGCATGAAGAAGAAAGATTATGAAAACTCTGAGAAGCACCGTGCTGCTATTGATATACTCTGATGATCTTAAGGGCATTAGTCCCACTCTATGTCAACATAAAATAAATTTGGAAGCAGATGCCAAACCAGTTTGTGATCCTCAACGACGTCTGAATCCTAAAATGAAAGAAGTGGTAAGAAAAGAAATACTAAAGCTTCTGGAGGCAGGTATAATTTATCTCGTTGCTGATAGTCAGTGGGTAAGTCCTGTTCATTGTGTCCTAAGAAGGGAGGTATTACTGTTGTTCCTAATGATAAAGATGAATTGATTCCACAAAGAATTATTGCAGGTTATTGGATGGTAATTGATTTCCGCAAATTAAACAAGGCTACTAAGAAAGATCATTATGTGCGGAAGAGTGGCTCACCCATAGTGGAGTATGGGGGAGCAATCAACTAGTCTTCATCAAGTCAACCCAATCAAGAAAGGTGGTCCAACTTGAGGGAGTCAAGATCGTCTTCATCTAGCTCAAGTGGACCATGTGCAAGGCAAAGGTTTGCCCTTGATAGGTTTTCTATTTTACCGGTCTCATGATGGTAGTTGGGAGACTGGGTTATAGGATCGATTGCCGTACTATCAAGGGGGGCTCTCGATGAGTAGCTTGATCGTATCGTTCGCTGAGAGCTCAAACCATTGCATCCTTGCATCATCTTTCTTGGTTCTTGTTTGGTTCTCTTTGAGAGTCTTAGAGCTTTTGGTCATCTTGATGACAAGCTTGAGTTCATCGAAAACGGAGTTCGCTTGCATACTCTATGATGTTTTCGTTGTTGGAGGTTTTGCCGGTTCTTCTCGGTTGGAGGTTTCACTCCTCTATTTGTCACCATGTGCTTATTGGAGTCAAGCTAGGATGATCAATGAACTACTTTGTACCTTCAATTGGTATCTACTACATCCTTCCAATGTTATCTCGGTAACAAGTATCTTCATATACTTCATGCACACATTTCTTGCATCAACCTTGTGTAGGTTGCATCTTAGCATGTTTTTTATTCTTGTGATGCTTGTTTCCTTTCTCAAAGCATCTCAACGATGATCTCATGTTGCTAGTTGTGATGTCTTTGATAGTTGTGTAGTAGGAATTCATTTGTATACAATAAGACTGTATCTAGCCATGTGCTATGCTTTCAAGCAAATATCTTATTGATATATTTATGATTTCCTTGTGGATATCTTGTTCCTCGTGTTGCAACTATTTCAGGTGTACATCCTTCTTTGTAGATATATATCTTCATGATTTCGTCTACCTAGAATCTTATACACTTGAGAAAAGTTGCATATCTAGTTGATATCCTTTCTTTCACGTCCACCTTGTCTTTCTTATGTTATTTCTTTGGTGGCTCCATGAAAGCTTTTGACCTGAGTGCGTGTCTTATCTCGTTGCATCTTGATGCACTCTTGTGTGGTGAAGATTACTTTCCTCATGCTTATCTTTACGAGGCTTTTGCCATCTTATAGGTATCCCTCGTCTTGATGAGGCTTTCATCTTCTATCTTCACCACAGGTTGTCACAAGCATAGGTTCTTTTTATGCTTATTAGTAAGCTTGTGAACCCATTTGCTAGTTGTGTGTGGGAATGATAGGCCTTGCACCGTGTGCCTCATTCTTTCAAGACTTTATTGATGCTTAATGCTCATCCGTACATTAAGTCTTCTCAAGTGCATTGCCTTGACTCTCACACATCATTTTGGTTGAGCCCATTCTTAAGTTGCCTCTTTCACTTGTTGCTCAACCATGTGTTAGTTGCATGTACTAGGCTTAGTTTCCTATATTCTCACTTGCACTTGGTGTGAGTTTCTATTGATTTTGGGGGAGCTATGATCCTATTTTGTGCACTTTGTATCCAAATACAAAATTCTTGATGTGCACAAATCATGGGGAGCTTCTCTAGTTTCTTTAGAACACTCCTCTGCTCATGTCATAATATCTTTCTTTCTTGTGGCTCGTAGGATCATTGGCCTAGTTGGTTCAATTGGTATCTTTTGATTGCTTGCTTCAATTGGTACCTTTCGATTGCTTGATTGCTTGTGTCTCTCTTTGTTATGTCTTTGTGGCATATCTTTCTTTTGCAATCTTTGGGCCTCAGTATAGTTTGTCTTCCTCCAAGTATTTACCGTTGGATATGTGTAGTGCATTCCACTCTCTTGTTGAGAAATACACAACTTATGGAGGAACTCAATCTATATTGGCCTTCTAAGCTTTTCGCCCATTTTGGCAATCGATGCCAATGGGGGAGAAGTTTCAGAGAGTTTTGTGGAGGTTTCGGAGAGTTTTGTGGAGAAGTCTTTAGAGTTTTCTCGGTTTTGTTCCTAAGCATTTGCATCTCATACGCATGCATTATTGGTTGTTGCATTGCATGGTGATGCATAATTCCTTGTATTAAACTCTCTTGAAAGTAATTGTCATCAATTACCAAAATGGAGGAGATTGAAAGAACATGCGGTGCCCCCATGTTTGGTTTTGGTAATTGATGACAATCTCTATGGACTAATGGTTGCCTTGAGTTATATTTGAAGGTTTTTGTCCATAGGCTTTTCTTGGAGTACATGTGTTGGTTTCAAGGAGAGTTTGTGTCGACCAAGGTGCTATTCAAGGAATTACCTAAAGATTGGTCTTGTGAGAGGTTGATCAAGACTAAGTCAAAGAGTGAATCAAGTTGACCAACCCACAAAGCATAGAAGATGTACCGAGAGGGATCAAGTGATCCCATGGTATGGTAAGCATTGTCAATTATGCTTCGTGTACTAACCCATGGTCTTCGTGAGGGTTCTTTGTGGGGTTAGGTTGTGGTGTGCAAGTTCAAGTGGAGCATCACGAAGAGATCAAATGCTTGAAGCTTGTCGTCCTTTGTGGTGACAATGGACTTGTGAAGATGTGCGGAAGAGTGGCTCACCCATAGTGGAGTATGGGGGAGCAATCAACTAGTCTTCATCAAGTCAACCCAATCAAGAAAGGTGGTCCAACTTGAGGGAGTCAAGATCATCTTCATCTAGCTCAAGTGGACCATGTGCAAGGCAAAGGTTTGCCCTTGATAGGTTTTCTATTTTACCGGTCTCATGATGGTAGTTGGGAGACTGGGTTATAGGATCGATTGCCGTACTATCAAGGGGGGCTCTCGATGAGTAGCTTGATCGTATCGTTCGCTGAGAGCTCAAACCATTGCATCCTTGCATCATCTTTCTTGGTTCTTGTTTGGTTCTCTTTGAGGGTCTTAGAGCTTTTGGTCATCTTGATGACAAGCTTGAGTTCATCGAAAACGGAGTTCGCTTGCATACTCTATGATGTTTTCGTTGTTGGAGGTTTTGCCGGTTCTTCTCGGTTGGAGGTTTCACTCCTCTATTTGTTGGGATACCTCCCCTGCCTCTTCTCGGTTGGAGTTCGTTGTTTTGATGCTACTCGTCGTCTTGTTTCCAACAAGCTTGTGTTTGCTCAATTCGGAGCTCATATGCAGAAGTTATGGCAGTTCTTGTTCTCTTGAGTGTGGTTTTGTCAGGGTCCGCGTTGGAAAGGTTTGGGTGGATTCATCACGTACACGTCTCCTTCTTTTCCCCTCCTTCTTCCTTGGAGCTTCCTCCGTTTTCTTGCCTCCCTTGTGTGGCTGCCATTGTTGGTTGCGGTAGTACTGCTCCCAGGAAAGCGGTAGTACCGTAGGCATCAGCGGTAGTACCGTGTAGTGGCCTGGTAGTACCACAGGTGCCCACGGTAGTACCGCTCCCCTGGAGCCGCACTACCACTGCCCACCAGGCTAGTGCCACCCCTTTGCGGTAGTAGGAGCGGATGTAATTTTTTACATCCGCACCTACCGCGGTAGTACCGCTTTCGCCGTGCGGTAGTACCGCGCTATGCGGTCAGGCAGTAGTACCGCCCCTCGGCATTACTACTGTGTCGGGTTTTTTCTACTTCCGTTTCTTTGCGGAAGTAGGCACAGAAGTTTCCCTTTTCCCTTGGCTGGGACTTTTGCCTCGCGGTAGTACCGCATGGGGGGCGCGGTAGTACCGCGCGTGCGGAAGTTCCGCCCCCAGCTCCTGTGCGTCTGTTTATCGGTTCTGTGCTGGGGTTGCGGCAGTACCGTGGGTCGGTATGGTAGTACCGCACAGCCGTGCGGTAGTACCGCTTGGATTCAAGTAGTAGTACCGCGCGGCCTTGCAGTAGTACCACTGGCCAGGCACGGTAGTACCGCTGGCCGCGGGCTGGTTGGTGGGTAACGGTTGGATTTTTCCCCACCTATAAAAGGGGGTCTTCTTCCCCAATGAACCTTACCCTTTGAGCTCGTGTTCTTCCCCCATTGTTGACCTTCTTCGATCTTGCTAACTCTCAATCCCTCCATGGTTTCTTGCTAGTTTTTGAGGGAAAAGAGAGAGGAGATCTAGATCCACATTACCACCAATCACTTTCTCCTCTATGTGAGGGGAACCCCTTGGATCTAGATCTTGGAGTTCTTGGTGTTCTCCTTCTTGTTCTTCCTCTCATTTTCCTCCCTAGCATTAGTTGCTTCGGTGGGATTTGAGAGTGAAGGACTTGGGCACTCCGTGTGCCCTTGCCATTGCATTTGGTGCATCGGTTTGAGTTCTCCACGGTGATACGTAGAAGTTACAAGTTGAGAAGCTTATTACTCTTGGGTGCTTGGTACCCTTGAGCTTGTTCCTCTTGGGTGCTTGGGCGCCCTAGACGGTTGTTGGTGTTCGGAGCTCAATCATTGTGGTGTAAAGCTCCGGGCAAGCGTCGGGGTCTCCAATTAGGTTGTGGAGATCGCCCCGAGCAATTTGACGGGTTTCGGTGACCGCCCCCAAGGGTTGCCAAAGTGTACGGGTTCGGTGACCGCCCCCAAGGGTTGCCATTTGTACGGGTTCGGTGACCGCCCTCAAGGGTCCCTTAGTGGAATCACGGCATCTTGCATTGTGCGAGAGCGTGAGGAGATTACGGTGGCCCTAGTGGCTTCTTGGGGAGCATTGTGCCTCCACACCGCTCCAAACGGAGATTAGCATCCGCAAGGGTGTGAACTTCGGGATACATCGTCGTCTCCTCATGCCTCGGTTATCTCTTACTCGAGCCCTTTACTTATGCACTTTACTTTGTGATAGCCTTATTGTTTCTTGTCATATATCTTGCTATCACATAGTTGCTTATCTTTCTTAGCATAAGTTGTTGGTGCACATAGGTGAGCCTAGTTGTTTTAGGTTTTGTGCTTGGCAAATTAACTGCTAGGTTTATTCCGCATTTGTTCAAGCCTAAACCGTAATTATTTTAAAACGCCTATTCACCCCCCCTCTAGGCGACATCCACGATCTTTCAAGGATCTTTCCAACACACTGTGCTTGCCAAAGGATAAAATGAAAAAGGGAGAGGTGAAAATCACCATGACACTTGCATAAGGTAGAAGATAATAATAAAAGATAGGCCCTTCGCATAGGGAAGCAGAGGTTGCCATGCGCTTTTATGGTTAGATGCACACAATCTTAATGCGAAAGAGCGTCACTTTATATTGCCCCTTGTGATGTGAACCTTTATTATGCAGTCCGTCGCTTTTATTACTTCCACATCACAAGATCATATAAAGCTTATTTCTCCCACACTAATCTACATATTTAGGGCAATTTTTATTGCTTTGCACCGATGACAACTTACTTGAAGGATCTTACTCAATCCATAGGTAGATATGGTGGACTCTCATGGCAAAACTGGTTTAAGGGTATTTGGAAGCACAAGTAGTATCTCTACTTGGTGTTGAGAATTTGGCTAGCATGAGTGGGAAAGGCAAGATCAACATGTTGGATGATCCATGACAACATACTTTATCTCAGATATAAGAAAACATAACCCATTACGTTGTCTTCCTTGTCCAACATCAACTCTTTAGCATGTCATATTTTGATGAGAGCTCCCAATCATAAAAGATGTCAATAATAGTATATTTATATGTGAAACGTCTCTTTCCTTATTACTTCCTATTAATTTCAACGATGACCAAAGCTATGTCTGCAAACTCCCAACAACTTTTAATCATCACACTCTTTCTATGTGAAGTCATTACTATCAATAAGATCGATATGAACTTTTGTTTCTTCTTATTCTTTTTCTCTTTTCTTTTATTCACCCAAGATCATAGCAAGAAAAGCAAGCCCTTGACTCAACACTAATCTTTATTATATAGCTCACGGACTCGATTACATAGAGAGATCATAAAGCAAAACTTAAAACTAGATCATGCCATAAACTTTATTCTACTAGATCAAAATACTACTAATAGGATCGAACTAAAGAAAACGGTAAAGATAGGAGTTGTGATTGTGATACGATACCGGGGCACCTCCCCCAAGCTTGGCGGTTGCCAAGGGGAGTGCCCATACCCATGTTATTATATCTCCTTGGTTGGTGAAGAAGGTGGAGGTGTTGTTGATGATGCGGGCTTGTCATCCGTCTTCCAAAGCATAGGTTCACCATCATAGAAGGATGATCGAGTCTCCGGAATCCTCGAATCTGCAGCCAAACTCATTCTTTTGAATCTATATTCATACTCACAGTTTTGGTTTTGCAGGTCATAGATTTGGGCTTGGAGGTGCTCGATCTTCTCATGTAGCTTGAAGATGGCCTCCTCGGTGTTCTTGGCATCCGGCTTGTAGTTGTTAGTGAACTCCGCGAGCATCGTGTGGCTAGCGTTGATTCCACGCTCCACCATCCCCTGGCACTTGAAAACTTGTTGCCCCATTGCTTCAAGCCTCGTCTCCACACTTCCGGTTCCCTTTGGTCCCTCAGCATCGCGGATGTGCAGCAACCCATCACGCATCTCAATGGTTTGAGGGTGTCGCAGCACCTCCGCGAGGTAAGGGTTGATGACCTTCTCGAAGAACTTGTCCTTGGAAGCACTTGGGGACATCATGATAATCTAGATATGTCAGAAAAACAGCTCGAAACAAGAACAGAGAATATTTGCGTGATACCGAAGTCAAAACCCCCGGGAGAATATATAATGAATTTTTACCGACCAAAATACATATTGTGCAAGAAAACGGAGTCCGAAAGGCACACGAGGAGCTCACTAGGTAGGGGGGCGCGCCCTCCACCCTCGTGGGGCCCTCGTGTCCTTCCCGGACTGCTACTTAATTTTCTATTTTTCTAAATATTCCAAAACGGAGAAATATTGCCTTAAAAATTGTTTTGGAGTCGGTTTACTTACCGTACCACATATCTATTCCTTTTCGGAGTCTGAAACGTTCTGGAAAGTGTCCCTTATGTATTCCTCCGGGGTTACGGTTTCAATAATATTGGTTTCAACATTTATGGGATTACCTGAGATATAATGTTTGATTCTTTGACCATTTACCACCTTCGGATTTGTGCCTTCGAAGTTGTTGATTTTTATGGCACCGGAACGATAGACCTCCTCGATAACATAGGGTCCTTCCCATTTAGAGAGAAGTTTTCCTGCAAAAAATCTTAAACGAGAGTTGTATAGCAATACATAATCACCTACATTAAACTCACGCCTTTGTATCCTTTTGTCATGCCATCTTTTAACCTTTTCTTTAAACAACTTGGCATTTTCATAAGCTTGGGTTCTCCATTCGTCAAGTGAGCTAATATCAAATAACCTCTTTTCACCGGCAAGTTTGAAATCATAGTTGAGCTCTTTAATAGCCCAATATGCCTTATGTTCTAGTTCGAGAGGTAAGTGACATGCTTTTCCATATACCATTTTATACGGAGACATACCCATATGATTTTTATATGCAGTTCTATAGGCCCATAATGCATCATCAAGTTTCTTGGACCAATTATTTCTAAACCTATTGACAGTCTTTCGCAAAATTAATTTGAGTTCTCTATTACTGAATTCTACTTGACCACTAGACTGTGGGTGATACGGAGATGCAATTCTATGATTGACGTCATATTTAGCAAGCATTTTACGGAAAGCACCATGAATAAAATGTGAACCACCATCAGTCATTAAATATCTAGGGACTCCAAACCTCGGAAAAATAACTTCTTTAAGCATTTTAATAGAAGTGTTATGATCAGCACTACTAGTTGGAATAGCTTCTACCCACTTAGTAACGTAATCAACAGCAACTAAAATATGTGTATATCCATTAGAGGCAGGAAAAGGTCCCATATAATCAAAACCCCAAACATCAAATGGTTCAATAACAAGTGAATAATTCATAGGCATTTCTTGACATCTATTAATATTACCAATTCTTTGAAATTCATCACAAGATAGGACAAACTTACGGGCATCCTTGAAGGGAGTAGGCCAATAGAAACCTGATTGCAATACCTTATGTGCAGTTCTATCTCCCGCGTGGTGTCCTCCATAAGTTTCGGAGTGGCACTTGCGTAGGATCTGTTCCTGTTCATGCTCAGGTACACAACGTCTAATAACACCATCTACTCCTTCTTTATAAAGATGTGGGTCATCCCAAAAGTAATGTCTCAAATCATAGAAGAACTTTTTCTTTTGTTGGTATGTGAAGCTAGGTGGTATAAATTTAGCAACTATGTAATTAGCATAATCAGCATACCAAGGGGTACTACGAGAAGTACTTATGACATTTAATTGTTCATCAGGAAAGCTATCATCAATAGGTAGTGAGTCATCAAGAACATTCTCTAACCTAGATAAGTTGTCTGCAACGGGGTTCTTAGCTCCTTTTCTATCAACAATATGCAAATCAAATTCTTGTAGCAAGAGAACCCATCTAATAAGTCTAGGTTTAGCATCTTTCTTCTCCATAAGATATTTAATAGCATCATGATCAGTGTGGATAGTTACTTTAGAATCAACAATATAAGGTCTGAACTTATCACAAGCAAATACAACTGCTAAAAGTTCTTTTTCAGTAGTAGCATAATTTCTTTGAGCATTGTCTAGAGTCTTACTAGCATAATGGATAACATTTAATTACTTATCAACTCTTTGCCCTAGAACAGCACCTACAGCATAATCACTAGCATCACACATAATTTCAAAGGGTAAATTCCAATCAGGTGGCTGAACAATAGGTGCAGAGACTAATGCTTTCTTAAGTATTTCAAATGCTTCTACACAATCATCATCAAAGACAAATGGTATATCTTTTTGTAATAAATTAGTCAGAGGCCGAGAAATTTTTGAGAAGTCCTTAATGAATCTCCTATAAAATCCAGCGTGACCAAGGAAACTTCTTATACCTTTGATGTCCTTGGGACATGGCATCTTTTCAATAGCATCAACCTTGGATTTATCAACTTCAATACCTCTTTCAGAAACTTTATGCCCCAAGACAATACCTTCATTAACCATAAAGTGGCACTTTTCTCAATTCAAGACAAGATTAGTTTCTTCACATCTCTGCAAAACTCGATCAATATTGCTCAAGCAATCATCAAAAGAAGATCCATAGACGAAAAGTCGTCCATCAAAACCTCACAAATCTTTTCACAAAAGTCAGAGAATATAGCCATCATGCATCTTTGAAAGGTAGCAGGTGCATTACATAAACCAAAAGGCATATGTCTATAAGCAGAAGTACCAAAAGGGCATGTAAAAGTAGTCTTTGATTGATCTTTAGCCGACACAGGTATTTGAGAGAAACCAGAATAACCATCTAGAAAGCAGTAGTGTGTATGTTTGCATAATCTTTCTAGCATTTGATCGATAAAAGGTAAGGGGTAATGATCTTTCTTAGTAGCCTTGTTTAATTTGCGGAAATCAATTACCATCCAATAACCTGCAATAATTCTTTGTGGAATCAATTCATCTTTATCATTAGGAACAACAGTAATACCTCCCTTCTTAGGACACAATGAACAGGACTTACCCACTGACTATCAGCAACGAGATAAATTATACCTGCCTCCAGAAGCTTTAGTATTTCTTTTCTTACCACTTCTTTCATTTTAGGATTCAGACGTCGTTGAGGATCACAAACTGGTTTGGCATCTGCTTCCAAATTTATTTTATGTTGACATAGAGTGGGACTAATGCCCTTAAGATCATCAAGAGTATATCCAATAGCAGCACGGTGCTTCTTCAGAGTTTTCAATAATCTTTCTTCTTCATGCTCTGAAAGGTTAGCATTAATAATAACAGGATATATCTTCTTTTCATCAAGATAAGCATATTTAAGATTATCATGCAACAGTTTAAGCTCAAACACGGGATCACCCTTAGGTGGAGGGGGATCCCCTAGGATTTCAACAGGCAAATTGTGTTTCAGAATAGGTTCCTGTTTAAATAATACTTCATCTATTTCCCTTCTTTCATTCATAAACATATCATTCTCATGGTCTAGCAAATATTGTTCTAAAGGATCACTAGGAGGTACGGCAATAGAAGTAAGACCAATAGTTTCATCCTTACTAGGCAATTCTTCTTCACGGTGTTGTTTACTAAATTTAGAGAAATTAAACTCATGAGTCATATCATCTAAGCTGACAGTAACAACATCCCTTGTGCAATCTATGGTAGCATTAACAGTATTTAAGAAGGGTCTACCAAATATAATGGTACAAAAGATATCTTGTGGGGAACCAAAAACAAGAAAATCATCAGGATATTTAGTTTTCCCACACAATACTTCAACATCTCTAACAATTCCCATTGGTGAAATAGTATCTCTAGTAGCAAGTTTAATAGTAATATCAATTTCTTCTAACTCAACAGGTGCAATGTCATGCATAATTTCTTTGTATAAGTCAATAGGTATTGCACTAGCACTAGCACCCATATCACATAAGCCATGATAACAATGATCTCCTATTTTAATAGAAATAATAGGCATGCCTACCACATGTCTAGGTTTATCTATATCACGGGGTTTAGCAATTCTAGCAGTTTCATTACAGAAGTAAATTCTAGCAGTTCCATGATCTCGTATCATCACATAGCCTATACCATATCAATGCGTCTCCCTTTAAAGATAAAGGGAAGACCTTCTTCTTAGCAACATCATCGAGTATACCTGCAAGCTTAAATAATCCACAAACTTCATCCACATATATTAGGTGTTCATCAGGATGCTTTGTTCCATCTCCTGTAAAAGGATTAGCTAGCAGTTTTTCTATCATACCCGAAGGATACTCATAAGGAATTTCATTTTCAATAGGTTCAGTAGGTTGAGGAGCAACTCTTTGCTCTACTAGTCGGGGTGAAGATGTTGGGTTTCGTAGTAATTTCAAAATTTTCCTACGCACACGCAAGATCATGGTGATGCATAGCAACGAGAGGGGAAGAGTGTGATCTACGTACCCTTGTAGATCGACAACGGAAGCGTTAACTTGGTTGATGTAGTCGTACGTCTCCACGGCTCGACCGATAAAGCACCGAAACTACGACACCTCCGAGTTCTAGCACACGTTCAGCTCGATGACGATCCCCGGACTCCGATCCAGCAAAGTGTCAGGGAAGAGTTCCGTCAGCACGATGGCGTGGTGACGATCTTGATGTACTACCATCGCAGGGCTTCGCCTAAGCACTGCTACAATATTATCGAGGACTATCACTACAGGAATCAACTATTTTGCCGTCTGCCATGGCGGACGGCAAAGGCATGAACGGCGGACGGCAAAGGCCTTTACCGTCAGCCGCGGACGGCAAAAGGCTTCGGCATCGTAACCTTAAGCGTGCGGACCCTACGGGTTCGAGAACAATGTAGACATGACCGAGATACGTCTCCGGTCAATAACCAATAGCGAAACCTGGATGCTCATATTGGCTCCTACATATTCTACGAAGATCTTTTATCGGTCAGACCGCATAACAACATAAGTTGTTCCCTTTGTCATCGGTATGTTACTTGCCCGAGATTCGATCGTCGGTATCCCATACCTAGTTCAATCTCGTTACCGGCAAGTCTCTTTACTCGTTCCGTAATACATCATCCCGCAACTAACTCATTAGTTGCAATGCTTGCAAGGCTTAAGTGATGTGCATTACCGAGAGGGCCCAGAGATACCTCTCCGACAATCGGAGTGACAAATCCTAATCTCGAAATACGCCAACCCAACATGTACCTTTGGAGACACCTGTAGAGCTCCTTTATAATCACCCAGTTACGTTGTGACGTTTGGTAGCACACAAAGTGTTCCTCCGGCAAACGGGAGTTGCATAATCTCATAGTCATAGGAACATGTATAAGTCATGAAGAAAGCAATAGCAACATACTAAACGATCGGGTGCTAAGCTAATGGAATGGGTCATGTCAATCAGATCATTCAACTAATGATGTGATCCTGTTAATCAAATGACAACTCTTTGTCCATGGTTAGGAAACATAACCATCTTTGATTAACGAGCTAGTCAAGTAGAGGCATACTAGTGACACTATGTTTGTCTATGTATTCACACATGTATTATGTTTCCAGTTAATACAATTCTAGCATGAATAATAAACTTTTATCATGATATAAGGAAATAAATAATAACTTTATTATTGCCTCTAGGGCATATTTCCTTCAGTCTCCCACTTGCACTAGAGTCAATAATCTATATTACATCACCATGTGATTAACATCGATAGTTCACATCATCATGTGATTAACACCCATAGTTCACATCGCCATGTGACCAACACCCAAAGGGTTTACTAGATTCAGTAATCTAGTTCACATCGCTATGTGATTAACACCCAAGGAGTACTAAGGTGTGATCATGTTTTGCTTGTGAGAGAAATTTAGTCAACGGGTCTGCCATATTCAGATCCGTATGTATTTTGCAAATATCTATGTCAACAATGCTCCGCACGGAGCTACTCTAGCTAATTGCTCCCACTTTCAATATGTATCCAGATTGAGACTTAAAGTTTTCTAGATCAGTGTCAAAACTTTCATCGATGTAACTCTTTACGACGAACCTTTTGTCACTTCCATAATCGAGAAACATATCCTTATTCCACTAAGGATAATTTTGACCGCTTTCCAGTGATCTACTCCTAGATCACTATTGTACTCCCTTGACAAAATCAGTGTAGGGTATACAATAGATCTGGTACACAGCATGGCATACTTTATAGAACCTATGGCTGAGGCATAGGGAATGACTTTCATTCTCTTTCTATCTTCTGCCGTGGTCGGGCTTTGAGTCTTACTCAATTTCATACCTCGTAACACAGGTAAGAACCCTTTCTATGACTGTTCCATTTTGAACTACTTCAAAATCTTGTCTAGGTATGTACTCATTGAAAAAAACTTATCAAGCGTCTTGATCTATCTCTATAGATCTTGATGCTCAATATGTAAGCAGCTTCACCGAGGTCTTTCTTTGAAAAACTCCTTTCAAATACTCCTTTATGCTTTGCATAATAATTCTACATTATTTCCGATCAACAATATGTCATTCACATATACTTATCAGAAATGTTGTAGTGCTCCCACTCACTTTCTTGTAAATACAGGCTTCACCGCAAGTCTGTATAAATCTATATGCTTTGATCATACTATCAAAGCGTTTATTCCAACTCCGAGATGCTTGCACCAGTCCATAGATGGATCGCTGGAGCTTGCTTATTTTGTTAGCACCTTTAGGATTGACAAAACCTTCTGGTTGCATCATATACAACTCTTTCTTTAAGAAATCCATTAAGGATTGTAGTTTTGTTATCCATTTGCCAGATTTCATAAAATGCGGCAATTGCTAACATGATTTGGACAGACTTTTAAGCATCGATACGAGTGAGAAAATCTCATCGTAGTCAACACCTTGAACTTTGTCAAAAACCTTTTGCGACAATTCTAACTTTGTAGATAGTAACACTACTATCAGCGTCCATCTTCCTCTTGAAGATCCATTTATTTTCTATGGCTTGCCGATCATCGGGCAAGTCAACCAAAGTCCATACTTTGTGCTCATACATGGATCCCATCTCAGATTTCATGGCCTCAAGCCATTTTGCGGAATCTGGGCTCACCATCGCTTCTTCATAGTTCGCAAGTTCGTCATGGTCTAGTAACATGACTTCCAGAACAGGATTACCGTACCACTCTGGTGCGGATCTCACTCTGGTTTACCTACGAGATTCGGTAGTAACTTGATCTGAAGTTACATGATCATCATCATTAGCTTCCTCACTAATTGGTGTAGTAGTCACAAGAACAAATTTCTGTCATGAACTACTTTCCAATAAGGGAGATGGTACAATTACCTTATCAAGTTTTCTACTTTCCTCCCACTCACTTCTTTCGAGAGAAACTCCTTATCTGGAAAGGATCCATTCTTAGCAACGAATGTCTTGCCTTCGGATCTGTGATAGAAGGTGTACCCAATAGTCTCCTTTGGGTATCCTATGAAGACATATTTCTCCGATTTGGGTTTGAGCTTATCAGGATGAAACTTTTTCATATAAGCATCACAATCCCAAACTTTAAGAAACGACAACTTTGGTTTCTTGCCAAACCACAGTTCAGATTGTGTCGTCTCAACGGACTTAGATGGTGCCCTTTTGAATGTGAATGCAGTTGTCTTTAATGCATAACCCCAAAACAATAGTGGTAGATCGGTAAGAGACATCATAGGTTGCACCATATCTAATAAAGTACGGTTATGACGTTTGGACACACCATTATGCTGTGGTGTTCCAGGTGGCGTGAGTAGTGAAACTATTTCACATTGTTTTAACTGAAGACCAAACTCATAACTCAAATACTCTTCTCCACGATCAGATCGTAGAAACTTTATTTTCTTGTTACGATGATTTTCCACTTCACTCTGAAATTCTTTGAACTTTTCAAATGTTTCAGACTTATGTTTCATCAAGTAGATATACTCATATCTGCTCAAATCATCTGTGAAGATCAGAAAATAATGATACCTGTCGCGAGTCTCAATATTCATCGGACCACATACATCAGTATGTATGATTTCCAACAAATTTGTTGCTCGCTCCATTGATCCGAAGAACGGGGTCTTAGTCATATTGCCCATGAGGCATGGTTCGCAAGCATCAACTGATTCATAATCAAGTGATTCCAAAAGCCCATCAGCATGGAGTTTCTTCATGCGCTTTACACCAATATGACCTAAACAGCAGTGCCACAAATAAGTTGCACTATCATTATTAACTTTGCATCTTTTGGTTTCAATATTATGATTATGTGTATTACTACGATCGAGATCCAACGAACTATTTTCATTGGGTGTGTAACCATATAAGGTTTTATTCATGTAAACAGAACAACAATTTATTCTCTTACTTAAATGAATAACCGTATTACAATAAACATGATCAAATCATATTCATACTCAACGCAAACACCAAATAACACTTATTTAGGTTCAACACTAATCCCAAAAGTATAGGGAGTGTGCGATGATGATCATATCAATCTTGGAACCACTTCCAACACACATCGTCACTTCACCCTTAACTAGTCTCTGTTTATTCTGCAACTCCCGTTTCGAGTTACTAATCTTAGCAACTGAACTAGTATCTATTACTGAGGGGTTGCTATAAACACTAGTAAAGTACACATCAATAACATGTATATCAGATATACTTATGTTCACTTTGCCATCCTTCTTATCCGCCAATCACTTGGGGTAGTTCTGCTTCCAGTGACCAGTCCCTTTGCAGTAGAAGCACTTAGTCTCAGGCTTAGGATCAGACTTGGGCTTCTTCACTTGAGCAGCAACTTGCTTGCCGTTCTTCTTGAAGTTCCCCTTCTTCCCTTTGCCCTTTTCTTGAAACTAGTGGTCTTGTCAACCATCAACACTTGATGTTTTTCTTGATTTCTACCTTCGTTGATTTCAGCATCACAAAGAGCTTGGGAGTTATTTCCGTTATCCCTTGCATATTATAGTTCATCACGAAGTTCTACTAACTTGGTGATGGTGACTAGAGAATTCTGTCAATCACTATCTTATCTGGAAGATTAACTCCCACTTGATTCAAGCGATTGTAGTACCCAGACAATCTGAGCACATGCTCACTAGTTGAGCGATTCTCCTCCATCTTTTAGCTATAGAACTTGTTGGAGACTTCATATCTCTCAACTCGGGTATTTGCTTGAAATATTAACTTCAACTCCTGGAACATCTCATATGGTCCATGACGTTCAAAACGTCTTTGAAGTCCCGATTCTAAGCCATTTAAGTATGGTGCACTAAACTATCAAGTAGTCATCATATTGAGCTAGCCAAACATTCATAATGTCTGCATCTGCTCCTGCAATAGGTCTGTCACCTAGCGGTGCATCAAGGACATAATTCTTCTATGCAGCAATGAGGATAAACCTCAGATCACGGATCCAATCCGCATCATTGCTACTAACATCTTTCAACACAATTTTCTCTAGGAACATATCAAAATAAACACAGGGAAGCAACAACGCGAGCTATTGATCTATAACATAATTTGAAAAATACTACCAGGACTAAGTTCATGATAAATTTAAGTTCAATTTAATCATATTACTTAAGAACACCCACTTAGATAGACATCCCTCTAATCCTCTAAGTGATTACGTGATCCAAATCAACTAAACCATGTCCGATCATCACGTGAGATGGAGTAGTTTCATTGGTGAACATCGCTATGTTGATCATATCTACTATATGATTCACGCTCGACCTTTCGGTGTCCGTGTTCCGAGGCCATATCTATATATGCTTGGCTCGTCAAGTATAACCTGAGTATTCTGCGTGTGCAACTGTTTTGCACCCGTTGTATTTGAACGTAGAGCCTATCACACCCGATCATCACGTGGTGTCTCAGCACGAAGAACTTTCGCAACGGTGCATACTCAGGGAGAACACTTCTTGATAATTAGTGAGAGATCATCTTATAATGCTACCGTCAATCAAAGCAAGATAAGATGCATAAAAGATAAACATCACATGCAATCAATATAAGTGATATGATATGGCCATCATCATCTTGTGCTTGTGATCTCCATCTCCGAAGCACCGTCGTGATCACCATCGTCACCGGCGTGACACCTTGATCTCCATCGTAGCATCGTTGTCATCTCGCCAATCTTATGCTTCCACGACTATCGCTACCGCTTAGTGATAAAGTAAAGCATTACAGCGCGATTGCATTGCATACAATAAAGCGACAACCATATGGCTCCTGCCAGTTGCCGATAACTCGGTTACAAAACATGATCATCTCATACAATAAAATTTATCATCATGTCTTGACCATATCACATCACAACATGCCCTGCAAAAACAAGTTAGACGTCCTCTACTTTGTTGTTGCAAGTTTTACGTGGCTGCTACGGGCTTAAGCAAGAACCAATCTTACCTACGCATCAAAACCACAACGATAGTTTGTCAAGTTGGTGCTGTTTTAACCTTCGCAAGGACCGGGCATATCCACACTCGGTTCAACTAAAGTTGGAGAAACTGGCACCCGCTAGCCACCTTTGTGCAAAGCACGTCAGGAGAACCGGTCTCGCGTAAGCGTATGCGTAATGTCGGTCCGGGCCGCTTCGTCCAAAAATACCGCCGAACCAAAGTATGACATGCTGGTAAGCAGTATGACTTATATCGCCCACAACTCACTTGTGTTCTACTCGTGCATATAACATCAACACATAAAACCTAGGCTCGGATGCCACTGTTGGGTTTCGTAGTAATTTCAAAATTTTCCTACGCACATGCAAGATCATGGTGATGCATAGCAATGAGAGGGGAAGAGTGTGATCTATGTACCCTTGTAGATCGACAACGGAAGCGTTAACTTGGTTGATGTAGTCGTACGTCTCCTCGGCTCGACCGATCAAGCACCGAAACTACGGCACCTCCGAGTTCTAGCACACGTTCAGCTCGATAACGATCCCCGGACTCCGATCCAGCAAAGTGTCAGGGAAGAGTTCCGTCAGCACGACGGCGTGGTGACGATCTTGGTGTACTACCGTCGCAGGGCTTCGCCTAAGCACTACTGCAATATTATCAAGGACTATGGTGGAAGGGGGCACCGCACACGGCTAAGAATATGATCACGTGGATCAACTTGTGTCTCTAGGGGTGCCCCGTGCCTCCGTATATAAAGGCTCAAATGGGGGGGGGGCTGGCCGGCCAAGAGGTGGCGCGCCAGGAGGAGTCCTACTCCTTCCGGGAGTAGGACTCCCCCCTTTCCTAGTTGGAATAGGATTCGCGGAGGGGGGAAAAGAGGAGAGAGAGGAGGAAGGGGGGCCGGCCCCCTCTCCTTGTCCTATTTGGACCAAGGGGGGGGGCGGGAGGGGCGCGCGGCCCATCTCTGGCCACCTCTCCTCTCTTCCACTAAGGCCCATATACTTCCCGGGGGGTTCCGGTAATCTCCCGGTACTCCGGTAAAATCCCGATTTCACCCGGAACACTTCCGATATCCAAACATAGGCTTCCAATATATCAATCTTTATGTCTCGACCATTTCGAGACTCCTCGTCATGTCCGTGATCACATCTGGGACTCCAAACAACCTTTGGTACATCAAAATGCATAAACTCATAATATAACTGTCATCGTAACCTTAAGCGTGCGGACCCTACGGGTTCGAGAACAATGTAGACATGACCGAGACACGTCTCCGGTCAATAACCAATAGCGAAACCTGGATGCTCATATTGGCTCCTACATATTCTACGAAGATCTTTTATCGGTCAGACCGCATAACAACATACATTGTTCCCTTTGTCATCGGTATGTTACTTGCCCGAGATTCGATCATCGGTATCCCATACCTAGTTCAATCTCGTTACCGGCAAGTCTCTTTACTCGTTCCGTAATACATCATCCCGCAACTAACTCATTAGTTGCAATGCTTGCAAGGCTTAAGTGATGTGCATTACCGAGAGGGCCCAGAGATACCTCTCCGACAATCGGAGTGACAAATCCTAATCTCGAAATACGCCAACCCAACATGTACCTTTGGAGACACCTGTAGAGCTCCTTTATAATCACCCAGTTATGTTGTGACGTTTGGTAGCACACAAAGTGTTCCTCCGGCAAACGGGAGTTGCATAATCTCATAGTCATAGGAACATGTATAAGTCATGAAGAAAGAAATAGAACATACTAAACGATCGGGTGCTAAGCTAATGGAATGGGTCATGTCAATCAGATCATTCAACTAATGATGTGATCCCGTTAATCAAATGACAACTCTTTGTCCATGGTTAGGAAACATAACCATCTTTGATTAACGAGCTAGTCAAGTAGAGGCATACTAGTGACACTCTGTTTGTCTATGTATTCACACATGTATTATGTTTCCGGTTAATACAATTCTAGCATGAATAATAAAATTTTATCATGATATAAGGAAATAAATAATAAGTTTATTATTGCCTCTAGGGCATATTTCCTTCAGAAGATACCCCGAACAAGCCCCTCAGAGGATTACTTTCCATAGTAACAAGTGACAGTAAATTTCAGCACACTATATAAATTTTTCCTTACCAAATTCCACCTACCAAAGGCGCTTCACTCCCCGGCAACGGCCCCAAAAAAGAGTCTTGATGACCCACAAGTATATGGGATCTATCGTAGTCCTTTCGATAAGTAAGAGTGTCGAACCCAACGAGGAGCAGAAGGAAATGATAAGCGGTTTTCAGCAAGGTATTCTCTTCAAGTACTGAAATAAGTGGTAACAGATAGTTTTGTGATAAGATAATTTGTAACGAGCAACAAGTAACAAAAGTAAATAAAGTGCAGCAAGGTGGCCCAATCCTTTTTGTAGCAAAGGACAAGCCTGGACAAACTCTTATATAAGGAAAAGCGCTCCTGAGGACACATGGGAATATCATCAAGCTAGTTTTCATCACGTTCATATGATTCGCATTTGGTACTTTGATAATTTGGCATGTGGGTGGACCGGTGCTTGGGTGCTGTTCTCACTTGAACAAGCATCCCACTTATGATTAACCTCTATTGCAAGCATCCGCAACTACAACAAAATTATTAAGGTAAACCTAACCATAGCATGAAACATATGGATCCAAATCAGCCCCTTACGAAGCAACGCATAAACTAGGGTTTAAGCTTCTGTCACTCTAGAAACCTATCATCTACTTATTACTTCCCAATGCCTTCCTCTAGGCCCAAATAATGGTGAAGTGTTATGTAGTTGACGTTCACATAACACCACTAGAGGCTAGACAACATACATCTCATCAAAATATCGAACGAATACCAAATTCACATGATTATTAATAGCAAGACTTCTCCCTTGTCCTCAGGAACAAACGTAACTACTCACAAAGCATATTCATATTCATAATCAGAGGGGTAATAATATGCATAAAGGATCTGAACGTATGATCTTTCACCAATTAAACCAACTAGCATCAACTACAAGGAGTAATTAACACTACTAGCAACCTACTAGCACCAATCCCGGACTTGGAGACAAGAATTGGATACAAGAGATGAACTAGGGTTTTGAGATGAGATGATGCTGATGAAGATGTTGATGAAGATTGCCCTCTCCCGATGAGAGGAGCGTTGGTGATGACGATGGCGATGATTTCCCCCTCCGGGAGGGAAGTTTCCCCGACAGAACAGCTCTGCCGGAGCCCTAGATTGGTTCCGCCAAGGTTTCGCCTCATGGCGGCGGAGTTTCGTCCCGAAAGGTTGCTTCGTATTTTTTTCTCAACGAAAGACTTCATATAGGAGAAGATGGTCATCGGAGAGCCACCAGGGGGCCCACGAGGTAGGGGGGCGCGCCCCCCACCCTCGTGGAAAGGGTGTGGGCCCCCTGGTCTTCATCTTTGGCGAGGATTTTTCATTATTTATTATAAGGTATTCCGTGGAGTTTCAGGACTTTTGGAGTTGTGCAGAATAGGTCTCTAATATTTGCTCCTTTTCCAGCCCAGAATTCCAGCTGCCGGCATTCTCCCTCCTTATGTAAACCTTGTAAAATAAGAGAGAATAGCCATAAGTATTGTGACATAATGTGAAATAACAGCGAAAATGCAATAAATATCGATATAAAAGCATGATGCAAAATGGACGTATCATATGTCTTGCGTGGGATACTTGTGGTGACAATGGGGTATTCTATTGATTCACTTGTTGTATGTTTTGGTGATTGAGGGAGTCCTGGATTAGGGGGTGTCCGGATAGCCGGACTATACCTTTGGCCAGCCTCCTGGACTATGAAGATACAAGATTGAAGACTTCGTCCCGTGTCTGGAAGGGATTTTCCTTGGCGTGGAAGGCAAGCTTGGCGATACGGATATGTAGATCTCCTACCATTGTAACCGACTCTGTGTAACCCTAACCATCTCCGGTGTCTATATAAATCACAGGGTTTTAGTCCATAGGACGAACAACAATCATACCATAGGCTAGCTTCTAGGGTTTAGCCTCCTTGATCTCGTGGTAGATCTACTCTTGTACTACCCATATCATCAATATTAATCAAGCAGGAGTAGGGTTTTACCTCCATCGAGAGGGCCCGAACTTGGGTAAAAACATCGTGTCCCTTGTCTCCTGTTACCATCCGCCTAGACGCACAGTTCGGGACCCCCTACCCGAGATCCGCCGGTTTTGACACCGACATTGGTGCTTTCATTGAGAGTTCCTCTATGTCGTCAGTTTTAGGCCTGATGGCTTCTCCGATCATCAACAACGATGCGATCCAGGGTGAGACCTTTCTCCCCGGACAGATCTTCGTATTCAGCGGCTTTGCACTGCGGGCCAATTCGCTTGGTCATCTGGAGTAGATCGAAAGCTACGCCCTTGGCCATCAGGTCAGATTTGGAAGTTTGAGCTACACGGACGACCTCCGCGGAGACTTGATCTTCGACCGATTCGAGCCGTAGCCAAGCGTGCCGCACTGTCACGATGGGCATGATCTAGCTCTGCCGCCGAACAATGCCCTGGAGGCCGCACCCGCATCAGCTCCGACCCTTAATTCGGAGCCAACTGCGCCAATCGAGGATGGGTGGTTGGACACCGCCTCGGGGACTGCAATCTCTACGGCGATCGAGCCGAACACCAGCCCTATTCTTTGCGAAGCCCGTGACTCCAAGGAGCCGGACTCCTCTCTAGACTCCGAGCCCTCCGCACCCCTACCGATCGAACCCGATTGGGCGCCGATCATGGAGTTCACCGCCGCGAACATCTTTCAACACTCGCCCTTCTGCGATATTCTGAATTCACTAAAGTCTCTCTCTTTATCAGGAGAGCCCTGGCCGGACTATGGTCAGCAAGGTTGGGATGCGGATGATGAAGAAATTCAAAGCCCACCCACCACCCACTTCGTAGCCACTGTCGATGATTTAACTGACATGCTCGACTTCGACTCCGAAGACATCGACGGTATGGACGCCGATGCAGGAGACGATCAAGAACCAGCGCCTATAGGGCACTGGAAAGCCACCTCGTCGTATGATATATACATGGTGGACACCCCAAAAGAAGGCAATGGCGATGGAACAACGGAGGATGACCCCTCCAAGAAGCAGCCTAAGCGCCGGCGTCAGCAGCGCCGCTCTAAATCCCGCCAAAGCAAAAATGGTGATTCCGGCACGGGAGATAACAACACCCTGGACAGTGCCGAAGACAACCACCTCCAGCAAGATTCAGCACAGGAGGATGGAGAAGCCAGCCCTCATGAGAGAGTGGCAGAAAGAAAGGTCGAGGACGATAATTATATGCCTCCCTCCGAAGACGAGGCAAGCCTCGACGACGATGAATTTGTCGTGCCGGAGGATCCCGTCGAACAAGAGCATTTCAAACGCAGGCTTATGACCACGGCAAGCAGCCTCAAGAAAAAACAGCAACAACTTAGAGCTAATCAAGATTTTCTAGCCGACAGATGGACTGAAGTCCTTGCAGCCGAAGAGTATGAACTCGAACGCCCCTCCAAGAGCTACCCAAAGCGCAGGTTGCTACCCCGATTAGAGGAGGAATCACCTAAACCTACACCACCAGCGCATGATGCAGCCGACCGGCCACCCCGTGGCCGCGACAAAGAGGCCTCTTGGCCCTCCACTCAAGCCGCACCCCGGCGCCGCTCAAAAAATACCAAGGCACAGGAAAATGCACCAGACCTGCAAGATATATTGGAGGACAAGGCCAGGCAACAAGATCGATCTACGGATCGCGTGGGCGCCCCACGGCACGAGACTGTAATCGTCACTTCGGATACAGTAAATCCGGTTGGGCCGAACACAGTAGACAAAGCTCGTTTGAGCTGCGTCGTGATATAGCCCAATACAGAGGCGCCGCACACCCACTATGCTTCACAGATGAAGTAATGGATCATCAAATCCCCGAGGGTTTCAAACCCGTGAACATCGAATCATACGATGGCACAACAGATCCTGCGGTATGGATCGAGGACTATCTCCTTCATATCCACATGGCCCACGGTGATGACCTACACGCCATCAAATACCTCCCACTCAAGCTTAAAGGACCAGCTCGGCATTGGCTTAACAGCTTGCCAACAGAATCAATTGGTTGTTGGGAGGACCTGGAAACCGCATTCCTCGACAATTTCCAGGGCACTTATGTGCGACCACCAGACGCCGATGACCTTAGCCACATAATTCAGCAGCCAGAGGAATCGGCCAGACAATTCTGGACACGGTTCCTAACCAAGAAAAATCAAATCGTCGACTGTCCGGACGCAGAGGCCCTAGCAGCCTTCAAGCATAACATCCGCGACGAGTGGCTTGCACGGCACCTAGGACAGGAACAGCCGAAATCTATGGCAGCCCTCACGACACTTATGACCCGCTTTTGTGTGGGAGAAGACAGCTGGCTAGCTCGCAGCAATAACATGACCAAGAGCCCTGGTAATTGGGATACCAAGGACAGCAGTGGTAGGTCGCGTCGCAACAAGCAAAAGCGCCGCATTAACGGCGACAATGCTGAGGATACGATAGTTAATGCCGGATTCAGAGGCTCTAAACCCGGTCAGCGGAAAAAGGCATTCAAAAGAAATACTCCGGGCCCGTCCAGTTTGGACCGAATACTCGACCGCTCATGCCAGATACATGGCACCCCCGAAAAACCAGCCAATCACACCAACAGGGATTGTTGGGTGTTCAAGCAGGCATGCAAGTTAAATGCCGAAAGCAGAGACAAGGGGCTGCATAGCGATGACGAGGAGGAGCCCCGGCCGTCGAACAACAGTGGACAGAAAGGTTTTCCCCCACAAGTGCGGACGGTGAACATGATATACGCAACCCACGTCCCCAAGAGGGAGCGGAAGCGTGCGCTAAGGGACGTATACACGATGGAGCCAGTCGCCCCAAAGTTCAACCCATGGTCTTCCTGCCCGATCACTTTTGATTAAAGGGACCACCCCACTAGCATCTGTCATGGCGGATTCACCACATTGGTTCTAGACCCAATTAGTGACGGATTTCACCTCACTAGAGTCCTTATGGACGGCGGCAGCAGCCTGAACCTGCTTTACCAGGATACAATGCAGAAAATGGGCATCGATCCCTCGAGGATTAAACCCACTAAAACGACCTTTAAAGACGTCACACCAGGTGTAGAGGCCAACTGTACAGGCTCAGTTACACTTGAAGTGGTCTTCGGATCTCCGGATAATTTCTGAAGCGAGGAGTTAATCTTCGACATAGTCCCGTTCCGCAGTGGCTATCACGCACTGCTCGGGCGAACCGCATTTGCCAAGTTCAATGCAGTGCCGCACTACGCATACCTCAAGCTCAAGATGCCAGGCCCTCAAGGAGTCATCACGGTCAATGGAAACACCAAACGCTCTCTCCGAACGGAGGAGCATACGGCGGCTATCGCAGCGGAAGTACAAAGCAGCCTCTCAAGGCAATTCTCTAGTCCGGCCATTAAACGTCTGGACACCGTCAAGCGCGCCCGGAGTAACCTACAACAAGACCGCCTGGCACGTTCCGAGCAAGCGTAGCAATGTGGCCCCAACACCAGCCCTCGCGAACTTGCGAAACCTGTGTTGCGCGTACATAACTATGCTCTGGAAATACCATGTGCAAAGGGGGAGGGGCACCATCATGGCACGCCCGAAACACGGTGTAAACCGCACTAGGGGCAGCCGACTTCTTCATTTTCTCTTACTTTCAGGACTCCACTCTTCGGAAGGCCTGTCCGACAGTACAATTGCCGCACAAATGATACAACAACCAGGGGAGCAGAAAGCTACGCCGCACTATGGAACTCTAAGGTGGTCTCTATAACAAGCAGTATACCTGTTTCACATAACATTCCGCAGCTCGCCCCTGGAAAGGACATGTTAAATAGTGCCATCTTTTGCTTATTGCACTATTTGTATCATTCTGCTTTGATCGCAGCTTTTTTAAATAAACAATGCATAGCTTCTGTCTATTATTGCATTACTCTTTTTTGTGAATATATGTTCATTAATGACATGTTGCACCTGTACACTTTGGTACGGCCAATACGCCAGGGGCTTAAGTACTCCACAATACGGTGTGAGAAGTTCGAACACTTTCACAAGTGCGGCACCCCGAACTTATAGCATTATATGCATCGGCTCCGAATCATGTCTTGGGTCAATAGTTGGGTTTGCCCGGCTCCTATGTTTTGGTACCTTACGTTCCGTTATATCGGCTAAGGTAGCACTAGGAGAACTACTGCGATTGTGCCCCAGTTGAGCTAGGCTAAGAACCTCAGTAGAGAAAGCTAAAACTGACCGTCATGATGAGGCGAGAGCTGGTCGCTATTCGAGAGGTTTTTGAGTCCCTAAAGACTTATGCCGCTTAGAGCGAGGAGTCAGCTTTGTCCGGCCTAGGCGTGGGTAGCGCCCCGAACTCGGTCTTCCGAACACTAGGGGCTTCGCCGAAATTTAAAATTATAGAATTATATGGCTAAGTGAAAGTGTTCAAGCATTATAGCCCGATTGCCTTGTTCGTTGTGTTGAGCGCCTCCCTCGAAGGACCCAAGAATGGGAAAAGAGCGCTCATGTTTATCCCGAACACCCCACCACTCGTGGCATGGGGGAAGAAGCCGACGACTTGTCATCTCTCAAATTTGATAAACGGCCGCACAGAAGGTAATATTTTAAATTCAAAAGCGTTGCTTAGCGCATATGAACAAGTTTTCAGCGTACAGGATCACAAATGTGAGTTTACTCAAAAATTACATCTTTGGAGCATTCGTCCGCTATAAGGCGGGCACCCTTCAGGACGCCCTCATAATACGCTTCCGGGACGCGATGCTCCTTGCCCGGCAGCGGCCCGTCCTTCACCAGCTTCTCCGCATCCATCTTGCCCCAGTGCACTTTAGCACGGGTAAGCACCCTACGGGCACCTTTGATGTAGACGGAGCGCTTGATTACTTCAAGCCATGGACAGACATCCACCAGCCGCCTCACCAGCCCGAGGTAGCTCCCAGGCAGAGCCTCTCCAGGCCAAAGCCGAACTATGAGGCCCTTTATGGCCTGTTCGGCCACCTTGTGGAGCTCGACCATTTGCTTCAGCTGGTCGCTCAAAGGCACCAGGTGTCCGGCCTCAGCATACTGAGACCAGAACACCTTCTCCGTCGAGCTCCCCTCCTCGGCTCGGTAGTAGGCGGCGGCATCAGACGCACTGCGGGGCAAATCTGCGAATGCTCCTAGAGAGCTCCAGACTCGGGTAAGTAACAAGTAATTCACTTTCACGTGCTTGATTTGCATAATGAATGCCTTACCCGCCGCTATCTTCTTCATCGCTTCAATTTCTTCGAGGGCTTTCTCGGCTTCGGCCTTGGTAGACTTCGCGCTTTCGAGGGCTGCCGCAAGCTCGGACGCTTGCGTCTTTGAGTCAAGCTCCAAACTCTCGTGTTTTTTTCACGAGAGCCTGGAGCTCTTTCTGCACCTCTTCCACCCGCGCCTCCTGCTTCCCTCTCTCCGTGCGCTCCGCGGCCGCTTTGTTTTCGGCCTCGGACAACGGTTTCTTAAGGGTTGCCACCTCGGTCGTGGCCCCTATAATAGCACGTTGATCCTGTCATTTTTTGCAACCACATCTTCTCTATATACTTGCACAAGGTATTACTTACCTTCCTTCTCCTCAAGTTGCCTCTTGGCATGGCCGAGCTCGTTCTCGGACCGCGCGAGGTTTTGCTTCAGCGTATCCACCTCCACAGTCAGTGCGGCGGAGGCCAGCAGCGAAGCCTGCATACGCATATTGACTTGATTATGTTAGACTCCTGCGAATGTTATTAGATCCTCTATTCGGCTTTTCTTTCCGAACGCCGAACAAAGCATCAGGGGCTACTGTCTATGCGGTAATATTTTTACATATTCTTTACTTACCTCAAAGCCTGTTAGAAGGCTGGCACAGGCTTCAGTCAGCCCGCTCTTGGCGGACTGAACCTTCTGGATCACCGCACTCATAATAGTGCGGTGCTCCTCGTCGATGGAGGCGCCGTTAAGCACCTCCAGCAAATTGTCTGGTGCCTCCGGTTGGACGGAGGTCACCGGCTCGGTAGGCTTGCTCCTCTTGGAAGGAGGCTGCCTACCAGAGTCTGGAACCATTGAAGGTTCCGGCGCGGTGTCCAGCTCAAGGCCAGACTCGGAGCCCTTGGGGGTTTTATCCCCTTTGCGCCTGGAGTCCGGGAGGTCGCCTTGCGGCGCCTCCGGGACCACCTCCTCCTGGCTTGGAACCTGTTGGGACAGCACCTCGGTGTCGTCCGTAGGGTGGGGGGAGGTAGCGGGCGGAAGTGAATTCACGTCTGAGGAATCCAGGGAGCCGCTCGATGACTCGTCGAGCCTGGCCTTGGGCGGACTGCATAGTCATATTCGGCGTAAGGAGGAGCTGTGCAAGAAAGGAACACTATGAATTGCTCTGGTGTCCGAATACTTACGATCTTGCCAGGGGCTTGGCCCTGTGCGGCCACTCCTCTTCGTCATCGTCGGCGTTGGTGGAGTAGTCTGGAGGAAGGGTCTTCCCCTTCTTGGACCCTTCGGCCTCCCCAGTTGGGGCGGCCCTCCTTTTCTTCCCTGCCCCCGCGGGAGGGGGATAGGTCTCTTCTTCCTCCTCCTCGTCTTCACGGGAGGAGTGCGTCTTGGAGTCATCGGATGATGAATCCGACACCTCCAGGCGCCGGGCACTCTTTCGAGTCCCCGTGGCCTTCTTCTTGGCCTTCTTCTCCAGCACCACATAGGGTGCCGAAACCAGCAGCTTCGCCAAGCGAGCATCCGCTGGGCCTTCGGGCAAAGGAGCCAGATAGTTGATCTGTCCGGACGTCTCCTGCCAATCCTGTCAAAGGTAAGGGAGCTTAGATCCCACATGGAGTCAAACTATGAAAAACTAATACCCTGTAAAAGGTAAAAACAGCTTACCGCACTAGCGTGACGCTGCGTGCTGAATCCGCGATCCTCGGTAGCGAATGCGGGGGCCTTGGCGCCCTTGAAAAGCACCTTCCAGGCATCTTCGTACGTCATGTTGAAGAGCCTGCTCAGAGTTCGGTGCTGCGCCGGGTCGAACTCCCACAGGTTGAAAGCCCGTTGTTGACACGGGAGGATCCGGCGGATGAGCATAACCTGGACTACATTGACAAGTTTGAGCTTCTTGTCCACCAGGGTTTGGACGCATGTTTGGACTCCGGTCAGCTCTCCTTTTTTACCCCACGACAGGCTCGTCCCTTTCCAGGAGGTGAGCCGCGTAGGGGGTCCGGATCGGAACTCGGGGGCTGCGACCCATTCAGGGTCGCGCGGCTCTGTGATGTAAAACCACCCCGATTGCCACCCCTTTAGGTCTCCACGAAGGAGCCCTCGAGCCATAGGATGTTGGGCCTCTTGCCCACCATGGCGCCTCCGCATTCCGCCTGGTTGCCGCGCACCACCTTTGGCTTGACATTGAAAGTCTTGAGCCATAGGACAAAATGGGGACGGATGCAGAGGAAAGCCTCGCACACGACGATAAACGCCGAGATGTTGAGGACGAAGTTCGGGGCCAGATCATGGAAATCCAGGCCATAGTATGAGCCCCCGGACAAATGGGTGGAGAGGGAAACCCAGTCCGCGCAGGAAATGGGGGAGGAACACCACCCTCTCATGGGGCCCGGGGGTGGGGATGAGCTGCCCCTCTTCGGGAAGCCGGTGCGCAATGTCGTTAGACAAGTATCCGGCCTTCCTCAGTTTTTTGATGTGTCCCTCCGTGATGGAGGAGACCATCCACTTGCCTCCTGCTCCGGACATGGCTGCAGAAGGTTGAGGTGGGGTGTGCGGACTTGGGCGCTGGAGCTCGAGTGCACGGAAATGGATAGGCAAAGGAGGAAGAAGGCGTGGATGAAAAGGTGGATCCTTATCCCCTTATATGGGCGGACGTGACTATGCGTCCCCACCAGCCCGGTAAAACTCGCTTATCTCCCAAGCGCTGTAATCAATGGCGCGGTTGGGTTACCCACGCCCATATTGATGAGAATCCCGGAATAAGGGGACACGATCTCTGGTTTGACAAGACGTGCCAAGGAAACCGCCTCGCTAAACGCGCTGAGGTGGGACAGTAAAACGATTCGAATAAAGACTTGGTCGTGGTGTGATGTCACGCTACGGAATACGTCAGCAGATTAATTTGTGTAAATATTATTCTCTCTATGGCAATATGTGGAAACTTATTTTACAGAGTCAGACACTATCCATGTGTTCAAAATCTTCTATGAAGTACTTGGAGGAGGAACCCGCCTTGCAATGCCGAAAACAATCTGCGCGCCGGACTCGTCGTCATTGAAGCCTGGTTCAGGGGCTATTGAGGGAGTCCTGGATTAGGGGGTGTCCAGATAGCCGGACTATACCTTCGGCCGGACTCCTGGACTATGAAGATACAAGATTGAAGACTTCGTCCCGTGTCCGGAAGGGACTTTCCTTGGCGTGGAAGGCAAGCTTGGCGATACGGATATGTAGATCTCCTACCATTGTAACCGACTTTGTGTAACCCTAGCCCTCTCCAGTGTCTATATAAACCGGAGGGTTTTAGTCCATAGTATGAACAACAATCATACCATAGGCTAGCTTCTAGGGTTTAGCCTCCTTGATCTCGTGGTAGATCTACTCTTGTACTACCCATATCATCAATATTAATCAAGAAGGAGTAGGGTTTTACCTCCATCGAGAGGGCCCGAACCTGGGTAAAAACATCGTGTCCCTTGTCTCCTGTTACCATCCGCCTAGACGCACAGTTCGGGACCCCCTACCCGAGATCCGTCGGTTTTGACACCGACAGTGATCAACTTGCGGGTTCCGCCCGTTAACCTATGCATAGGGGTTGGCACACGTTTTCGTCTTGACTCTCCGATAGAAACTTTGGGGCACTCTTTGAAGTACTTTGTGTTGGTTTGAATAGATGAATCTGAGATTGTGTGATGCATATCGTATAATCATACCCACGGATACTTGAGGTGACATTGGAGTATCTAGGTGACATTAGGGTTTTGGTTGATTTGTGTCTTAAAGTGTTATTCTAGTACAAACTCTATGATAGATTGAACGGAAAGAATAGCTTCATGTTATTTTACTACGGACTCTTGAATAGATCGATCAGAAAGGATAACTTTGAGGTGGTTTCGTACCCTACCATAATCTCTTCGTTTGTTCTCCGCTATTAGTGACTTTGGAGTGACTCTTTGTTGCATGTTGAGGGATAGTTATGTGATCCAATTATGTTATTATTGTTGAGAGAACTTGCACTAGTGAAAGTATGAACCCTAGGCCTTGTTTCAACGCATTGCAATACCGTTTGTGCTCACTTTTATCATTAGTTAGCTTGCTGTTTTTATATTTTCAGATTACAAAAACATTCATCTACCATCCATATACCACTTGTATCACCATCTCTTCGCCGAACTAGTGCACCTATACAATTTACCGTTGTATTGGGTGTGTTGGGGACACAAGAGACTCTTTGTTATTTGGTTGCTTGGTTGCTTGAGAGGGACCATCTTCATCCTACGCCTCCTACGAATTGATAAACCTTAGGTCATCCACTTGAGGGAAATTTGCTACTGTCCTACAAACCTCTGCACTTGGAGGCCCAACAACGTCTACAAGAAGAAGGTTGTGTAGTAGACATCAGAGGACGTCTAACTTGTTTTTGCAGGGCATGTTGTGATGTGATATGGTCAAGACATGATGCTATATTTTGTTGTATGAGATGATCATGTTTTGTAACCGAGTTATCGACAACTGGCAGGAGCCATATGGTTGTCGCTTTATTGTATGCAATGCAGTCGCCCTGTAATTGCTTTACTTTATCACTAAGCGGCAGCGATAGTCGTAGAAGCAATAGTTGGCGAGATGACAACGATGCTACGATGGAGATCAAGGTGTCGCGCCGGTGACGATGGTGATCATGACGGTGCTTCAAAGATGGAGATCACAAGCACAAGATGATGATGGCCATATCATATCACTTATATTGATTGCATGTGATGTTTATCTTTTATGCATCTTATTTTGCTTAGATTGATGGTAGCATTATAAGATGATCTCTCACTAAATTTCAAGGTCCAAGTGTTCTCCTTGAGTATGCACCGTTGCGAAAGTTCGTCATGCCGAGACACCACATGATGATCGGGTGTGATAAACTCTACGTTCACATACAACGAGTGCAAGCTAGTTTTGCACATGCAGAATACCCAGGTTAAACTTGATGAGCCTAGCATATGCAGATATGGCCTCGGAACACTGAGACCAAAAGTTCGAGCATGAATCATATAGAAGATATGATCAACATATTGATGTTCACCATTGAAAACTACTCCATCTCACGTGATGATCGGACATGGTTTAGTTGATATGGATCATGTGATCACTTAGATGATTAGAGGGATGTCTATCTAAGTGGGAGTTCTTTAATAATTTGATTAACTGAACCTTAATTTATCATGAACTTAGTACCTGATAGTATTTTGCATGTCTATGTTGTTGTAGATAGATGGCCCGTGCTGTTGTTCCGTTGAATTTTAATGTGTTCCTTGAGAAAGCAAGGTTGAAAGATGATGGTAGCAATTACACGGACTGGGTCCGTAACTTGAGGATTATCCTCATTGCTGCATAGAAGAATTACGTCCTGGAAGCACTGCTAAGTGCCAAACCTGCTGCAGGAGCAACACCAGATGTTATGAACGTCTAGCAGAGCAAAGCTGATGACTACTCGATAGTTCAGTGTGCCATGCTTTACGGCTTAGAACCGAGACTTCAACGACGTTTTGAACGTCATGGAGCATATGAGGTGTTCCAGGAGTTGAAGTTAATATTTCAAGCAAATGCCCGGATTGAGAGATATGAAGTCTCCAATAAGTTCTACAGCTACAAGATGGAGGAGAATAGTTCTGTCAGTGAACATATACTCAGAATGTCTGTGTACCATAACCACTTGACTCAACCGGGAGTTAATCTTCCTGTTGATAGTGTCATTGGCAGAGTTCTTCAATCACTGCCACCAAGCTACAAGAGCTTCGTGATGAACTATAACATGCAAGGGATGAATAAAACAATTCCTGAGCTCTTCGCAATGCTAAAGGCTGCGAAGGTACAAAATCAAGAAGGAGCATCAAGTGTTGATGGTTAACAAGACCACCAGTTTCAAGAAAAAAGGGTAAAGGGAAGAAGAAAGGGAACTTCAAGAAGAACAACAAACAAGTTGCTGCTCAAGAGAAGAAACCCAAGTCTGGACCTATGCCTGAGACTGAGTGCTTCTACTGCAAACAGACTGGTCACTGAAAGCGGAACTGCCCCAAGTATTTGGCGGATAAGAAGGATGGCAAGGTGAACAAAGGTATATATGATATACATGTTATTGATGTGTACCTTACTACTCTCGCAGTAGTGGCTGGGTATTTGATACTGGTTCTGTTGCTAATATTTGCAACTCGAAACAGGGACTACTTACTAAGCGAAGATTGGCAAAGGACGAGGTGGCGATGCGCGTGGGAAAAGGTTCCAAAGTTGATGTGATCGCAGTCGGCACGCTACCTCTACATCTACCTTCGAGATTAGTATTAGACCTGAATAATTGTTATTTGGTGCCAGTGTTAAGCATGAACATTATATCTGGATCTTGTCTGATGCGAGACGGTTATTCATTTAAATCAGAGACTAATGGTTCTTCTATTTATATGAGTAATATCTTTTATGGTCATGCACCCTTAAAGAGTGGTCTATTCTTTTTGAATCTCGGTAGTGGAGATACACATATTTATAGTATTGAAGCTAAAAGATGCAGAGTTGATAATGATAGTGCAACTTATTTGTGGCACTGCCGTTTAGGTCATATTGGTATAAAGCGCATGAAGAACCTCCATTCTGATGGACTTTTGGAATCACTTGATTATGAATCACTTGGTACTTGCGAACCGTGCCTCATGGGCAAGATGACTAAAACGCCGTTGTCTGGAACTATGGAGCGAGCAACATATTTGTTGGAAATCATACATACTGATGTATGTGGTCCAATGAATATTGAGGCTCGCGGCGGGTATCGTTATTTTCTCACCTTCATAGATGATTTGAGCAGATATGGGTATATCTACTTGATGAAACATAAGTCTGAAACATTTGAAAAGTTCAAAGAATTTCAGAGTGAAGTGGAAAATCATCGTAACAAGAAAATAAAGTCTCTACAATCTGATCGTGGAGGAGAATATTTGAGTTACGAGTTTGGTCTTCATTTGAAACAATGCGGAATAGTTTCGCAACTCATGCCACCCGGAACACCACAGCGTAATGGTGTGTCCGAACGTCGTAATCGAACTTTACTAGATATGGTGCGATCTATGATGTCTCTTACTGATTTACCGCTATCGTTTTGGGGTTATGCTTTAGAGACGACTGCATTCACGTTAAATAGGGCACCATCTAAATCCATTGAGACGACTCCTTATGAACTATGGTTTGGCAAGAAACCAAAGTTGTCATTTCTTAAAGTTTGGGGCTGCGATGCTTATGTGAAAAACTTCAACCTGATAAGCTTGAACCCAAATCAGAGAAATGTGTCTTCATAGGATACCCAAAAGAGACAGTTGGGTACACCTTCTATAAAATATCCGAAGGCAAGACTTTTGTTGCTAAGAATGGATCCTTTCTATAGAAGGAGTTTCTCTCGAAAAAAGTGAGTGGGAGGAAAGTAGAACTTGATGAGGTAACTGTACCTGCTCCCTTATTGGAAAGTAGTTCATCACAGAAACCAGTTTCTGTGACACCTACACCAATTAGCGAGGAAGCTAATGATGATGATCATGAAACTTCAGATCAAGTTACTACCGAACCTCGTAGGTCAACCGGAGTAATATCCGCACCAGAGTGGTACGGTAATCCTGTTCTGAAGGTCATGTTACTAGACCATGATGAACCTACGAACTATGAGGAAGCGATGATGAGCCCAGATTCCGCAAAATGGCTTGAGGCCATGAAATCTGAGATGGGATCCATGTATGAGAACAAAGTGTGGACTTTGGTTGACTTGTCCAATGATCGGCAAGCCATCGAGAATAAATGGATCTTCAAGAAGAAGACAGACGCTGATGGTAATATTACTGTCTACAAAGATCGACTTGTTGCGAAAGGTTTTTGACAAGTTCAAGGAGTTGACTACGATGAGACCTTCTCACCCGTAGTGATGCTTAAGTCCGTCCGAATCATGTTAGCTATTGCCGTATTTTATGATTATGAAATTGGTCAAATGGATGTAAAGACTGCATTCCTGAATGGATTTCTGGAAGAAGAGTTGTATATGATGCAACCTAAAGGTTTTATCGATCCAAAGGGTGCTAACAAAGTGTGCAAGCTTTAGCAATCCATTTATGGACTGGTGCAATCCTCTCGGAGTTGGAATATAAACATTTTGATAGTGTGATCAAAGCATATGGTTTTATACAGACTTTTGGAGAAGCCTGTATTTACAAGAAAGTGAGTGGGAGCTCTGTAGCATTTCTAATACTATATGTGGATGACATGTTGTTGATTGGAAATGATATAAAATTTCTGGATAGCATAAAAGGATACTTGAATAAGAGTTTTTCAATGAAAGACCTCGGTGAAGCTGCTTACATATTGGGCATCAAGATCTATAGAGATAGATCAAGAAGCTTAATTGGACTTTCACAAAGCACATACCTTCACAAAGTTTTGAAGAAGTTCAAAATGGACCAGACAAAGAAAGGATTCTTGCCTGTGTTACAAGGTGTGAAGTTGAGTAAGACTCAATGCCCGACCACTGCAGAAGATAGAGAGAAAATGAAAGATGTTCCCTATGCTTCAGCCATAGGCTCTATCATGTATGCAATGCTGTGTACCAGACCTGATGTGTGCCTTGCTACTAGTTTAGCAGGGAGGTACCAAAGTAATCCAGGAGTGGATCACTGGACAACGGTCAGGAACATCCTGAAATACCTGAAAAGGACTAAGGATATGTTTCTCGTTTATGGAGGTGACAAAGAGCTCATCGTAAATGGTTGTGTTGATGCAAGCTTTAACACTGATCCGGATGATTCTAAATCGCAAACCGGATATGTGTTTATATTGAACGGTGGAGCTGTCAGTTGGAGCAGTTCTAAACAAAGCGTCGTGTGAAGCGGAGTACATTGCTGCTTCGGAAGCAGCAAATGAAGGAGTCTGGATGAAGGAGTTCATATCCGATCTAGGTGTCATACCTAGTGCATCGGGTCCAATGAAAATCTTTTGTGACAATACTGGTGCAATTGCCTTGGCAAAGGAATCCAGATTTCATAAGAGAACCAAGCACATCAAGAGACGCTTCAATTCCATCCGCAATCAAGTCCAGGTGGGAGACATAGAGATTTGTAAGACGCATACGGATCTAAATGTTGCAGACCCATTGACTAAGCCTCTCTCACGAGCAAAACATGATCAGCACCAAGACTCCATGGGTGTTAGAATCATTACTATGTAATCTGGATTATTGACTATAGTGCAAGTGGGAGAGTGAAGGAAATATGCCCTAGAGGCAATAATAAAGTTATTATTTATTTTCTTATATCATGATAAATGTTTATTATTCATGCTAGAATTGTATTAACCGAAAACATGATACATGTGTGAATACATAGACAAACAGAGTGTCACTAGTATGCCTCTGCTTGACTAGCTCGTTGATCAAAGATGGTTATGTTTCCTAACCATAGACATGAGTTGTCATTTGATAAATGGGATCACATCATTAGGAGAATGATGTTATTGACTTGACCCATTTCGTCATCTTAGCACTTATTGTTTTAGTTTACTGCTATTGCTTTCTTCATGACTTATACATGTTCCTATGACTATGAGATTATGTAACTCCCGATTACTGGAGGAACACTTTGTGTGCTACCAAACGTCACAACGTAACTGGGTGATTATAAAGGTGCTCTACAGGTGTCTCCGATGGTACTTGTTGAGTTGGCATAGATCAAGATTAGAATTTGTCACTCCGATTGTCGAAGAGGTATCTCTGGGCCCACTCGGTAATGCACATCACCATAAGCCTTGCAAGCATTGTAACTAATGAGTTAGTTGCGGGATGATGAGAACGAGTAAAGAGACTTGTCGGTAACGAGATTGAACTAGGTGTTGAGATACCAATGATTGAATCTCGGGCAAGTAACATACCGATGACAAAGGGAACAACGTATGCTGTTATGCGGTTTGACCGATAAAGATCTTCGTAGAATATGTGGGAGCCAATATGAACATCCAGGTTCCGCTATTGGTTATTGACTGGAGACGTGTCTCGGTCATGTCTACATAGTTCTCGAACCCGTAGGGTCCGCACGCTTAAAGTTCGGCGACGATCGGTATTATGAGTTTTTGTGTTTTGATGTACCGAAGGTAGTCGGAGTCCCGGATATGATCACGGACATAACGAGGAGTCTATAAATGGTCGACATGTAAAGATCGATATATTGGATGACTATATTCGGACAACGGAAGTGTTCCGGGTGACTTCGAAGAAAACTAGAGTGCCGGAGGGTTACCGGAACCCCCTGGGAGAAATAATGGGCCTTATGGGCCTTAGTGAAGAGAGAGGGCTGGCCTAGGGCAGGCCGCGCGCCCCTCCCCCTCTTGTCCAAATTGGACTAGGAGAGGGGGAGGGGCGCCTGATGTAGACACAGACCTAGGGTAGGGTAATAGGCCTGACCTATACGCCCCACCTAAAGTCTTGTCCTAAGAACTAAGGAGTTCAAGAATGAGAAGCAGATGACCAACAAAGGTGTCGAAGCAAAGTCCACTCGACCTATCAATCACTCGGAGACCTCTCTTACTCAGGTCACTCGACCACCAAACCACTTGACATATCAGAAGACCTAAAGCCACTCCGCAGAGCAACGGTTAAGCATTCATTCGCATACTTAATGCTCATTTGTAGCACTTTAATACAGGCGTTATCTGTAACGCCTCCTCTTAATGTATATTGAACCCTGCATAACGAAGGGGAGCTGGGGTCCTGGCGCACTCTATATAAGCCACCCCCTCCTCTGGGACAAAGGTTCGCACCCCCTGTAACTCACACACGTATAATCCAGTCGACCGCCTCCGGGCTCCGAGACGTAGGGCTATTACTTCCTCCGAGAAGGGCCTGAACTCGTAAACCTTGTGTATACAACTCCTCCATAGCTAAGATCTTGCCTCTCCATTCCTACCCCCATATTCTACTGTCAGACTTAGAACCACGACAGTTGGCGCCCACCGTGGGGCGGGTATCCTAGCGTCTGGTTGGAGAAGTTGCGATTTTTCCGATCCCCTTCATCATGGTTTCAGGCGGAGTTTTGGTGGAGGGCCGCGAGACCCGTCTCGGCGTGCTCACGTTCAACGCCGACGACTCCGCTTGGCTTCAGGAGGCTCCGCTCGACATCGACGCGCTCCCTGTCCGCGGGGCAACGCACTTTCGCGCGTGCGTTCGCGGCGTCCTCTTGCGGCAGCTGTCGACCCAGTATCGGTCGGCCCCTGTGTCATCCTCCCTCCCTATTTCCCGCCGGCGCAAGTGCTCCGGTCGGTCGAGACTTTAGCGGTGGGTGAGACACGTGGTGGCTCGCCAGTCAGCCACCCCCCAAGTCGCGGCGATCGAGCCCGACGAATCTCTCTACGGCCTGTTCGACTGGCTCCGCAGAGACTGCATCCGAGTGCGACAGCAGTGATCCAGCGGCAGAGGTTCTGATGGTCGATGAACCACGCAGTCCTCCCGGCTTTCCCCGCACCGACGGAGGCGACGGCGGAGGCGGTCCGTCGCATACTCATGAAGAGTATCTCCCCGAGCCCCTTACTTCGCTGCAGAGAGAAGAACTTTGCCGTCGGAACATGGATGCGCTGCACACTCCTATCGTTGGAGAAACCCCCGAGGCCCGTGCCTTAGAGGACGCGCGCTTGGCCAACTTGGGTGAGCGCACTCGACTAGAGAACCTCCAGCGAGCACTCGACGAGCGTGCGCGACAACGGATTTCAACATACAATCGACGTCAGCTCTTTCCGCCACTGACTCAGGTATATCGAACTCCGATTCAGAATTTAGCAGCTGCAGCCCGTATAGCAGAGTCGATTCAGCCTTCTCAGTCGGAGGCTGGCAGAGGCTTGTTGCAGATCAGAGCATTGCTCCGGGTGGCAGGAGATCAGAATTCAGCTGTGTCACAGTCGCGAAATAGGATCCACAGCAGATCCGTCGCTGCAGATACAGTCCAGTCGGCGCACAGCCCAAGATCGCCCCCCGAGGCGTGAGGGACATGGAGACCGGCACGATCAGAACAGGAACCATGAGCAGTATGATCACCGACTCGATCGGGATGATCGACGTCGAGTACCCACCCCTCCCCCAAGGGGTGGATCGTACGTGCCTCGACAGCAGGATGACAGACGCCCTCACAGTGTTGGGCGAAGGATTCCAGTCGACCCCAGGGAGCCAGGCTTTGATGCAAGATCTGTTCTCGTTCAGGGTTTGGTCGACAGGAACAGAGCCCACCGAGAAGGTCGAGACAGAGATGTACCCACCAGCAACAGAGTACACGTCTCAGGACTGGGGTGCTTCAATAGAGCCATCAGAGCTGCGGTGATTCCTCCCAACTTCAGGTTGGCGACTGGAGTTAGTAAGTTCGCTGGTGAGTCCAAGCCTGATACTTGGCTTGAGGATTACCGAGTGGCTGTTCAGATTGGCGGCGGTAATGATGAAGTGTCAATGAAACACCTGCCTCTTATGTTGGAAGGCTCGGCCAGAGCATGGCTGAATCAGTTAGTGCCCAGCAACATTTACACTTGGGAAGATCTTGCCCGAGTGTTTGTCAGAACATTTGAAGGAACTTGCAAGCGACCAGCAGGGTTGACAGAGCTGCAATCTTGCGTGCAGAAGCCGAATGAAACTTTGAGGGCCTACATCCAGAGATGGATTACATTGCATCACACGGTAGAGAACATATCTGATCACCAAGCAGTCTGCGCCTTCAAGGAAGGCGTTAAGTACAGAGAACTGAACCTAAAATTCGGTCGAATCGGAGACATGTCTCTGAGTCAAATGATGGAGATTGCCACCAAGTATGCTAATGGTGAAGAAGAGGATCGGCTCCGGAGTGGCAAGCACAAGTCAGTCGCCCACGAAATCAGAGGAGGGAACTCCAGCCGGAAGCAGAAGCAGAAAGCCGAGCCAGTTGCTCCTAGAGAAGCCTTGGTCGTGACTCAAGGAAAGTTCAAGGGGAAGCCCAAAGGGCCTTGGAACCCCAAGAAGGTGAAAGACCAAGACGGAAATGATGTGTTGGATCTGCCATGTCACATTCACACAAAGAAAGATGAAGAGGGCAAACTCATTTATCCGAAGCATACCACTCGACAGTGTCGGCTCTTGATCCAGCAGTTCCAAGGGAAACAACCCAAAGATAAGGAAAAGGAGTCGGACAAAGTTGAGGACAAGGAAGATAGTGATGATGGGTATCCCCAGGTCAATTCTACCCTGATGATTTTTGCTGATGTTGAAAGCAAAAGTCGATTGAAAGTTATCAACCGAGAAGTGAATATGGTCGCCCCGGCGACACCCAGTTATTTGAAATGGTCTCAGACTGCCATCACATTCGACCAGTCCGATCACCCGACGCACATAGCCACCCCTGGGAGGCAAGCTTTGGTGGTCGACCCAATTGTTGAAGGCACTCGACTGACCAAGGTTTTGATGGATGGAGGCAGTGGCCTGAATATACTGTATGCAGAGACGTTGAAAGGGATGGGCATTCCGATGTCCAGACTCAGTACCAGCAACATGAGCTTCCATGGAGTCATTCCTGGAAAGAAGGCTGAGTCACTCGGCCAAATTGCTCTTGATGTGGTTTTCGGTGATTCCAAAAATTACCGCAAAGAAAAGTTGACGTTTGAAGTTGTGGATTTCCAGAGCGCTTATCACGCTATTCTAGGCAGGCCAGCTTATGCACGATTCATGGCTCGACCATGTTATGTGTACCTCAAATTGAAGATGCCTGGTCCCAGAGGTGTGATCACTATTACTGGCAATCGGAAGAAGGCGGAAGAGTGCTTTCAGAAAGGCTCAAAGATCGCCGATGCTCAGATGGCAGTGGTAGAGCTACAGGAATACCAGAAAACTGCAGACCCGAGTGATTTGTTGCGAGCCAAGAAGCCCGCTATGGAATCAGCGTTTCAGTCGTTCGGTGAGACAAAGACGATTCACATTCACCCGACCGACCCAAGTGCTGCTCCGACTCATATCTCTACGACACTCGACTCCAAATAGGAAGAAGCGCTCATCCAGTTCCTCCGTGAGAACTGGGACATCTTCGCATGGAAGCCTTCTGACATGCCGGGTGTTCCCAGGGGGCTGGCTGAGCACTGTCTACGAGTCGACTCAAAAGTGAAACCGGTCAAAGAACATCTTCGACGGTCCGCCATCCAGAAGAGAAAGGCCATTGACGAGGAGGTGGCTTGGCTCTTAGCAGCAGAGTTTATCCGAGAGATTTACCACTCTGAGTGGCTCGCCAATGTAGTCATGGTCCCCAAGAAGGACAAGTCACTTAGTATGTGCATTGACATCAAACATATCAATCAGGCCTACCCGAAAGATCATTTTCCTCTCCCCCGCATCGACCAGATAGTCGACTCGACTGCGGGATGCGAGCGCCTGTCTTTTTTAGACGCCTATTCTGATTACCATCAGATCCGTCTGTATGGTCCCGACGAGATCAAAACGGCTTTCATCACTCCATTCGGGTGCTTTTGTTATGTTACCATGCCATTCGGCCTCAAAAATGCCGGAGCCACGTTCATGAGGATGATTCAGAAGTGTTTGCTCACTCAAATCAGTCGGAATGTGGAAGCATACATGGATGATATTGTGGTCAAGTAACGGAAAGGTTCCGACCTGCTGACTGACCTTGCTGAGACATTTGCCAACCTCAGGAGGTATGATATCAAGCTTAACCCATCAAAGTGCACATTCGGAGTTCCGGGTGAAAAGTTACTCGGTTTTCTCGTTTCCGAACGAGGAATCGACGCCAACCTAGAAAAAGTTGGCACTATACTCCGAATGAAGCGCCCTGTGCGCGTGCACGATGTCCAGAAGCTTACTGGTTGCTTGGCCGCTTTAAGTCGATTCATTTCTCATCTCGATGAAAAGGCATTGCCTCTTTACCGACTGATGAAGAAGTAAGACAAGTTCGAGTGGACTCCTGAAGCTGATGCAGCGTTTGCAGAGCTAAAAGCCCTGCTCTCCACCCAGCCGGTGCTTGCTGCCCCAATCAGCAAAGAGCCTTTGCTGCTTTACATTGCAGCCACGGGACAAGTCGTCAGTTCAGTACTTACGGTCGAGCGGGAAGAAGAAGGAAAAACCTTTAAAGTTCAGCGCCCAGTATATTATGTTTCTGAAGTTTTGACCCCATCAAAGCAAAGATATCCTCATTATCAGAAGCTTGTATATGGGATTTATATGACCACGAAGAAGGTTGCACATTACTTCTCTGACCACTCCATTACAGTCGTCAGCGACGCTCCATTGTCAGAGATTCTACACAACAGAGATGCAACTGGTCGAGTGGAAAAATGGGCGATTGAACTCCTTCCCCTAGATATCAAGTTTGAGGCAAAGAAAGCTATCAAGTCCCAAGCAATTGCAGATTTCGTCGCCGAGTGGATTGAACAGCAACTGCCGACTCAAGTTCACTCGGAGCACTGGACCATGTTCTTCGACGGTTCTAAGATGCTGAATGGTTCCGGTGCTGGGATGGTATTGGTTTCCTCCCGAGGAGATAAGCTCAGATATGTTCTCCAAATCCACTTTGATTCCTCCAATAACGAAGCAGAATATGAAGCACTTTTGTATGGGTTGTGTCGTGGAATTGTCACGGCAGATGTCCTTAGTGTCAGGACTTAGTCGCGAGGCCAACGCAGCTATGTGGTAGCTTGAGAGGGGTTGAGCGGGACGAGAGACGCGATGTTTTACCCAGGTTCGGCCCCTCATGGTGGAGGTAAAAGCCTACATCCTGCTTCATTGATATTCATGATGATGATCACGGTTACAAGAGTGCTCTATCTTGAGAGCTATTGTCTAAACCTAACTTGTCCAACTTGTGGAACTTGTGAATCTTGTCCCTTTTGGGGAGCCCTGCCCCTCCTTATATATGTTGAAAGGGGCGGTTTACATGTGGAGTCCTATTAGAATTAGGACTAGTCTATCTCTAATACAAACCGGATACAAGTCCAGGTCTTAGCTCCTTGTAAGATAATGTTCCTCATGCCTTTCCTCTTAAATCGGCCCATCATTAAACGTGAACCGGCCTTCTGGGCTTTGGGCCTTGTCATCCGTCGATCCCGCGTGCCGGATTACCAGTGAGTCATAATGACCAGGTGGGTTGCTTGTAAACTGCCAGGTCAGGGCGGGTCACCAGTAACTCGCCAAGTGTCAGCGGGGTCTTCAGATAAACCGCCAAGTCCAGTCGGGTTAACTTCCGGCCGGTTTACACCGCGGGGTATATCCCCGACATTAGCCCCCAAGTTTAGCTTGGATTTATTCATGGTAAACTTATGCTGCAAAATAAACACAAGAACAAATTTGACAGGTTATGCTCCGGGTTAAGAATTTTTGTAAACCGGTACCTGATCATCCTTAAGTCCTTGTTATTTCCTCCTTCCGGGAAATCCGGGTCAACAGACCAGCTTCATAATTAGTTTGCCGACATTGGCTTGTCATTGAGAAATATTGTGAAGAATAACTCCTTTGACTCAGCTCCGCCGGTTTGAGAAATATGGGTCTGAAAATACTTATCTGATATTCAGCCGGTTTGAAGATGTAAAACTTTCCGGTTTAATATTCCCAAAATGGCCGGTTTATAAATATTGATGGCGCCGGGTCATAATTGTTGTCGACACCGGGTGATGTAATTGATCTTCCTGATTTGCTCAAAACTAATAAAATGAAGATGTTCCTCCTTTATATGCATAATACCTGTAGCCCCCCAAGTCTTAAGAGGAGAACATAGTGATAACTTAAGACTTGCTCCAATAAGTGTTTCAACCTTGAAGAAATCCGGTTTGTTCATCTCAATCATATAAACTGAATACTCCATATATATAGCCCCCAAGTGCCGGGTTGTCATGCTTGCAGCAACCTGGGACTTGCAATTGCTTATAAAAACTTCAATCAGTGTAGCCCCCAAGGGCCGGGTCATTATGCAATAATTAGCAGGGACTTTATAAATATAATCATGTAGTCTTGAGCAGTGATGTGTATCCCCCAAGGGCCGGCTTAGTAAGATAATACTGAAACGGGACTTGATATATACTTCAATGAAAATAACATCTTATAATGTAGCTTCCATCGTAGGGCTTGAACCCACGTCCACAAGGTTAAGAGCTTTGTGCTTTACCAACTGAGCAATGGATCCTTCAATATTATGGACAAAAACTTGTGTACCTTGAATTGTTGACAGGAGCAATTGGTAGCCCCCAAGGGCCGGCTCATTATAATATGATGAATCGGGTCTTCAATAAGACTAGTAAAAATGACTTTGCATTAGCCCCCAAGTGTCATGATGCATGCTTGCAGTGACATGAGACTTGCATGTAATCTCAATTTGAATAATGTAGCCCCCAAGTGCCGGGTTGTAAGCCTGCAGCGACTCGGGACTATTCCTTCCATTGTAGAATAAATCATATCCTTTGATAAAATAATAGACATTGCGCTATAGCGACTTTGAAAACCTTAATAATAAAAATCCAGCCATGTTGGCTATTCAAGATAATATAATCGGTATGAAAACCTTATTCATTCAATATCATAATGAAATTTCAGCCAAGTTTGGCTATTTGAATAATATAACCCAATGATTTATAAGCGCATGATTCCAATGGCGCAATCCAAATATATACTGGCGACTTATAGTCCAAAGCCAGGCCGGTTTAATAAACACCGGATCATACTACCGGTTTAATAAACACTGGTGATTTATAATCATGCTTTATTCAACCTGTTTCTGCATACAAGTTTAAAGTGTCCTGGCGGTTTACCACCGGACGGGTCATAATGCCCAACATATAACCTGGGTTTATAACCAAGGCTGCATTTAGAATAATCAAATATGAAATATATCATACCTGTGACATTGAATCACATTGTTGGTTTACCAACTTCTTTTTCAGTAAGGGTGATAACCCAAATCTCGAGTACTGATAACTCCTTCCATATTGTGCTGGTTTATGATAAAACCGTGTCGGGTTGTGATAAACACCGTGTTACTCCATAAGAGGATGTTAACAACAAGGATCAAACCGGGCAAATAGTCTCCGGATTGACACGAACTGTGTTCCGTCAATTGATTGGTTAAAAAACTTTGTCGGTTTAAAAAACGCAATAAAAAGCAAAAAAAAACCCCTTCAAAGAAAAGTGTAAATCAAATGCAATGACAAAACCGTTGCAAAAAAAGGTTTATTTGAGCTGATCAGATGGTGTTACCATGGCCGAACACGACCAAGCTCCCGTTAGGTGTAACTATGGTTCTAGTCAGCCAGGTCCCCAAATGAAACCGTGGCATTTATGCCGATCAAGTGGCATGGTCATGGTTCGGGTTCGACCAAGCCCCCAAGTGATTCTGTGGTCTTAGGCCAATCAAGAGGCATGACTGATTCAGACGTGACCAAGTCCCCAAGTGATCTGGTGGCTCTCGCCCATCAAGAGGCATGACCATGGTTCAGACGTGACCACAAGTCCCCAAGTGATGTTGTGGCTTTACGCCTATCAAAAGGTGTTGCTATGGTTCGGATACGACCAAGCCCTCAAGTGATCAATAATATGATAAATCAATAAGGCAGGATACCCATGTTTGAACCGCGCATCATGGCGGCAGGTCCTCTTTGGCACCCTTTAACTTTTTACAAGAAAAAAAAAATCTTCTTGAACCGGGATTTTTTAAACCGGATATTGAGAGCTTCAAAGCTTTGTGGGAGACATCTTCCCCTTGAACCGGATTTTAAACCGGAATCCTTCTTTTTAAGCCGGAAATTTTCCAACGGTCTTTAAATTTGCACCAATATGGTGGTTTAGGGTCCTGCATTAAACAACTTTGCAAAGCGGAGTAATTGCTCTTTTAAAGAAGGCAATATAAAATATATTGGATGGGTTTCACCTGATATATCATTCCAGTAATTATCCACTGCGGAGTTGATGATCACCATGGTGAAGTTAAGATCAATCATGTCCGAGTCGGCCGCGGCAGCCGGCAGATGAGTCAGCCGCGACATTATAAGCCGGTGCAGATGAGCGAGGCATCCTCCATGTTGTAAGCTGGCACGGACACATGAACCTGCCGCGTGGGCGGGCGGGCAAGTCGTCCATGGCGTGAAGCCGAACTTGCATTTACGGTACAACACCACCCCTTTTCCCTTTAACAGTCGCCCTGCATAATAATATTTACAGGCCAGAGTAATTGTTCTCTGATGGAAATAATATGTATTGATAAAATAGACTCGGATGGATATCACCTGGCATTTTTTATCGGATGATATTGATGGTGCAAACCAAACTTAGATAACCGGGTCCGCCAGATAACCTGATGTGTCCATGCAAACCGGACTCCTGGGTTAACAATTTAGCGTGTGTCCACCAAGGATCGAGCGCGTTGTGAGTGCTGGTACAACTTCTGCATGCCTGCTTTTCCGCTTTGTCTCTATGATCTTTCTTCAGATGGACTATACCAATTGCTCCGCACACGGCAGGCGGCCACAAGGTTCATCCTCCTGTCAGACCACACTCATCCTGGTCGGGCCCGCTTACCGGCAGTATGTCCTTATCTCCTGCGAAGGCACTGATTTCACTGCTATCTCCATGGCAACCAGCCCGGTGGGTTAGCAGAGGATTTGACGCTGAAGCCGGATAAACCGCCCGGCGGTTTAGGAGATTGGCGGCGGGTTGGAAAGCACCGGTGTAGCGGAGGCTTGGGGCGTTGACGCAGCACCAAAGGCGCACCAAGGCGAGGCCGACGAGGTGTACGGAGGCAGCTCGCAAGTGGCCTCAGGTGTCTCATGATGCGGGATCTTGTGCAGAAGAAGGCCGGTTCACCGGGGCTTGGCGGTTTGAAGAGCCGGTTTACGGCTGTTGACTTTGAGTTGGACTAATGTTCAGTAAACAACTCGAAGCGTAGCCACGGCCATATCCGTTTTTGAGTAGTAGCCGGCTCCCTGATGCTTTGATCAGACAGTTTCCGTTCCTCTCGTTTCCATCAGGTGATGAGCACTAGCAGTAATAACTTACCCAATCTCCGGGTAACTTGCCGCAACACCTGATCATCTCGGAATTTGAACAAACAATTTGCCTTGCTTCTGTTCCTAATGACATCTCAACACACATCGACCCGGATTCGACGGATCACCTTGCATCGGCGGCGCAGAGCAGAGCTCCAAACCCTCGGTGGCAGCTTACTCGCTACGGGCGACTCGGCAACAGAGTAGACTCCTTTGAAAAACCTGCTGTACAGATTACTCCTTCCCAAAAAAACAGAGTTTTCCTGTAGACCATATTTAAGTATCCGAATAACAGTAGTAGCGGCAGCAGACTTTAACAGGTCACTTTATGAAACCGCCTTGGGATTTGGTCCTTGTCTCCTCACGCGCGCGCTGATATGGATTATTCTGACCAGCCGTGCAGCTATAGAAAAATTCCTGTCAGCCTTGACGATACGTAGCAAAAATTGATCTCCAAATCGGATTCGACGGGCCGCGTCGTATCGGCAACGCACAGAACATCAAACTCTAACTTCCTTTTAACTCCTGCCGAACTCGGCGACTTGCAGTAATGCCAAAGCAAAAATTAATCTTCTGTTGGTTTCCACGGATCGCCAAAGACGGGTGCGGCGAACGGGCCGCAAAACCCTAAATTTCTTTCATTTAAAATCTTAGTATATGCTCTTCCGACTGCTCGTTGTTGATGCAGATCCTTTCTTCATCTGAAAAATTACAAAACTCTTCGATCCCTGGAAAAAATCCCTTCAAGAACTCAACACCACCGTGCGCAAGCCCCACGGTGGGCGCCAACTGTCGTGGAATTGTCACGGCAGATGTCCTTAGTGTCAGGACTTAGTCGCGAGGCCAACGCAGCTATGTGGTAGCTTGAGAGGGGTTGAGCGGGACGAGAGACGCGATGTTTTACCCAGGTTCGGCCCCTCATGGTGGAGGTAAAAGCCTACATCCTGCTTCATTGATATTCATGATGATGATCACGGTTACAAGAGTGCTCTATCTTGAGAGCTATTGTCTAAACCTAACTTGTCCAACTTGTGGAACTTGTGAATCTTGTCCCTTTTGGGGAGCCCTGCCCCTCCTTATATATGTTGAAAGGGGCGGTTTACATGTGGAGTCCTATTAGAATTAGGACTAGTCTATCTCTAATACAAACCGGATACAAGTCCAGGTCTTAGCTCCTTGTAAGATAATGTTCCTCATGCCTTTCCTCTTAAATCGGCCCATCATTAAACGTGAACCGGCCTTCTGGGCTTTGGGCCTTGTCATCCGTCGATCCCGCGTGCCGGATTACCAGTGAGTCATAATGACCAGGTGGGTTGCTTGTAAACTGCCAGGTCAGGGCGGGTCACCAGTAACTCGCCAAGTGTCAGCGGGGTCTTCAGATAAACCGCCAAGTCCAGTCGGGTTAACTAATTCTTGATGATATCCACTCGGGAACCTGTGGCCATCATGCGTCCTCTCGGACCATCATGGCTAAAGCATACCGAGCGGGATTTTACTGGCCAAAAGCAAATGAGATGGCGAAGGAGATAGTTGACAAATGTGAAGGATGCAGTTCTATTCCAATATATCGCACAAACCCGCCTCAGCCTTGAAGACCATTCCACTCGTCTGGCCCTTCGCTGTTTGGGGATTGAATATGGTTGGACCGCTGAGAACTGGCAGGAGCAGCTTCACCCATGTGCTGGTGGCAGTCGACAAATTCACTAAATGGATTGAAGCTAAACCTATCAAGAATCTTGATGCCTGCACCGCTATCAGCTTTATCAAAGAGTTGATATTTAGATATGGAGTTCCGCATAGCATTATCACTGACAATGGGTCAAACTTCGATTCCGACAAGTTCAGAGCTTTTTGCGCCTCTCAAGGCACACGAGTCGACTACGCGTCAGTCGCTCACCCCCAGTCGAATGGACAGGCAGAAAGAGCAAATGGACTAATTCTCAAAGGGCTAAAACCCCGACTGATGCGCGACCTCAAGCATGCAGCAGGCGCATAGGTCGACGAGCTTCCGTCAGTTCTTTGGGGATTGAGGACCACCCCTAATCGGTCAACTGGACGAACTCCATTCTTTCTGGTCTATGGAGCTGAATCAGTTTTGCCGAGTGACTTGCTTCACAATGCACCCCGAGTCAAACTCTACTCTGAAGATGAAGTAGAACAAGCCCGGCAAGACTCAGTCGACCTCCTAGAAGAGGAAAGAGAGATGGCCATGATCTGATCGACCATCTATCAACAGGACTTGCGTCGATTCCATGCCAGAAATGTGAAGAGTCGAGCCTTCCAAGAAGAAGACTTGGTCCTCCGAGTGGATCAACAAAAACCACACAAGCTCGCTCCTACTTGGGAAGGTCCTTTCATCGTCACCAGAGTTCTCCACAATGGAGCATACCATCTTTACAATATCGATTGCCAGATTGATGAGCCACGAGCTTGGAATGCGGAACTGCTCCGCCCCTTTTATACTTAAGTACTCACTCGAATGAAATGTAATAAGAGATACCTCTGTAGTTTATTTATCAAAAGACAAAAGTGTTATAATTTTCCCAATGATTGTTGTTGCTTTTGTTTACGTGAGAAATCCCCCAGTGGGTGGCTTAGCCGCGAATTCGCTTCGCCTAAGTTTGTAAAAATCCTACCGAGTGGTGAGCAAGCCTCCCACTCGGGGGCTTAGCTATGAATCCGTTTCGCCTAAGTTTGTAAAAATCCTACCAGGTGGTGAGCCAGCCTCCCACTCGGGGGCTTAGCTGCAGTCCAAGTACTCGCCTAAGTTTTAAAAAATCCTACCGAGTGGTGAGCGATCCTCCTACTCGGGGGCTTAGCTGCAGTCCAAGTACTCGCCTAAGTTTTAAAAATCCTACCGAGTGGTGAGCCAGCCTCCCACTCGGGGGCTTAGCTGCAGTCCAAGTACTCGCCTAAGTTTTAAAAATCCTACCGAGTGGTGAGCGATCCTCCCACTCGGGGGCTTAGCTGCAGTCCAAGTACTCGCCTAAGTTTTAAAAATCCTACCGAGTGGTGAGCCAGCCTCCCACCCGGGGGCTTAGCTGCAGTCCAAGTACTCGCCTAAGTTTTAAAAATCCTACCGAGTGGTGAGCTAACCTCCCACTCGGGGGCTTAGCTGCAGTCCAAGTACTCGCCTAAGTTTTAAAAATCCTATCGAGTGGTGAGCGATCCTCCCACTCGAAGGCTTAGCTGCATTCCAAGTACTCGCCTAAGTTTTAAAAATCCTACCGAGTGGTGAGCGATCCTCCCACTCGGAGGATTAGCTACGGTCCAAGTACTCGCCTAAGTTTTAAAAATCCTACCGAGTGGTGAGCCAGCCTCCCACTCAGGGGCTTAGCTGCAGTCCAAGTACTCGCCTAAGTTTTAAAAATCCTACCGAGTGGTGAGCGATCCTCCCACTCGGAGGCTTAGCTGCAGCCCAAGTACTCGCCTAAGTTTTATAAATCCTACCGAGTGGTGAGCGATCCTCCCACTCGGAGGCTTAGCTGCAGTCCAAGTACTCGCCTAAGTTTTAAAAATCCTACCGAGTGGTGAGCGATCCTCCCACTCGAAGGCTTAGCTGCAGTCCAAGTACTCGCCTAAGTTTTAAAAATCCTACCGAGTGGTGAGCGATCCTCCCACTCGGAGGCTTAGCTGCAGTCCAAGTACTTGCCTAAGTTTAAAATTCTACCGAGTGGTGAGCGATCCTCCCACTTGGGGACTTAGCTGCAGTCCAAGTACTCGCCTAAGTATTCTCCACCTCAGAGCTGCATTTCAAGCACAAAGAATATTCCGAGCAAAAAACAAAATCCAGTTGAAAGAAAACACCAGCATATTCAGAAATATGTTGGAAATATGCCCTAGAGGCAATAATAAATTAGTTATTATTATATATTTCATTCTTCATGATAATCGTTTATTATCCATGCTAGAATTGTATCGATAGGAAACTCAGATACATGTGTGGATACATAGATAACACCATGTCCCTAGTAAGCCTCTAGTTGACTAGCTAGTTGATCAATAGATGGTTACGGTTTCCTGACCATGGACATTGGATGTCGTTGATAACGGGATCACATCATTAGGAGAATGATGTGATGGACAAGACCCAATCCTAAGCCTAGCACAAGATCGTGTAGTTCGTATGCTAAAGCTTTTCTAATGTCAAGTATCATTTCCTTAGACCATGAGATTGTGCAACTCCCGGATACCGTAGGAGTGCTTTTGGTGTGCCAAACGTCACAACGTAACTAGGTGGCTATAAAGGTGCACTACGGGTATCTCCGAAAGTGTCTGTTGGGTTGGCCCCGGGGGTCCACTAGGGTCTACACACTTAAGGTTCGATGACGCTAGGGTCTACACACTTAAGGTGCACTACGGGTAACGAGATTGAACAAGGTACCGGGATACCGACGATCGAATCTCGGGCAAGTATCGTACCGATAGACAAATGGAATTGTATACGGGATTGATTGAATCCTTGACATCGTGGTTCATCCGATGAGATCATCGTGGAGCATGTGGGAGCCAAAATGTGTATCTAGATCCCGCTGTTGGTTATTGACTGGAGAGTTGTCTCGGCCATGTCTGCATGACTCCCGAGCCCGTAGGGTCTACACACTTAAGGTTCGATGACGCTAGGGTTATAGGGAAAGTATGTACGCGGTTACCGAATGTTGTTCGGAGTCCCGGATGAGATCCCGGACGTCACGAGGAGTTCCGGAATGGTCCGCAGGTAAAGATCTATATATGGGAAGTCCCGTTTTGGTCACCGGAAAAGTTTTGGGTGTTATCGGTAACGTACCGGGACCACCGCGAGGGCCCCGGGGGTCCACCAGGTGGGGCCACCAGCCCCGGAGGCCTACATGGGCCAATAGTGGGAAGGGACCAGCCCCTAGGTGGGCTGGGGCGCCTCCCACCAAGGCCCAAGGCGCCTCCAAGAGGGGAAGGGGGCAAACCCTAGGGCAGATGGGCCCTAAGGCCCACCCCAGGTGCGCCTCCCCCTCTCCCCCTTGTGGCCGCCACCCTAGATTGGATCTAGGGCTGCCGCACCCCTTGGGGTGGGAACCCTAGAGGGGGCGCAGCCCCCTCCCCTTCCCCTATATATACTTGAGGTATGGGGGCTGCCCAACATATGATTTGATCTCTCTCTTGGCGCAGCCCTACCTCTATACCTCCTTGTCTCTCGTAGTTCTTGGCGAAGCCCTGCTGGAGTCCCGCGCTCCTCCACCACCACCACGCCGTCATGCAGCTGCTGGACGGAGTCTTCCCCAACCTCTCCTTCTCCCCTTGCTGGATCAAGGCATAGGAGACGTCACCGGCTGCACGTGTGTTGAACGCGGAGGCGTCGCTGTTCGGCGCTTAGATCGGAATCATCCGCGATCTGAATCGCTACGAGCACGACTCCTTCATCCCCGTTCTTGCAACGCTTCCGCTTAGCGATCTACAAGGGTATGTAGATGCACTCCCCTTGCCTCGTTGCTAGATTACTCCATAGATTGATCTTGGTGATGCATAGAAAATTTTAAATTTCTGCTACGATCCCCAACAGTGGTATCAGAGCCAGGTTTATGCGTAGTTTCTATGCACGAGTAGAACACAAGTTGTTGTGGGCGTCGATTTTCTCAATTTACTTGCCGTTACTAGTCTTATCTTGATTCGGTGACATCGTGGGATGAAGCGGCCCGGACCGACCTTACACGTACTCTTACGTGAGACAGGTTCCACCGACTGACATGCACTAGTTGCATAAGGTGGTTAGCGGGTGTCTGTCTCTCCCACTTTAGTCGGATCGGATTCGATGAAAAGGGTCCTTATGAAGGGTAAATAGAAATTGGCATATCACGTTGTGGTTTTGGCGTAGGTAAGAAACGTTCTTGCTAGAAACCTATAGCAGCCACGTAAAAATTTGCAACAACAATTAGAGGACGTCTAACTTGTTTATGCAACATATGCCTTGTGATGTGATATGGCCAAAAGGATGTGATGAATGATATATGTGATGTATGAGATTGATCATGTTCTTGTAATAGGAATCACGACTTGCATGTCGATGAGTATGACAACCGGCAGGAGCCATAGGAGTTGTCTTAATTTATTTATGACCTGCATGTCAACTTAAACGTCATGTAATTACTTTACTTTATTGCTAAACCGTTAGCCATAGTAGTAGAAGTAATAGTTGACGAGACGACTTCATGAAGAAACGATGATGGAGATCATGATGATGGAGATCATGGTGTCATGCAAGTGACGATGATGATCATGGCGCCCCGAAGATGGAGATCAAAAGGAGCAAAATGATATTGGCCATATCATGTCACTATTTGATTGCATGTGATGTTTATCATGTTTTACATCTTATTTGCTTAGAACGACGGTAGCTTAAATAAGATGATCCCTCGCAATAATTTCAAGAAAGTGTTCCCCCTAACTGTGCACCGTTTCAAAGGTTCGTTGTTTCGAAGCACCACGTGATGATCAGGTGTGGTAGATTCTAACGTTCGAATACAACGGGTGTAAGCCAGATTTACACACGCAATACACTTAGGTTGACTTGACGAGCCTAGCATGTACAGACATGGCCTTGGAACACGAAAGACCGAAAGGTCGAACATGAGTCGTATAGAAGATACGATCAGCATGAAGATGTTCACCGATGATGACTAGTCCGTCTCACGTGATGATCGGACACGACCTAGTTGACTCGGATCATGTATCACTTAGATGACTAGAGGGATGTCTATATGAGTGGGAGTTCATTAAATAATTTGATTAGATGAACTTAATTATCATGAACATAGTCTAAATTGTCTTTGCAAATATGTTGTAGATAAATAGCTCACGTTGTAGCTCCCTGTTTCAATACGTTCCTAGAGAAAGACTAAGTTGAAAGATATTGTAAGCAATGATGCGGACTGGGTCCGTAGTCCGAGGAGTGTCCTCACTGCTACACAGAAGGCTTACGTCTTTGATGAACTGCTCGATGTGCAAACCCCTACAACATCGTCTGTGGATGTTGTGAACACCTGACAGACACATCCTGATGACTACTTAATAGTTTAGTGCACCATACTTTACGGCTTAGAATCGGGATTCCAATGACGTTTTGAACGCCATAAGACATATGAGATGTTCCAAGAGCTAAAATTGGGATTTCAGGCTCATGCCCGTGTTGAGAGGTATGAGACCTCTGACAAGTTCTTTTGCCAACAAGATGGAGGAGAATAGCTCAGCTAGTGGGCATGTGCTCAGAATGTCTGGGTGCTACAATCATTTAAATCAAGTGGGAGTTAAACTTCCAGATAAGATAGTGATTGATAGAGTTCTCTAGCCACTATCACTAAGCTACTAGATCTTTGTGATGAACTATGACATGCAAGGGATGGAGTTGATCCAAGAGCTGTTCGCGGTGCTTAAGACCGCAAAAGGTAGAAATCAAGAAGGATCATCAAGTGTTGATGGTTTAACAAGACCACTGGTTTCAAGAAGGGCAAGGGCTAGAAGGGAAACTTCATGGATGGCAAACCAGTTGCCGCTCCAGTGAAGGAACCCAAGGTTGAACCCAAACCCAAGACTAAGTGCTTCTATTGTAAGGGGAACGGTCACTGGTAGCGGAATTACCCCAAATGCATGGTAGATAAGAAGGCTGGAAACTTCAACAAAGTATATACGTGTTATTAATGTGTACCTCACTAGTACTCCTGGTAGCACCTGGGTATTGGATACCGGTTCAGTTGCTATTATGGTGACTTGAAGCAAAAGCTACGGACTAAACGGAGACTGGCTAAGGGCGAGGTGACGATGTGTGTTGGAAGTGTTTCCTAAGTTGATGAGATCACCATCGCACGCTCCATCTGCCTTCGGGATTAGTATTGAACCTAGATAAATGTTATCATGAGTCTACGTTGAGCATGAATATGATTAGATCATGTTCATTGCAATACGGTTATTCATTTAAGTTAGAGAATAATGGTTATTCTGTTTACATGAATAATACCTTTCATGGTCATGCACCCTATGTGAATGGTTCAGTGAATCTCGGTCATGGTAATACACATGTTCACGCCAAAAGATGTAGATAGTACCACTTTCTTGTGGCAGTGCCGCTTAGGTCATATTGGCGTAAGATGCATGAAGAAACTCCGTGTCGATGGATGTTTGGAGTCACTTGATTTTGACTCGCTTGACACATGCGAGCCATGCCTCATGGGCAGGATGACTAAGACCCCATTTTCAGGTACAATGAAACGGGCAAGTGACTTGTTGGAAATCCTACATGCTGATGCGTGTGATCCAATGAGAATTGAAGCGTGCGGTGGATATCGCTATTTTCTCATCTTCACTGACGATTTGAGTAGATATAGGTATATTTACTTAATGAAGCACAAGTCTGAAACATTTGAAAAGTTCAAGCGATTTCAGAGTGAAGTTAAGAACCATCATAACAAGAAGATCAAATTCCTATGATCTGATCGATGAGAATTTCTGAGTTATGAGTTTGGCAATCACTTAAGACATTGTGGAATTGTTTCATAGTTGAAGCCACCTGGAACACCACAGGGTAATGGTGTGTCCGGACGTCGTAATCGAACCTTATGAGATATGGTGCGATCTATGATGTCTCTTACCAATCTACCGTTTTCATTTTGAGGATATGCGTTAGAGACAGATGCATTCACTTTAGATAGGACACCATCTAAGTCCGTTGAGACGACGTCGTGTGAACATTGGTTTGGCAAGAAACCAAAGTTGTCGTTTCTTAATGTTTGGGGCTACGATGCTTAAGGCTTCAGCCGGAGAAGCTCGAACCCGTAGCGGACAAACACATCTTCATAGGATACCCAAAGGTGACAGTTGGGTACACCTTCTATCTCAGATCCGAGGGCAAATTGTTTGTCGCTAAGAATGGGTCCTTTCTCGAGAAGGAGTTTCTCTCGAAAGAATTGAGTGGGAGGAAGATAGAACTTGACAAGGTTGTCGAACCTTTATTTCAACCAGAGAGTGATGCAACACAGAAAGATGTTTTCTGTGGCGCCTATGTCTGTTGAAGAGGAAGTTAATGATAGTGATCATGAAGCTTCAGATCAAGTTTCTATCGAACCTCGTAGGTCAACAAGGATATGTACTACTCCTGAGTGGTATGGTAATCCTGTCTTAGATATCATGTTGTTAGACAACAATGAACCTACGAGCTATGGAGAAGCAATGGTGGGCCCGTATTCCGACAAATGGTTAGAAGCCATGAAATCCGAGATACGATCCATGTATCAGAACAAAGTATGGACTTTGGTGGACTTGCCCGATGATCGGCAAGCCATTGAGATAAATGGATCTTTAAGAAGAAGACGGGCGTGGGCGGTAATGTTATCATCTATGAAGCTCGACTTGTGGGAAAGAGTCTTTTCACAAGTTCAAGGAGTTGACTACGATGAGAATTTCTCACCCGCAGCGATGCTTAAGTCCGTCGGAATCATGTTAGCATTAGCTGTATTTTTCGATTATGAAATCTGACAGATGGATGTCAAAAACAAGTTTACTTACCAGTTTTCGTAAGAAAGAGTTGTATGTGATACAATCAAAGTTTTGTCGATCCTACGGATGTTAAAAGGTATGCTGGCTCCAGCGATCGTTCTATGGACTAGAGAAAGCATCTCGGAGTCAGAATATATGCTTTGATGGAGTGATCAAAGCTTTTAGGTTTATACAATGTTTGCTAGAAACTTGTATTTACAAGAAAGTGAGTCGGAGCACTACAACATTTCTGATAAGTATATATGGATGACATATTGTTGATCCGAAATAATGTAGAATTTCTGGAAAGCATAAACGGTTGTTTGAAGAGTGTTTTTCAAAGGAAGACCTGGATAAAGCTGCTTACATATTGGGCATCAAGATCTATAGAGATAGATCAAGACGCCTGATGATACTTTCAAAGAACGCACACCTTGACATGTTTTTGAAGGAGTTCAAAATAGATCAGTCAAAGAAGGGGTTCTTACCTGAGTTGTATGGTGTGAAGTTGAGTAAGACTCAAAGCTTGACCATGGCAGAAGAAAGAGGAAGGACGAAGGTTGTCCCCTATGCTTTTGTCATAGGCTCTATATGGTATGCCATGCTGAGTACCGCACCTGATGTGTGCCTTGCCACATGTCTGGAAAGAGGGTAGAAAGGTGATCTAGGAGTGGATCACCAGATAGCAGTCAAAATTATCCTTAGAGGAATAAGGAAATGTTTCTCGGTTATGGAGGTGATAAAGAGTTCGACGTAAAGAGTTACGTCGATGCAAGCTTAACACCTATCCGGATAGCTCTGAGTAGAGATACCGGATACGTATAATGGAGCAACAATTTGGAATAGCTCCAAGTGGAACGTGGTAGCAGCATCTACGATATGACATAAAGTTTTGCGAAATACATAGGGATCTGAATATGGCAGACCCGTTGACTACAACCTCTCTCACAAGCATAACATGATCAAACCCAGAACTCATTGAGTGTTAATCACATAGTGATGTGAACTAGATTATTGAGTCTAGTAAACTCTTTGGATGTTGGTCACATGGCGATGTGACCTGCGAGTGTTAATCACATGGCGATGTGAACTAGATTATTGACTCTAGTGCAAGTGGGAGACTGTTGGAAATATGCCCTAGAGGCAATAATAAATTAGTTATTATTATATATTTCATTCTTCATGATAATCGTTTATTATCCATGCTAGAATTGTATTGATAGGAAACTCAGATACATGTGTGGATACATAGACAACACCATGTCCCTAGTAAGCCTCTAGTTGACTAGCTCGTTGATCAATAGATGGTTAGGGTTTCCTGACCATGGACATTGGATGTCGTTGATAACGGGATCACATCATTAGGAGAATGATGTGATGGACAAGACCCAATCCTAAGCCTAGCACAAGATCGTGTAGTTCGTATGCTAAAGCTTTTCTAATGTCAAGTATCATTTCCTTAGACCATGAGATTGTGCAACTCCCGAATACCGTAGGAGTGCTTTGGGTGTGCCAAACGTCACAACGTAACTGGGTGGCTATAAAGGTGCACTACGGGTATCTCCGAAAGTGTCTGTTGGGTTGGCACGAATCGAGACTGGGATTTGTCACTCCGTGTAAACGGAGAGGTATCTCTGGGCCCACTCGGTAGGACATCATCATAATGTGCACAATGTGACCAAGGAGTTGATCACGGGATGATGTGTTACAGAACGAGTAAAGATACTTGCGGTAACGAGATTGAACAAGGTATCGGAATACCGACGATCGAATCTCGGGCAAGTATCATACCGATAGACAAAGGGAATTGTATACGGGATTGATTGAGTCCTTGACATCGTGGTTCATCCGATGAGATCATCGTGGAGCATGTGGGAGCCAAAATGTGTATCCAGATCCCGCTGTTGGTTATTGACTGGAGAGTTGTCTCGGCCATGTCTGCATGACTCCCGAGCCCGTAGGGTCTACACACTTAAGGTTCGATGACGCTAGGGTTATAGGGAAAGTATGTACGCGGTTACCGAATGTTGTTCGGAGTCCCGGATGAGATCCCGGACGTCACGAGGAGTTCCGGAATGGTCCGGAGGTAAAGATTTATATATGGGAAGTCCCGTTTTGGTCACCGGAAAAGTTTCGGGTGCTATCGGTAACGTACCGGGACCACCGGGAGGGTCCCGGGGGTCCACTAGGTGGGGCCACCAGCCCCGGAGGCCTACATGGGCCAATAGTGGGAAGGGACCAGCCCCTAGGTGGGCTAGGGTGCCTCCCACCAAGGCCCAAGGCGCCTCCAAGAGGGGAAGGGGGCAAACCCTAGGGCAGATGGGCCCTAAGGCCCACCCCAGGTGCGCCTCCCCCTCTCCCCCTTGTGGCCGCCACCCTAGATGGGATCTAGGGCTGCCGCACCCCTTGGGGTGGGAACCCTAGAGGGGGCACAGCCCCCTCCCCTTTGCCTATATATACTTGAGGTATCGGGGCTGCCCAACATACGATTTGATCTCTCTCTTGGCGCAGCCCTACCTCTCTCCCTCCTCGTCTCTCGTAGTGCTTGGCGAAGCCCTGCTGGAGTGCCGTGCTCCTCCACCACCACCACCACGCCGTTGTGCTATTGCTGGACGGAGTCTTCCCCAACCTCTCCTTCTCCCCTTGCTGGATCAAGGCGTAGGAGACATCACCGGGCTACCCGTGTGTTGAACGCGGAGGCGCCGTTGTTCGGCGCTTAGATCGGAATCAAGCGCGACCTGAATCGCTACGAGCACGACTCCTTCATCCGCGTTCTTGCAACGCTTCCGCTTAGCGATCTACAAGGGTATGTAGATGCACTCCCCTTCCCTCGTTGCTATATTACTCCATAGATTGATCTTGGTGATGCGTAGAAAATTTTAAATTTCTGCTACGATCCCCAACAAAATAAACCAAGTTCGGATAAACCCCAAGGTCCCAGACGGCAGATCAAAAATATTCGAGCATCAAGCCCGAAGAAGTTTAACGGTTACACAATCACTCGGCATTCCGAGGCAAATAAAAGTGGAGCATAATGTTTTTCGGTCACGCATCAGGAGAAGGACTGGCTGGGTCACAGAAACTGTCGAGGTCAATGCTTTCTGCAATGCGAGTGGCAGCGTCAAGGAAGGTGTCCATGAAAGACTGAAACGTATGCTTCCTCGTGTTAGCAACCTTGAGCTCTGCCAGCTTGTCTTCTTTGACATCCTTGCAGTGCACTCGAACCAGAGACAGAGCGACGTCAGCACCACAGCGAGCAGATGACTTCTTCCATTCTCGCACGCGTTTAGGGATTTGATTCAGTCGAGCCATCAAAGACTCGAGGTCTTGAGACAGCTCCGCCTGAGGCCAAAGACCAGCATCAACCGGAGTCATTGCAGCCTTCAAACGTGCCAGATAAGCAACCGCGCTGTCCATGCGAGACTCCAACTGCAGCACGTTCATCGCAACATCATCTTTGACTGGACAGTTGATGGGATCGAGACCCGTCTCGACCCGCCCGGTTTCTGCTTCAAAGTCTTGGCAAAGTTCTGCATGATCGAGAGAATTATGAGTCGACGGCGCCATTAGACTTGTCAGTCGACAGAAATAAGATGGATTATTCAATACCTTCAAGTTTCAAGACTAGCTTCGCAGCAAGTTGGCCCAGATAAGACTCTAGCTTGCCATTTTGGCCTTGAGGCTTCCAAGTTCGTCGGTCAACTTCTCTTTGTTCCTCTTCAGTCGCTCGACCTCCTGATTGGCGTCAGATACGGCAGTCTTCAGCTTGGAGTTTTCTTCTTCTAACTTGCCGACTGAAGCAAGCTTCTTGTCAGCAAGCGCTGTCTTCTCGCGCGCCTCCTTCTGTGCCGCGGCAAGATCCAGATCCTTCTTCTCCAAAGCTTCCTTCATTTTCTCTAAAGAAATAACATTCTTTAGGCGAGCTTGGAGTTGGAGGTTTTCACTACATACATCTGCTCGAGTGAAGCCACTCGGTTCAAAGATGGAAAGGAAAAGTGCCAGTGTTGGGATATGAAGCGGTCGATTGGTTACCTCCCATGGCAGCTACTTCATCACGAGCGGTCTTGAGGTTCTTCTTGGCCAGTTCCAGATCAAGGTTGAGGCTGATTTGTTGTTTGTTCATGTCAGAAAGTTGAGCCCCAAGATCACAAGATTTCTGTAGTCACAGCCATATCAGTCGACAGAGATAAAAAGAGATGATTATTCTAAGACTACCGCCGAATCAAACATTCAACGGCAGTCTCGGGGACTACACCCAGTGGGTGCACTTAGCGTGCCCCCACTGATTTTCAGACCACAGTCGACGGTCGACTAGCTTTCAAAAAAAAGAAGAAGAAGACAAGTCCAAATTCTCAGACCACAGTCGACTGCCCGTAGTCAACTACGGTCTCGGGGACTATACCTAGTGGGTGCACTCAGCGTGCCCCCACTAGTGCAAAGAATCAGTTCGAACTGACACAAAGAGATATACTATTTCCGAACAGCCACACTCCAGTGGATGGTCAGACAAGTGGGTGGTCAGACAAAAAAAATGGTCGATCGAAAAATCAACTAACCTAGACATTGGTTTGCATGGCAGCTCCGGTGTTGAAGGCCACCTAACTGGCCTCATGCACCACCTTTAGCTCCCCCATCACAAGGTTCATTTGAAGAAGAGCTTCTCTGGCAGCAGCCGGTGGATCGTCCAGAGTTTGATACGCAGCAAAAAGTGACGGAGGTAGAGCAATCGAAGCAGCCACCAGATCTAAAGCATGGAGCGACGTCGGCGCAGCAAGAGCCTGAGCAGCTGATCCCGAGGGACAATCAGTCGACAGAGGAACAACGAAGGTGACGTTGGTTCGAGCCGGGTCTGTTGACCGCTCGACCGTCGCCGCAGGCGTCCCAGTCGACCGAAGAACTTGGGCTTCAGTCACCTTCCTGCCCGGCTCCTTGTCCTTCCTCCTCCTTCCTCTCAGCGGTACTTCCTCTTCATCATCTGGGAGCACAACAATGTCTCGTGGAGCTGCAATAAACAGAGAGAGCCATAAAGACAACTGACCAATATTCCAGTTGACCAAACAAACTTCGAGTTGAGCAAACCTACTGGCTTTGGAGGTGACAGCGTCATCAGCTTCCTCATCGACAGGGGTCTTGTCAACATCCATATCAGTCACAACCGAGGTCGGGCTATACAGGTTCTGTTGGGGATCGTAGCAGAAAACAAAAAAATTTCCTACGTTTCACCAAGATCAATCTATGGAGTCAACTAGCAACGAGAGGAGAGTGCATCTACATACCCTTGTAGATCGCGAGCGGAAGCGTTCAAGAGAACGGGGATGATGGAGTCGTACTCGCCGTGATCCAAATCACCGATGACCAAGTGCCGAACGGACGGCACCTCCGCGTTCAACACACGTACGGAGCGGATGACGTCTCCTCCTTCTTGATCCAGCAAGGGGGAAGGAGAGCTTGATGAAGATCCAGCAGCACGACGGCATGGTGGTGGATGCAGCAGGGCTTCGCCGAGTTTCTGCGAGAGGGAGAGGTGTAGCAGGGGAGAGGGAGGCGCCAAGACTTGAGGTGCAGCTGCCCTCCCTCCCCCCCCTTTATATAGGCCCCCTGGGGGGGCGCCGGCCCTAGGAGATGGGATCTCCTTGGGGGGCGGCGGCCAAAGGGGGAGACTTGCCCCCCAAGGCAAGTGGAGGCGCCCCCACCCTAGGGTTTCCAACCCTAGGCGCAGGGGGGCCCAAAGGGGGGCGCACCAGCCCACTAGGGGCTGGTTCCCTCCCCACTTCAGCCCACGGGGCCCTCCGGGATGGGTGGCCCCACCCGGTGGACCCCCGGGACCCATCTGGTGGTCCCGGTACAGTACCGGTGACTCCGAATCCTTCCCGATGGCCGAAACTGCACTTCCTATATATAATTCTTCACCTCCGGACCATTCCGGAACTCCTCGTGACGTCCGGGATCTCATCCGGGACTCTGAACAACTTTCGGGTTGCTGCATACTAATATCTCTACAACCCTAGCGTCACCGAACCTTAAGTGTGTAGACCCTACGGGTTTGGGAGACATGCAGACATGACCGAGACACCTCTCCGGTCAATAACCAACAGCGGGATCTGGATACCCATGTTGGCTCCCACATGCTCCTCGATGATCTCATCGGATGAACCACGATGTCGAGGACTTAATCAATCTCGTATTCAATTCCCTTTGTCAATCGGTACGTTACTTGCCCGAGACTCGATCGTCGGTATCCCAATACCTTGTTCAGTCTCGTTACCAGCAAGTCACTTTACTCGTACCGTAATGCATGATCCCGTGATCAACCACTTGATCACATTGAGCTCATTATGATGATGCATTACCAAGTGGGCCCAGAGATACCTCTTTGTCATACGGAGTGACAAATCCCAGTCCCGATTCGTACCAACCCAACAGACACTTTCGGAGATACCTGTAATGTACCTTTATAGTCACCCAGTTACGTTGTGACGTTTGGCACACCCAAGGCACTCCTACGGTATCCGGGAGTTGCACAATCTCATGGTCTAAGGAAATGATACTTGACATTCAGAAAAGCTACAGCAAACGAACTACACGATCTTTGAGCTAAGCTTAGGATTGGGTCTTGTCCATCACATCATTCTCCTAATGATGTGATCCCGTTATCAATGACATCCAATGTCCATAGTCAGGAAACCATGACTATCTTTTGATCAACGAGCTAGTCAACTAGAGGCTCACTAGGGACGTGTTGTGGTCTATGTATTCACACATGTATTACGATTTCCGGATAACACAATTATAGCATGAACAAATAGACAATTATCATGAACAAAGAAATATAATAATAACCATTTTATTATTGCCTCTAGGGCATATTTCCAACAGTCTCCCACTTGCACTAGAGTCAATATTCTAGTTACATTGTGATGAATCGAACACCCATGCAGTTCTGGTGTTGATCATGTTTTGCTCTAGGGAGAGGTTTAGTCAACGGATCTGCTACATTCAGGTCCGTATTCACTTTACAAATCTCTATGTCTCCATTTTGAACACTTTCACGAATGGAGTTGAAGCGACACTTGATATGCCTGGTCTTCCTGTGAAACCTGGGCTCCTTGGCAAGGGCAATAGCTCCAGTGTTGTCACAGAAGAGAGTCATCGGGCCCGACGCATTGGGTATGACTCCTAGGTCGGTAATGAACTCCTTCACCCAGACTGCTTCTTGTGCTGCCTCCGAGGCTGCCATGTACTCCGCTTCACATGTAGATCCCGCCACAACGCTTTGCTTGCAACTGCACCAGCTTACTGCCCCACCATTCAAAAGATACACGTATCCGGTTTGTGACTTAGACTCATCCAGATCTGTGTCGAAGCTAGCATCGACGTAACCCTTTACGACGAGCTCTTCGTCACCTCCATAAATGAGAAACATTTCCTTGGTCCTTTTCAGGTACTTCAGGATATTCTTGACCGCTGTCCAGTGTTCCATGCCGGGATTACTTTGGTACCTTCCTACCAAACTTACGGCAAGGTTTACATCAGGTCTGGTACACAGCATAGCATACATGATAGACCCTATGGCCGAGGCATAGGGGACGACACTCATCTTTTATCTATCTTCTGCCATGGTCGGGCTTTGAGCCGTGCTCAATCTCGTACCTTGCAATACAGGCAAGAACCCCTTCTTTGACTGATCCATTTTGAACTTCTTCAATATCTTGTCAAGGTACGTAGACCAATGAGGCGTCTCGATCTATCTCTATAGATCTTGATGCCTAATATATAAGCAGCTTCTCCAAGGTCCTTCATTGAAAAACACTTGTTCAAGTAGGCCTTTATGCTTTCCAAGAATTCTATATCATTTCCCATCAACAGTATGTCATCCACATACAATATGAGAAATGCTACAGAGCTCCCACTCACTTTCTTGTAAATGCAGGCTTCTCCATAAGTCTGCATAAAGCCAAACGTTTTGATCATCTCATCAAAGCAAATGTTCCAACTCCGAGATGCTTGCACCAGCCCATAAATCGAGCGTTGGAGCTTGCACACCTTGTCAGCATTCTTAGGATTGACAAAACCTTCCGGCTGCATCATATACAATTCTTCCTTAAGGAAACCATTAAGGAATGCCGTTTTGACGTCCATTTGCCATATCTCATAATCATAGAATGCGGCAATTGCTAACATGATTCAGACGGACTTCAGCTTCGCTACGGGTGAGAATGTCTCATTGTAGTCAACCCCTTGAACTTGTCGATAACCCTTAGCAACAAGCCGAGCTTTATAGATGGTCACATTACCATCCGCGTCTGTCTTCTTCTTAAAGATCCATTTATTTTCTATGGCTCGCCGATCAACGGGCAAGTCAGTCAAAGTCCATACTTCGTTTTCATACATGGATCCTATCTCGGATTTCATGGCTTCCAGCCATTTGTCGGAATCCGGGCCCGCCATCGCTTCTTCATAGTTCGAAGGTTCACCATTGTCTAACAACATGATTTCCAAGACAGGGTTGCCGTACCACTCTGGTGCGGAACGTGTCCTTGTGGACCTACGAAGTTCAGTAGCAACTTGATCTGAAGTTTCATGATCATCATCAACTTCCTCTCTAGTCGGTGCAGGCACCTCAGGAACATTTTCTTGAGCTGTGCCATTTACCGGTTCAAGAGGTAATACTTCATCAAGTTCTACTTTCCTCCCACTTATTTCTTTCGAGAGAAACTCTTTCTCTAGAAAGGACCCATTCTTGGCAACAAATATCTTGCCTTCGGATCTGAGGTAGAAGGTATACCCAACAGTTTCTTTAGGGTATCCTATGAAGACGCATTTTTCCGACTTGGGTTCGAGCTTTTCAGGTTGAAGTTTCTTGACATAAGCATCGCATCCCCAAACTTTTAGAAACGACAGCTTAGGTTTCTTCCCAAACCATAATTCATACGGTGTCGTCTCAACGGATTTTGATGGAGCCCTATTTAAAGTGAATGTGGCAGTCTCTAAAGCATAGCCCCAAAATGATAGCGGTAAATCGGTAAGAGACATCATAGATCGCACCATATCTAATACAGTGCGATTACGACGTTCGGAAAAACCATTATGCTGAGGTGTTCCAGGCAGCATGAGTTGTGAAACTATTCCACATTTTCTTAAGTGTGTGCCAAATTCGTGACTCAAGTATTCTCCCCCACGATCTGATCGCAAGAACTTGATTTTCCTGTCACGTTGATTCTCAACCTCACTCTGAAATTCCTTGAACTTTTCAAAGGTCTCAGACTTGTGTTTCATTAAGTAGACATACCCATATCTACTCAAATCATCAGTGAGGGTGAGAACATAACGATAGCCACCGCGAGCCTCAACACTCATTGGACCGCACACATCAGTATGTATGATTTCCAATAAGTTGGTTGCTCGCTCCATTGTTCCTGAGAACGGAGTCTTGGTCATTTTACCCATGAGGCATGGTTTGCACGTGTCAAATGATTCGTAATCAAGAGACTCTAAAAGTCCATCTACATGGAGCTTCTTCATGCGTTTGACACCTATGTGACCAAGGCGGCAGTGCCACAAGTATGTGGGACTATCATTATCAACCTTACATCTTTTGGTATTCACACTATGAACATGTGTAGCATTACGCTTGAGATTCATCAAGAATAAACCATTCACCATCGGAGCATGACCATAAAACATATCTCTCATATAAATAGAACAACCATTATTTTGGGATTTAAATGAGTAGCCATCTCGTATTAAACGAGATCCTGATACAATGTTCATGCTCAAAGTTGGCACTAAATAACAATTATTGAGGTTTAAAACTAATCCCGTAGGTAAACGTAGAGGTAGCGTGCCGACGGCAATCACATCGACCTTGGAACCATTCCCGAGGCGCATCGTCACCTCGTCCTTCGCCAGTCTCCGTTTATTCCGCAGCTCCTGCTTTGAGTTACAAATGTGAGCAACTGCACCGGTATCAAATACCCAGGAGCTACTACGAGTACTGGTAAGGTACACATCAATTACATGTATATCACATATACCTTTTGTGATGCCGGCCTTCTTGTCCGCTAAGTATTTGGGGCAGTTCTGCTTCCAGTGACCACTTCCCTTGCAATAAAAGCACTCAGTCTCGGGCTTGGGTCCATTCTTTGGCTTTTTCCCGGCAGCTTGCTTACCGGGCGCGGCAACTCCCTTGCCGTCCTTCTTGAAGTTCTTCTTACCCTTGCCTTTCTTGAACTTAGTGGTTTTATTCACCATCAGCACTTGATGTTCCTTTTTGACTTCTACCTCTGCTGATTTCAGCATTGCAAATACTTCAGGAATGGTCTTTTCCATCCCCTGCATATTGAAGTTCATCACAAAGCTCTTGTAGCTTGGTGGAAGCGACTGAAGGATTGTGTCAATGACCGCGTCATCCGGGAGATTAACTCCCAGCTGAGTCAAGCGGTTATGCAACCCAGACATTTTGAGTATGTGCTCACTGACATAACTATTTTCCTCCATCTTACAGCTGAAGAACTTGTCGGAGACTTCATATCTCTTGACCCGGGCATGAGCTTGGAAAACCATTTTCAGCTCTTCGAACATCTCATATGCTCCGTGTTGCTCTAGACACTTTTGGAGCCCCGGTTCTAAGATGTAAAGCATGCCGCACTGAACGAGGGAGTAATCATTAGCACGTGTCTGCCAAGCGTTCATAACGTCTTGGTTCTGTGGGACGGGTGCGTCACCTAGCGGTGCTTCTAGGACATAATCTTTCTTGGCAGCTATGAGGATGATCCTCAGGTTCCGGACCCAGTCCGTATAGTTGCTGCCATCATCTTTCAGCTTGGTTTTCTCTAGGAACGCGTTGAAGTTGAGGACAACGTTGGCCATTTGATCTACAAGACATATTGTAAAGATTTTAGACTAAGTTCATGATAATTAAGTTCATCTAATCAAATTATTCAATGAACTCCCACTTAGATAGACATCCCTCCATTCATCTAAGTATAACATGATCCGAGTTGACTAGGCCGTGTCCGATCATCACGTGAGACGGACTAGTCAACATCGGTGAACATCTTCATGTTGATCGTATCTTCTATACGCCTCATGCTCGACCTTTCGGTCTTCTGTGTTCCGAGGCCATGTCTGTACATGCTAGGCTCGTCAAGTCAACCTAAGTGTATTGCGTGTGTAAATCTGTCTTACACCCGTTGTATGTGAACGTTGGAATCTATCACACCCGATCATCACGTGGTGCTTTGAAACAACGAATTGTCGCAACGGCGCACAGTTAGGGGGAACACTTTCTTGAAATTATTATGAGGGATCATCTTATTTACTACCATCGTTCTAAGTAAACAAGATGCAAAAACATGATAAACATCACATGCAATCAAATAATAGTGACATGATATGGCCAATATCATATAGCTCCTTTGATCTCCATCTTGGGGCTCCATGATCATCTTGTCACCGGCATGACACCGTGATCTCCATCATCGTGTCTCCATGAAGTTGCTCGCCAAATATTACTTATACTACTATGGCTAACACTTTAGCAATAAAGTAAAGTAATTACATGACGTTTATGTTGACACGCAGGTCATAAATAAATAAAGACAACTCCTATGGCTCCTACCAGTTGTCATACTCATCGACATGCAAGTCATGATCCCTATTACAAGAACATGATCAATCTCATACATCACATATATCATTCATCATTCATCACAACTTTTGGCCATATCACATAACAAAACACTTGCTGCAAAAACAAGTTAGATGTCCTCTAATTGTTGTTGCAAGTTTTTACGTGGCTGCTATAGGTTTCTAGCAAGAACGTTTCTTACCTACGCCAAAACCACAACGTGAATTACCATTTTCTATTTACCCTTCATAAGGACCCTGGTCATCGAATCCGATCCGACTAAAGTGGGAGAGAAAGACACCCGCCAGCCACCTTATGCAACTAGTGCATGTCAATCGGTGGAACCGGTCTCACGTAAGCGTACGTGTAAGGTTGGTCCGGGCCGCTTCATCCCACGATGCCGCCGAATCAAGATAAGACTAGTAACGGCAAGCAAATTGACAATATCGACGCCCACAACTACTTTGTGTTCTACTCGTGCATAGTAACTATGCATAGACCTAGCTCATGATGCCACTGTTGGAGAACGTAGCAGAAAACAAAAAAATTTCCTATGTTTCACCAAGATCAATCTATGGAGTCAACTAGCAACGAGAGGATAGTGCATCTACATACCCTTGTAGATCGCTAGCGGAAGCGTTCAAGAGAACGGGGATGATGGAGTCGTACTCGCCGTGATCCAAATCACCGATGACCAAGTGCCGAACGGATGGCACCTCCGCGTTCAACACATGTACGGAGCGGATGACGTCTCCTCCTTCTTGATCCAGCAAAGGGGAAGGAGAGGTTGATGAAGATCCAGCAGCACGACGGCGTGGTGGTGGATGCAGCAGGGCTTCGCCGAGCTTCTGCGAGAGGGAGAGGTGTAGCAGGGGAGAGGGAGGCGCCAAGACTTGAGGTGCAGCTGCCCTCCCTCCCCCCTTTATATAGGCCTCCTGGGGGGGCGCCAGCCCTAGGAGATGGGATCTCCTTGGGGGGGGCGACCAAAGGGGGATACTTGCCCCCCAAGGCAAGTGGAGGCGCCCCCACCCTAGGGTTTCCAACCCTAGGCGCAGGGGGGGCCAAAGGGGGGGCGCACCAGCCCACTAGGGGCTGGTTCCCTCCCCACTTTAGCCCACGGGGCCCTCCGGGATGGGTGGCCCCACCCGGTGGACCCCCGGGACCCATCCGGTGGTCCCGATACAGTACCGGTGACTCAGAATCCTTCCCGATGGCCGAAACTGCACTTCCTATATATAATTCTTCACCTCCGGACCATTACGGAACTCCTCGTGACGTCCGGGATCTCATCCGGGACTCTGAACAACTTTCGGGTTGCTGCATACTAATATCTCTACAACCCTAGCGTCACCGAACCTTAAGTGTGTAGACCCTATGGGTTCGGGAGACATGCAGACATGACCGAGACGCCTCTCCGGTCAATAACCAACAGCGGGATCTGGATACCCATGTTGGCTCCCACATCCTCCTCGATGATCTCATCGGATGAACCACGATGTCGAGGACTTAATCAATCCCGTATTCAATTCCCTTTGTCAATCGGTACGTTACTTGCCCGAGACTCGATCGTCGGTATCCCGATACCTTGTTCAGTCTCGTTACCGGCAAGTCACTTTACTCGTACCATAATGCATGATCCCGTGATCAACCACTTGATCACATTGAGCTCATTATGATGATGCATTACCGATTTGGCCCAGAGATACCTCTCCGTCATACAGAGTGACAAATCCCAGTCTCGATTCGTACCAACCCAACAGACACTTTCGGAGATACCTGTAATGTACCTTTATAGTCACCCAGTTACGTTGTGACGTTTGGCACACCCAAGGCACTCCTACGGTATCCGGGAGTTGCACAATCTCATGGTCTAAGGAAATGATACTTGACATTCAGAAAAGCTACAGCAAACGAACTACACGATCTTTGAGCTAAGCTTAGGATTGGGTCTTGTCCATCACATCATTCTCCTAATGATGTGATCCCGTTATCAATGACATCCAATGTCCATAGTCAGGAAACCATGACTATCTTTTGATCAATGAGCTAGTCAACTAGAGGCTCACTAGGGACGTGTTGTGGTCTATGTATTCACACATGTATTACGATTTCCGGATAACACAATTATAGCATGAACAAATAGACAATTATCATGAACAAAGAAATATAATAATAACCATCTTATTATTGCCTCTAGGGCATATTTCCAACAGGTTCATCATCCGCTCGGTCAGAATAAGAAAACCGATCGGAACGAGAAAATATGAGAAGAACATTTACCCAGAGGCAACAGGGACGTCCATCTTGATCCTGGGCAAGGTCTTCCGAGCCTTCGAAGGATTAGCTTTGGGCTCCTTGGGGACCGTCTCAGTCAACTCTGGAGTCGGAGACCGAGCGCGCTTGTGAGATGGAGCACTCGACGCCATAGCTTTGCCGCGTTAGCTCACGGGGTCGTGCCGCTGCTTGGATCGACGTTCAGAGCGAGGCGGCGAGTCGGCCACCTCCTCATCGTCAGATTCGTCACTCTCATCATCTTCACCATTAGCTGGGGACTCCCACTCGCCGCTCTCCTCGGCGCTGTCCCCGCCCTCTTGGTCTTGCTCTAGGGCTTGTTCACCATTGGGCATCGAATACATCTCCGTGTAGATCTGCAAAACAAGGAGCCAATCATAAGTCAGTCGGAACCTCAATCAGTCGGAAAATATGTTCAAAAATTCAGTTATGACGACCAGACCTTGTCTGGCAGGTTGCTGTCGCTGAAAGGGTCGACTCTCCTGGCACCCCTGGGGTTGTCTTTGTTCCCAGTAATGCCCATCAGCCAGTCGGCCACGGTTTTGGCCTCCACTTCCTCCGGATGAACCCGAGCAGTGTCACCAGCCCCGGAGTACATCCACATAGAATGATCGCGAGTTTGGAGGGGTTGGATCTGCCGACTGAGGAACACCTCGAGCTGGTCCATACCAGTGACGCCCTGATTGATCAGTTGGACTACTCTCTCAACTAGTATGTCTGTCTCTGCCTTCTCAGCAGTGGTCACTCGCAAGGAAGATGGAGTTTGGACACGATCAAAAGAAAAAGGGGGAAGTCCGGTCGACTGGCCTGGGGTCGCGATATCCTGGCAGTAGAACCAGGTCGACTGCCAACCCCTGACCGATTCAGGAAGAGTCATCGGAGGAAAAGAGCTCCTCTTCCTCTTCTGAATGCCCAGGCCCCCGCACATCTGGATAACGTGGGTTTTCTCGTCTTTCAAGTTCGCTTTCTTCATGGTTTGGGATCGGATGGTAAAGATGTGTTTGAAGAGGCCCCAGTGCGGTCGACACCCCAAAAAATTCTCACACATAGAGACGAACGCAGCAAGGTACATGATGGTATTGGGAGTAAAGTGATGGAGTTGGGCACCGAAAAAGTTTAAGAAGCCCCGAAACAAAGGATGTGGTGGAAGCGAGAAACCACGGTCGACATGGGTGGCGAGCAAGACACACTCACCCGGTTGCGGCTACGGCTCCGATTCCCCCTTCGGCAGGCGCGCGGACTCATGGACGATCAGCCCTAACTCGGCCAAATCATCCAAGTCCTCTTGCCGGAGCGAAGATCGGATCCAGTCTCCCTGGATCCAACCTGACGGCAGCCTCGAGCGCGATGAAGACGCCCGATTCATCTTCTTGTTCTTCCCCGCCCCTGTCGCCTTGTTCACACGCTCCAACGCCGCCATTTTATCCTTCCCCATGGCGGCAGGACAGCGGTGTTGAGAGTGGTCGTGCTAGGCGAGGTGGAGACGCGAGAGGAAGAAGAAGGGGAATGAGCACGCACGGTGCGAATGCCTCGGCTTCGCCGCTTTTAAAGGACTACTCCCGAGTGGCTGACGCGTGGGCCCGATTAGTCCTGTCAAGTCCTCCCAACAGCTGCGCACGTGATACGTGGCGAAAAAGGTGGCGCGGAAATTGAAACGTCCGATTTATCTACTCCACTTACCGCGGGACACTCCGCCTGGCGCGCTTCCACTCAAATTTCGAGTCCCGTGAGATACGGGATCCACTGTGACCGATCTCAGCAAAGATTCCAATCAGAGATATCACTCGACAGATGTCACTAAACAAACCAGTCGGTGATTCTTGAATCGATCAAGGCGACTAAAACGAAGTCGAAAGTTTCAACAGCTGTCCTCCACTCGGAGAAGGAGACAAGGCAGATCAAGGGAGAGAACCAGGTCAACTACCGTCCTTCTTTTTCACTCAAACCTCGATCCATTCGGGGGCTAATGATGTAGACATAGACCTAGGGTAGGGTAATAGGCCTGACCTATACGCCCCACCTAAAGTCTTGTCCTAAGAACTAAGGAGTTCAAGAATCAGAAGCAGAGGACCAACAAAGGTGTCGAAGCAAAGTCCACTCGACCTATCAATCACTCGGAGACCTCTCTTACTCAGGTCACTCGACCACCAAACCACTCGACATATCAGAAGACTTAAAGCCACTCCGCGCAGCAACGGTCAAGCATTCATTCACATACTTAATGCTCATTTGTAGCACTTTAATACATGCGTTATCTGTAACGCCTCCTATTAATGTATATTGAACCCTGTATAACGGAGGGGAGCCGGGGTCCCGGCGCACTCTATATAAGCCACCCCCCTCCTCTGGGACAAAGGTTCGCACCCCCTGTAACTCACACACGTATAATCCAGTCGACCGCCTCCGGGCTCCGAGACGTAGGGCTATTACTTCCTCCGAGAAGGGCCTGAACTCATAAACCTTGTGTATACAACTCCTCCATAGCTAAGATCTTGCCTCTCCATTCCTACCCCCATATTCTACTGTCAGACTTAGAACCACGACAGCGCCCCCCTTTCCTTCTCCCTCTCCCCTTCCTTTCCCCTCCTAGTAGGAGTATGAAAGAGGGGAGTCCTACTCCTATAAGGAGGAGGACTCCTCCTCCTCCTGGCGCGCCATAGAGGGCCGGTCGGCCTCCCCCTTGCTCCTATATATACGGGGGCAGGGGGCACCTCTAGACACACAAGTTGATCATTGATCCCTTAGCCGTGTGCGGTGCCCCCCCTCCACCATAATCAACCTCGATCATATCGTAGCGGTGCTTAGGCGAAGCCCTGTGTCAGTAGCAACATCATCACTGTCAACACGCCGTCGTGCTGACGGGACTCTCCCGTGAAGCTCTGCTGGATCGGAATTCGTGGGACGTCATCGAGCTGAACGTGTGCTGAACTCGAAGGTGCCGTGTGTTCGGTACTTGGATCGGTCGGACCATGAAGACGTTCGACTACATCAACCACGTTTTCATAACGCTTCCGCTTACAGTCTACGAGGGTACGTGGACGATACTCTTCCCTCTCGTTGCTATGCATCACCATGATCTTGCGTGTGCGTAGGATTTTTTTTAAAAATTACTACGTTCCCCGACACCGGCTGCCACGAATCTTAAACGTATCCTAGATGATTTTTCTAGTGCCAAAGGCGTCTCCATTAATTTCTCCAAAACCACGCTTGTTCCTCTAAATATTGAGCCGGAGCTCGTCGTCTCTATGGCAGAGACACTGGCCACCTCAGTCACCACCTTTCCGCAAAAGTACATTGGCCTTCCTCTCTCCTCGCATAAACTCCCTCTTTCTGCATTATAACCCATAATTGACCGATGAGATATCTATTTAGCTGGTTGGCGCGCTCTTCTACTCTCTCATGGGGGCAGTCTCATACTGCTATCTGCCATTCTTGACAGTCTCCCCACCTATTTTATGATGTGTTTTTCTCTTCCAATAATCGTTTCAGAAGAAACTGATAAGCGCAGAAGGATCTTCTTCTAGTCAAACGACGATGCTTTCTCTGGGGCTAAGTGCCCGGTATCCATGGGATAGGGTCTGTATGCCTAAGCAGGTTGGTGGTTTAGGAGTTAAAAACTTACGAGCATAATTTTTCTCCCTATGTTGAAATTTGCATTCAAATTCCTTCGCTCGCCTCTTCTGCCTTGGAAGGATTGGATTCATAAGCACTCTCTCCTGCGTATAGGTCTAGGTAAAAACGCGTCCTTTTTTGGCAAGGTTATTTTTAAACACCTTTAGAGAGATTTCACATGTTAATATAGGGGATGGCTCATCCACCTTTTTTTGTTAGATCGATGGTTACTTCCCGAGCCCCTCTCCACTACTTTCCCAACCTTGTTTTCTCACCCCACAAAGCCAAATGCTCTTGTTAAAAAACTAGTGATGGATGGGATTTATCTGGGCTTGCGTAGCTAACTAACCCTAATCGCTTCCAATGAATTGGCTGCCTTGAGACTTTTGTTGTAGGATGTGAACCTCTCGGAAGCGCCGGATGAACAGTCACTACTAAACGGGCCCCCCTTCTCCACCAAGGACGCCTATGATGCTCTTGCTTCACAGTTGTCCGATCCAAATCTTGCACACATTTGGGATTCAAATGTGCCCAACAGGGTCCGAATCTTTGGATGGTTATTCTACTTGGATAGACTGAACACTCGGGCCAACTTGCACTGCAAGACTATCATCGACTCATTAACTTGTCCATGCTGCGATGCTGCTTAGGAGGACCGCGTCCACCTGTTTTTCTCGTGTCCCATTCACTTGCCATTTGGGAAGCGCCAGGTCTTCAGCCATGCTTCCCGCCTCTTTCAGAATTGTGGAGCAGGCCCCGTCATCCAAGCCTTCCGCGGTCGGTTTGGCCCTCTGTCCTGCTGTTAGTGATTTGGAAAATTTGGGACGTGAGGAATGGCAGGACTTCTGGAGGGGTTGTCCAAACCCCCATTTGATGTAATCCGAACTGTAATCTCTGATCTCACCTTTTGGTCTCACCGTCTCTGAAAAGCGGATCAAAAAGTCCAAGACGGAATGTGGCGGGATTTTTTCTCCTCCCGTCTCTCCTAAACTAAACCCGTGTTGGTTATTTTTTCGTTGAAATATATTCAGGTGGGGAGTCCCCCCCAGGTGACAGTTAAAAAAAGTCTAATTTCGTCTCAATTAATGGTTGGTTACAATTTTATGGCGCCATTTCAAACAAATAAAAAATTTATCCACGCTGAATCTGAACTGGAATGGCGAAATTTCTCCGCGCAAAAGGAAAACACGGCCGCTGCCGCTCGTGAGTCGTGGCACGGCACCGGCCCGGCCAAACCAACGCGCCGGACACATCCACCGCCCACCGCGACCGCGGTAGAAAAAATCTCCACAACACGAGGAGACCGTAGCTGCCGTGCCGTGTCCACGTTCCGCTTCCACTTCCTACCCTCCCCTGTTCCACTCCAACTCCCCCCGCCTTCCTCTGCTCCGCTAGGACCGTAAAAATGGCAGCATCCCTGCCGTCGCTCCCGCCCCCGCCGACGCCGTCGCCGGCGGCCACCACCCTGGCCAGCAACCTCCTCTCCTTCCCGGCGCCGCGGCCGCGCCTCGCCGCCACGCACCGCCGCGCGGTCGTGGCCGCCGCCTCGTCCAGGCCCCCTCCCCCTCCCCCTCCGCCGCCGTCCCCGGAGGGAGGCGACGAGGAGGTGGAGAGGGCCATGGGGATGGACGGCGGCATCCCCGGGACCTCCGGCGAGCTGCTGCGCCGCGTCTCCTCCCGCGCCTACGGCATGCGCCGCCACCTCATGGAGTCGCTCGACTCTCTCGCCTACGACGGTACGACTCCTCCAGACCATTAGCCCTTGCCCTGGATCGTGTTCTTACTGGCTTGATCTGCTCAGGGTATAGCTTTAGCGACTTCAATTAGATCTATCTTCTATGGTTGGTGAATGGTGATCGGCAGGTTTAGGTCCCCGCGTCTAGTGTTTGATGAAATGCCTAGCCTAAGCTCCCGTGACCTGAGTGTGATCTTTGTGTGTACGGTAGAATTGCGTGCCACGATGAATCTTAAGGTGAGCAAAAACAACCCCTGTTTGAGGCTTGTACGTTCACTCCTATCCTGTTTCGAGAATTTGTGTGCTTTGAGGTGGTATTGGGAGTCTGTGGGACTGGGTATACACATGTGTACACGCGATTATCAACTCTTGCAGTCACGTCTGTTTCCTCATCTTTTGCCTTGGATGGTGTGATTTTGTATTGCCTTTGCATCAAATGCTGAATCGATATATCTGCTAGCTGTGGTTGTGCTTGTGCTGCTTCTGTAGCGCCGCAAACTAGGCCTAGTGGTGAAATGGCTGAATGACTGAAGAAGGGTTATGGACTTATGATGTTCTCATGCTCACAAGTCCCAAGTCACAAATAACACCATAAGGTTAAAGCCATAACAAGTGACCCTGCTCTTATGATTATCCAAGTAATTCTTGTGACAAACTAACGGTAGTTGTCCTTCGAATGCGGAGGTTTGAATGTTTACTAACTGTGCCATGTCGTCATGATGGTTCAGTGTTGGAGACAAACCCATGGAGGGAACAACAGCCCAAGCCAGTCTACGTGCTGGCTAGAAGAGACAATCAACTATGGACAATGAAAACCCGCAGGAACCGCAGGTGAGAGTTTTTCTTGCTATTGTTACAGGTAGTTAGTTGGTCATAATTGGGTGGTTAACTGATTATGAGCACGGTGTTATCATGTAATATGCTCTGCAGTGAAGTCGAAAGGGAACTTGGAATGCTTTTCTCAAAGGGAGGGGGCTCAGGAGTTGGGACTAGATCAAAGTACTCTGGCTCCAAGTTTAGCATGGTCGTCGAAGATCTCACAGAGGGTGTACTGGTGAGTAGTTAGTAAAATTAGTCTTTGTTTAGACATGTTCTTGAAAGTCAGCCAACTGTCCTGCCTTTTGATGTCCTTTGATCTTCTAGTGCATACTTTGGGTTCATGGGAATGTGACTTCTAAATAAGTAAATGGATGGGGGCTATAAATCAGTACCAGGGATTGGTCAAATGGAGTTAGATTAACTGTAGGCTATTCATTATATATATATATATATATATATATATTCTGAAGAAGGGTAAGTTATGCATATTGTTCATGATTGTAGAGCTCCCTAATTGTATACCATGGTAATCTGTTTGAAGAACCAGAAGGACAATAAGAAATTGCGCAGTCTAAGAAAGAGACTATTCAATACCAGTGATAATGTATTTACGGAATTAGGAGTCATCCTATGGACAGTTTGTGCTTTCCGTCAGGCAACATACACGGACTATAAGTGTTATCATAGACCATATGAACATTTCAACATCAATTAACCTTTTCACACCCCAAAAAAGAAAGAGCAATCTATCAATGCGGTGAACATTTTTGAGCTTAGCATACCGATAAATGTTTGCGTTTTGAATTATTAAATCCTGATGTGTTATCACTGAGCAAGAAACAAAGGACATGTGAGACTGTTTAGATGTATTGGATGGTTCTAATTTGCAAGCCGCTTAAGGTGTATTCTGAATGTTGTGCTCTTCTGTTGGTACATATAAAATGTTTGTGCATGTGTGACGGCCAGCTTTCTGCAATTTTTCAAATAACTGTTTGGTTTGCAATTTTCTGAATCATGACCCTCTTTTGTTTCAGGTGTTTGAAGACGAGGATGATGCTGCAAAGTACTGTGACGTTCTACAGGGCGGTGGTCAAGGATGTGAAGGAATTGCAGAGTTAGAGGCTTCATCAGTAAGGAAACAAATGGCACGACCTTCGTAAGTACCATCGTTTGGTTGACGACTGATCATACCTGTCCTTGTCTGTAGGTTTTCAACATGTGCCGTCAAATGAAAGCTCTCGCCGTCCTTTTCCGGCGTGGAAGGACTCCTCCAACGCCTCAAAGCCTCGAGCGTGACTTGAGGGCGAGAAACCGGTCACTGGAAGACTAGGATCTTTGGGATACATACACGGTGTAGATATGTTAATTGCATTCTTCTAGCTGTTGAAGCACAGGCCCTATGCCTTGTATACTAAATGGTACATAGATGATTCAAGCCACAAAAAAAAGGGTAAAAAATAACTGGTATATAGATTCAATGATAGCCAAGATGGAGTGGAAGTCAAGTCTGACTGAGTACATATTTAGCTTGAGATTAGCAATCTCTGTAAAACTGAATATTCTTGTAATTATTTACATTCTATTTACAGTGAATAAATGAGATTTTAAGTTACTACTACTATGTATATTCTCAGTCCTATCGTCGTACTGATGCTGCGACGTGAGTACAATTTACTGATGCTGCGACTTTCCTGGCGACGTCAAAGAAAAAACCCTACTATGTGATGACTGAGATTAATGGTTCAGAAAAGTTAATTGATGTGAAGTTGGCTTGTCAGCCTCATGATACGCATAGTATTAGCCAGGAAGAAATGAGGTCAAGTCTAACAGTAGGCACAGAAGTTATCCTGAGATTAGCAGTCTCTGCATAACTGAATATTCTTGTATCCATAATTTACAGTATTTACAACTATTGGATCCTAAGTTATTATCTTGTCAGTCGTGTCGACGCACTGACGAATAACACGATACATTAGCAACTTATTTTTTTTTTCGTGCGACAAGTTCGAAAGAATCTTCCATGAATGTTGCCGGGCAGCAGCCAACGCCACCAGAAAAAAAAGAGAGAAGGAAAATGTCTGTCGTTCAGTGTTGGGGGGTCCTCCTCCTCTCGGTGAGCTTCTCGGTGCGGTACTTCTTGAAGTCGGCGGCGAGGCCGGTGTCGAAGTCGTGCTTCATCTGCTCCGCCAGCTGCCGGAGCACGGTGTCGCCGACGCCCCGGATGATGGGCTCCGGCACGAGCGCCAGCACCGGCGGCAGGTTGAACCCCACGCTCATCTCCACGTGGCCCCGCAGGCTCCTCCGCCCCTCCGGCTGCGGGTACAGCGAGCCCCGCACCGTCAGCGCCAGGTGCGGCGGCATCGCGTCCCTCTGCAGCCCCTTCAGCTTGTAGTCCGTCTGCACACTCATTGATTCCGCCATGAGCTCAGGCTGACGATGATGGTGAGAAAGTTAAAGATGGTGGTGGTGGTGCGAAGAAAGTGGTTACCACTTCCATGAGGAGGAGGCTGGTGGCGTGCACGGGGACGTGGGGCGGGTACCCCTCCCCGCCGGACCTGCTCACGAAGCGGACGGCGATCACCGGGCACGCCGACAGGAACATGAACTGGATCGGCACCAGCTGCACGCTCCACTCCTCCTGTCAAAATTCATCATCCGTCGATCGCCACGGAGCTACCGTCAGAGTTGCCGCGCAGTTTCGGAAACGAAAACTTTGGAAGGAAATGTTAAAGATCACTCACGTCGTTGAGTTTGGTGCGCTTGCGCTCGTCGGGGAACACGGCCCCGACGATCCTCGGCCTGTTCATCAGGTACTCGTCGATGGATGCCTGAGCACAGAAAGAACCTCAGGGGAATCAGATCACCTAGCAACCAAGAACCCAAAGCTTATTACTAGCACTGATGACACTGGCAGCGACGACTTACCCCTGGAGTCTCACCCATGGGGATGTCGGTGTTGAACCTGTAGGAGAAGGTGAAGAGGTCCCCGGGGTTGACCTTCTTCTTCTCCGTCGCCTTGCCGCCGTACGATGGCGGCGGCTTCAGAGCGCAACTGGTGATCGCTCTCGACGGCGACGGCGACCGTGAGGAGACGCTCGGAGCAAAACCATTTCCTGATCTTGATCGGAGCGGTGCCGCCCTGACGCCGCCGCAGCCGGTGACCCTGCCTGCACCCGGACGAGCTGTAGCATGCCGGCACGTCGTGAGGCTCGGCGAAGTCATCCTCTCCTCGAAGGATCTTGCTCAGAGCTGGGAGCTGCGAGTTCCCCCTGCTCGATCGCCGGCCGTGCCAATAAGTAAACGAGCTCCACGAGGGCATGGAGCAGAGTTGAGCATTCTTGCAAGTAAGGGCAACAGGGTCCGTACGTCCGGGTAGGCCCTACCTACACGCCGGCCCGTTTCTTCCAGGCCTTGGCAAGAGTTCCCCAAGTTTGTTACAGCGACGAGGTTTCAACCCTCGGCTGCTGCGCTTCAACTGGGATATTTGCGTCAAGCTCAGATCCAGACATGGGCACGTCTAGTAGCAGTAACCCTGCTGTATCTACATGCAGAGGTTCATAAGTTATGTCTGCGTCTCGTGTCGTTCCGTGAAATTGACCTCTGTTTTGGAGGGGAACGGGGCTTGTTTTGGTTTACACGTGAAACCGAGCGGAGGGGTAAACCAAAGCTGAGGAGTCCCCTGCGTGCACGTATGCCCCCGCATGACGACCACGCAAAAGGGAAGGGACACGCGCGCACCGACGCACGGCTCGGCAAGCATACGAAATGCGTCCGTCCGTAGTTCCGGGTGCTCAAATGGTGTCCTATTTTTTCCTATAAAAATGATGTCCTATGTAGAGAGATAAAAGCCTTTGCGTTCTTGAACTGTACTGTTTTTTTCAGTACTTTACACTCCTAGAAACTGTGATAAAGTGGGGGACGCCCTTGCGGCGTTCATTTCGAAGATGGTCACCCCACCGAACCCCAAGCCATATGGCCGGGCGGTGCTTCTATCTTGAGTCAATCGCACCGGTGATGCTTGAACTTGGTGTAATCGGTCATTTTGGTGCTAGAACTTGTAGCATGCATTGGACTGATGCAAGAACTTGGCTCAGCTTGTGCAAATACGGTCCTAATTGTGTTTGGATACGAAATCAACGCTGACTTGACGGGCCAACGTGGCACGGGGCCCGGTGTCAGCGACATATAGCATGTGGCCTGTTTTTCTTTCGAAAAAACCCTTGGAATTTTTTATTTCTCACAAAAAAGACCCTCACAGCCACTACACCATTTACTCTAGCATGTTCAACAAGGATAACACATATTAATGTAGCATAGGGATATTCGCAAATGATAAAATGCAGTATAGTGATGATGCATGTGGGCCTTAAACTGGGGGCGCATAATGCGGCCCATTTTGCACGCGCTAGTTCCTTTTGAAATATTTGTAAAACGTAAGTAATAAAAATAAAGTTCAAAATATTTGTGTGTTATAAATAGTATACATACAAACGATGACTAGTACTACATAAAAACATTTAGATATACAGACATGTATTATATAATTGTTTTTAGTAAGTGTGGGCACTTAAAATGCTTAATGAATATAAAAAAGAATACACTTGCAGCTTATATTTAAATTATTCAAATTAATGAATATAAACATTTACTAAATATTTATGAATATTCACTTGTGACTTATATTAAAATTATATAATTTAAATATTAGCACGACTGAATATTCATATGAACAGTTTAAATATTAAATATGAGTATTTTTAATCATACAAAGATCGAATTATACAAATGTGTGTATAATTATTGAAACATTTGTAGAATTAAAATAATATTTACGAATTGCAATGTAGAAATATATATGCATTTTTTAAATTATACAAACATTTTAATAATTCACAAATATTATATTACATATATATGTATATTTTTAAAATAATACGCAAACAGTTTAGAAAAGTAATTTATTTCGTTTGTATGTATATAATAATATTTATACCTCACGAATATTTAAAGGTTATTTTTGTTACTAAGATTAGAACTTACATTACCTACAAATTTCTAAATAAAACTAACAGGAGCAAATGGGGCGTACTGACGGCAGCCCATTTCAGCCCCACAAGCTCCTCTATCCGACTATTCTAACAAAAAAGCGCCTCTATATTCAAGATGTTTTTTTTTGAATATGCACGAGTATGCGTACTATATTATAAAGAAGGAAGCCAGGTAAAGAACCCTTCCACGTTAGTGTTACATGTTACATATATACATAAACACCAACACCACTCCCACTGTCGATGACTATTGCTAATTGCTCATTGTAGCTCACCCCTCCACTTCGGCAAAGAACCTGTCTGTGCCTCTCTTTAGTAGTCCCGCTCGCTTCCACACGGCCCTCTCTTGCGACGGCGAGGATAACTAGATTCTTGGATGGCGTGGCTCCGTCGAAGATGATCGAGTTGCGGTGCTTACACAGTTGCCACATAACTAGGATAATGATCGATTGGCATCTCTCTTAGCCCGTCCTCAAAGGGCATGCAGTCTTCGTGCAGTGCATTGCATTGCACTAGCATGAAGTTATCATGGATGGACCGTCCTCTGACAAAGGCAATTTGGTGTTTCCCCACTATAGAAGGCAGGTCGTCCACAAGTCTTGTTGATAGTGTCTTGTCAAAGATCTTGATCGCGCCATGTACTAGGCTCACCGGCTTGAAATCTTGAATGTCCACCGCACTTAGGGAGTAAACAATCGCCCTGTTAATGGCTGGCAGGGCACCCCTCATGTCACCTTGGTAGAACGCTTGAAGTGCACTCATTAGATCACCTTTTATGACATGCCAGCACGATGTATAGAACCACCGCGTAAATCCGACGGGCCTCGACGCCTTGTCCATGGGCATGCTCTTCACTATTTTCTCCACCTCCTCCATAGTGAAAGGTTTTTCGAGGTGAGACAGGTTCATGTTCGGCATCTAGAGGAGGCTCAGGTCGATGGTGTGGGCTCTCGGAGGTGCGCCAGCAAACACACTTATATAGTAGTTATCCACCTCATTGGTGATCTCATCGTGTCTGCTTGCAATTGTTCCCCCATGTCGGATGGTGGTGATCATGTTCCGTCTTTGCTTGTGACATGCATGTTGGTGGAAAAAGCTGGTGTTGGCATCTCCCTCGTGTAGGGAGAGAATCCTTGATCGTTGTCGCGCAATTGTTCGTTCCAGGGAGCATAGGCCAAGGAGTTTCATTTTGAGTAGGCGCCTTAGGTCGTGCTCCTGCTCCGAAAGTGCCCTATTGTCCATTGCCTTGTCAAGGAAAGAAATGACCTTCATGGCAATGCCAATCTGAAGTTTGACATTGCCTATCCACCGGTCGCTCCATTTCTTGAGGCTTTTTGATGTGGCCCGAAGCTTGAGGTTAAGGATAACATAAGGATTGCCCTCACTTGGTATGGAGTTCCACGCCTCCTCCATAGTTTGCATGAAGCCCTCTGCTTTTGTCCCAAATGCTTCGAATTTGAAGCGCTTGCCCATGCGGAGTTCTGCATCCACGTCTAGTAGTAATGGCCAGTGGTCCGAGACCGAAGAGCCGAGCGCCGCAAGATGGCATGTCGGATATAGTTCTCCCAAGACGACGTGGTGAAGACATGATCAATTTTCTCCATAGTCGTTTGTGGCCGCTCATTTGACCACATGTACCTCCACCCATTTAAATAAACCTCTTTGATCTCCATGTTGTTTAGTTTTGCATGGAAGCGTGTGTTAGGGCATATCTCTCTCGATGTAGTTTTGGTGATTGATGACAACATGTTTGTGGACTAATTGTGTGCTTTGAGCATTTCAGAGTTTCATCCTTTGGCACGAGACGATTTCTTTCCCCTCGGAGTGTTATTCAAGATGGTGTAGCTCTTTCGTTTCTATTTTGGTGGACTAGTTTCGTAGGAGGCACCGTACTATCAAGAGGGGGTCCGCGTTGGTAAGGCTAGGGTGGAATCAACACGTACACATCCTTTTCACACCCTCTGAGCCTTTCCACTTCAATGGAGAGCTCATTCCCCTTCCTTTGTGCTTGTTTTGGGTCCCAGCAGTAGTACCGCGGTTCCCAGCGGTAGTACCGCTCAAGAGCCACAGGCGGCAGTACCGCCTATGGGTCCTCAGCCATAGTACCGCTGCGGCACCGGGCTCCTACCGCGTCGATTCGAGGGGGTCACCTCTCATGTCGGATTGTGCGGCACTAAGCAGCGGCAGTAGATGCGGTAGTACCGCGCAGGGGTCCGAACGACAGTACCGCGTGGGGGAGCGGTAGTACCGCGGTCCCAGCGGTAGTACCGCAGCCCTCAACGGTAGTACCGCCCTCTGCGGGGCTGTTCAGGGGGGTAACTGTTGGATTGTTTCCCCCACTATATAAGGGGGTCTTCTTCTCCAAAGTTGACTTACCTCTTCCCCCAAAGCTCCATTAATGCTCTAAGCTCCATTTTCGCCCGATCTCTCTCCCTAGCCAATCAAACTTGTTGATTTGCTTGGGATTGGTTGAGAAGGCCCCGATCTACACTTCCACCAAGAGAAATTTGATTCCCCCACTAATCCCTAGCGGATCTTGTTACTCTTGGGTGTTTGAGCACCCTAGACGGTTGAGGTCACCACGGAGCCATAGTCCATTATGGTGAAGCTTCATGGTGTTGTTGGGAGCCTCTGATTAAGTTGTGGAGATTGCCCCAACCTTGTTTGTAAAGGTCCAGTCGCCGCCTCCAAGGGCACCAATAGTGGAATCACGACATCTCGCATTGTGTGAGGGCGTGAGGAGAATACGGTGGCCCTAGTGGCTTCTTGGGGAGCATTGTGCCTCCGCACCGCTCAAATGGAGACGTACTTCCCCTCAAAAGGAAGGAACTTCGGTAACACATCCTCGTCTTCACCGGCTCCATCTTGGTTATCTCGTACCTTTACTTGTCCAAGCTTATTTGTGTTACTTCCCTTGCTTGCTTATGTGCTTGTTGTTGTTGTATCATATAGGTTGCTCACCTATTTGCACATCTTGATGAAAATTTTAATTTGGTAAAGAAAAGCTAAAAATGCTTAGTTGCCTATTCACCCCCCTCTAGTCAACTATATCGATCCTTTCAATTGGTATCAGCGCCTTGTCTCTTTACTAAGGACTTTACCGTCCGAAGAGTATGGTTGACACCGTAGACGGTGTGGAGGAGCACTCCGGTGTGAATCCTATCTCGTCTACGGGTGATGGGGAAACCGCGGTCTCTCGTGAGGAATTCAATGTGGCGTTGGAAACATTGAAAACCTCCATGACGACCGAGGTTGAAAGCATGTTTAATAAATTCATAGAAGGGCTTAAACTATCCACCGCACCTTTGAAAGTGGGTGATCCCATTAACAAGGTGACGTATGCTAACTCCGACAAGGGGGATGCTATTAGTGAAAAAGCTCCTTCATCTAGTGCTAAGAATGGCACCGACACCTTTGCCCATGTGGAACCTCCACTTGTGTATGGTGGACCGATTCCCTCTACTCATTTGAATCATGCCAGTCCTCCCCCTAAGATTGTGAAAAATGAGGACTTTGATTCTTGGGTCTATCGGTTTAAGCGTCATTTAAATCATGTGAATACTAATCTTTGGAGAATCATTGAAGAAGGTTTCTATCCACATGACCGAAGCAATTTCACTCCAAGAGAAGCCGCGGATAATCAATTCAATGAGAATGCTCTCTTCATCATCCAAGATGCAATTCCACCCGAAGATCTTCCTCACCTCCGCCCCCTATGCCATAGCCAAAGATGCATGGCACCAAGTTGTTTCTCTCTACCGGGGAAGCGCAAGCATTCAGGGCTCTAACTATGAAGTGGTGCAAGATGAAGCCAATGAGTTTGCTATGAAGGAAGATGAAGAACCTCGTGAGCTTTATCGAAGAGTAACCAAACTCGCGGTTTCACTCCGAGATCATGGGAGCAAGGACACGGATGACAATTGGATCAAGCGCAAATTCCTCAAGGCAATGATGCCTTACCACAAGGCTATGCCCTCTGTCATTCGTCAAAGGCCGGACTTCCACACCTTGTCCTCAAGTGAGGTGTTGGGTGAGTTTGTGGCTATGAGCATCTTGGACAAGACCGCCGACAATGCGGTGCTTCGCTCTCAAAGGGCAAAGAAGCCCAACCTTGCATTGAAGGCCAAGGTTTGTGTTGAAGAAGAAGAAGAAGAGGAAGAAGAGGAAAGCAACCCCGAAGATACAAAGTATGCCTATCATGAACACATGGCACTTGATTCAAGGCAATTTTGGAGCAAGAAAAACTCAAGGCCAAACTTCAACAAGAACATCTCAAGTGGCACGAAGAGCAAGCAACGTGTGAGGACTTGCTACAATTGTGGCAATGTGAGCCATTTTGTTGCGGAGTGCCCGTATGAGAAGAGGGAAGACAATGGTGGCAAGCTCATTCGAAAGGACAAAGCCAAGTCTTTCCCAAACAAGAGCAACTTCACCAAGAAGACCCCTCACAAGGCGTTGGTGGTTCAAGAAGAGTACCATGAGGATGATGATGATGATGAAGATGGCCAGTCGGTTGCCATGGCCTCCGTTGCCATTGCAACAACTCCACGAGTGTCTCTCTTCGACTCACCCAATGAGAACATCACCGCCAAGTGCCTCATGGCTAAAGCCACCAACAAGGTAACCCCCAACATCAAAACTACCATCATTAATAATCCTTCCTTGACGGATTGCATTGATGAATATGAGGGATCTAGTGTGGAGGAAAATGAGTTTGAGTCCTTTATGGGTAAACTCAAGGGTAAATCCAAGAAGCATTTTTTTCTCTCTTGGAACAACTTGGTGAAGCCAATGACATGATCAAGGCTCACGAAGATACTATCTCCAAGATCGAGGGGCATAGTCGTGGCTATGCCGATGAGATTTTGGATCTTTCCAATGCTCTTGAGGAAGAGCGTGGTCTTCGTTTGGCTCTCGAGGAGTCACACAACATTGATCACTCTAAGTTAAAGAAAGATTTTGATCATGCTCTTGTTGTTTCTCGTGTGCTAAACTCCGAGAAGGCCAAGCTTGGGGTTGATCTTGTTAGACTCAAAGAGGAGTTTGACCTACTTGACAAGGCTCACAAGGTCTTGAAGGGTGCTCATGCTAGCCTCAAAGAGTCTCATGATCAACTTCAAGTAAAGATAACCAAGGAGAAAGCCACTTTTCCTCGTATGATGTTAATTGATAATGCAAATGATACTAACCCATGTTGTGAGCATGTGCATCTTGTTGAGGAGAACGCTAAGTTAAAGGTGCAACTTGAGAAAGGTCTTGTGTCTTGCATACAAGGCGAGAAGAACCTCAACGACCTTTTGACCAACCAAAAGGGAGTTGTGGCCAAGTCCAAGAACAAGAATAAGAATGACAAGGCCAAACAACCTCCTCCTCTCAAGCAAACCTTTGTGAAGGAGGGAGAGGGTGATACTAAGGAGAAGGAGAAGAACACCGTGAGGGGTAGTGATGCCAAGAGATGTGTTGTGATGTGCTAGAGATGGGCATGTTTATGCCAAATTTGTTGGTTCTCCTTATGAGTACATTGAATGGTCTATTTGGGTTCCTAAGACCCTTGTTACTAACATCAAAGGACCCATTACAAAATGGGTACCTAAAACCAAGCATTGATCTCTTGTAGGTGTTTGCTTCTGGTGGGGGTTCATGGTTACTCGATAGTGGAGCTACTAATCATATGACCGGAAGCAAGGACTTGGTGGTGGATGTGCAAAAGATTCCATCCATTCCCACCAACATCGAGCGGGGTTACGCCTCGTCCTCTAAGGTATTGGGACTCGGCAAGGTTGTCATTTCTCATGATCTTACGATTGAGAAGGTCATGCTTGTTGAGTCCCTTGCATACAATTTACGTTCCGTTCGTCAACTAGCACTCATGGGTTTTGCCACCTTCTTTGATGTTGATACCGTGGCCCTCTTATGGAGCAAGACTCTTAAAGTAGCCTTTGTTGGGCATGTCGAAAATGGTCTCTATGTGATCAACTTTTTGGAGCGACTCACTAAGACCGCGACATGCCTAATGGCTAAAGTTGACGTGGGATGGCTTTGGCATCGCCGTCTTGCCCATGTCAATATGAGATCTTTGCAAAGTCTTCTCAAGGTGGACCATGTCCGTGGACTAAGAAATGTTAGTATTGCCAAAGATCGTGCTTGCAGTGCGTGTATCGAAGGAAAGCTACATGAAAAGGCTCACCCTCCCACGACTATCATTTTCTCGAAGAGGCCTTTGGAGCTCCTTCACATGGATCTCTTTGGGCCTCCTTCTTTTGATAGTCTTGGGGGTAGGAAGTATTGCTTGGTGATTGTGGATGATTATTCAAGATACACATGGGTATATTTCTTCAAGAGGAAGAGTGAGACCCAACAAACCGTCATCGACTTTGCAAATGAGGCTCAACGTCAACACAATGCAAAGATCTTGACTATAAGAAGTGACAACGGCACCGAGTTCAAGAACTACAGCTTGGATGAGTTTCTTAGTGATGAGCGGATCAAGCATTAATATTCCGCACCATACACCCCTCAACAAAATGGTGTAGCGGAGAGGAAGAACCAGACGTTGATGGATGCGGCAAGGACCATGATGGCGGAGTTCAAGTCTCCATACAACTTTTGGGCCAAAGCAATCAACACCGCATGTCATGCATCAAATCGACTCTACCTCCGCAAAGACTTGAACAAGACTCCATATGAGATACTCACCAAGAACAAGCCCAACCTCAAGTACTTCCGGGTGTTCGGGTGTAAGTGTTTCATTCTCAAGAAAGGTGTTAGTTTGTCTAAATTTGAGGCTAGAGCTCATGAGGGATTATTTGTTGGTTATGGTACAAACTCCCATGCTTACCGTGTCCTCAATAAGTCCACGAGACTTATTGAGGAGACATGTAACGTGGAGTTTGATGAGAATAACGGCTCCCAAGTGGAGCAAAGTGGCACTTGTGATGTAGGTGATGAAATTCCTCCCCAAGCCATAAGAAGAATGGGTGTTGGTTTTATCCTACCCATTTAGGAACCCCTTGTGGCCGAAGGAGAAGGACAATGCTCCACTCTTGTGGATCCATCACCAACCCAAGGCCCACACGCTTCCGAAGAACAAAGTGAAGGCCCTCAACCTCAAGTACAAGACCAAGGGCAAGGTCAATCTCAAGATGGTGTTGTAACATCAAGTGATGCCCAAGGTCAAGTTCTCTCCCCCGAGCAAGTTAAAGATCAAGAGCTTCCTCGAGATCAAGAACAAGCTCAAGACGACGCTCAAGATGATCAAGTTACCACTCCTCGTCTCACCCCCGAGGAAGAATTGGAGCGTCGTGCCGCCAAGATTGCTTCCAAGCTCTCCACCAAGGATCATCTCATGACAAATGTGCTTGGAAGCTTAATAACGGGGGTAAGCACTCGTAGACAATTAGCAAACTATTGTGAACATCACACGTTTGTCTCGTGTGTTGAACCCCAAAAGGTATATGAGGCGCTCAAAGATCCGGATTGGCTCAATGCCATGCATGAAGAACTCAACAACTTCGAGCGCAACAAAGTGTGGAGATTGGTACCAAGGCCAACGGGGAACCACAATGTCATTGGAACCAAGTGGATATTCAAGAACAAGCAAGATGCTCATGGGATTATCATTCGCAACAAGGCTCGTTTGGTAGCACAAGGCTACTCCCAAGTCGAGGGTATCGATTACGGTGAAACCTTTGCTCCCATTGCTCATATTGAATCCATTCGCATGTTGATTGCATATGACTTTAAGTTACAACAAATGGATGTGAAGAGTGCTTTTCTTAATGGTCCTATTAATGAATTGGTATATGTCAAGCAACCCCCCGATTTTGAGGGTCCCTACTTTCCCAATCATGTGTATCAACTCGATAAGGCACTCTATGGCCTTAAGTAAGCCCCACGTGCGTGGTATGACCACCTTACCGAGTTGTTACAAGACCGTGGTTTTGAAGTTGGGCTAATCGACCCCACTCTTTTTACTAAGAAGGTCAAAGGGGAGTTGTTTGTGTGCCAATTATATGTTGACGATATTATCTTTGGTTCCCCTAACAAAGCTTTCAATGAGGAATTTGCCGCTCTCATGACCTCAAAGTTCGAGATTTCTTCCATGGGAGAGTTGAAGTTCTTTCTCGGGTTCGAAGTGAAGCAAAGGAGAGAAGGAACCTTCATCAACCAAGCCAAATACACTCAAGACATGCTCAAGAGATTCAAGCTAAGTGATGCCAAGCCGGCTTCCACTCCCATGCCCACTAGTGTCAACTTGACATTGATCCCAATGGTAAAGCGGTAGATCAAAAGGTATATCGCTACCTGATTGGCTCCTTGCTTTACCTTTGTTCATCTAGACCGGATATCATGTTGAGTGTGGGAATTTGTGCACGGTTTCAAGCCACACCTAAGGAAAGTCACTTTGTGGCGGTCAAGCGAATCTTTTGATATCTGGCTCATACCCCAAACTTTGGCTTATGGTACCCAAGAGGAGCAAACTTCAAGCTTGTAGGTTATTTGGACTCGGATTGGGCGGGAGACATAGTGGATAGGAATTCCACTTCCGGAGGATGCCAATTTCTTGGTTGCTCCTTGGTGAGTTGGTCTTCCAAGAAGCAAAGTTGCGTGTCTCTCTCGTCCACGAAAGCGGAGTATGTGGCTGCCGGTAGTTGTTGTGCACAACTTTTATGGATGAGGCAAACTTTAAAGGATTACGGTGTCAATTGTGACAAAGTGCCTCTTTGGTGTGACAATGAAAGTGCAATCAAGATTTCTCTCAACCCGGTGCAACACTTCAAGACGAAGCATATTGAGATCCGGTATCACTTCATCCGGGATCATATTAGGCGAGGGGAGATCGAGCTCAACTATGTCAACACGCTTGATAACCCTACGGATATCTTCACGAAGCCCCTGGATGAAGCAAGATTTCGCGAGTTAAGGCATGAGTGATACGTCTCCGTCGTATCTACTTTTCCAAACACTTTTGCCCTTGTTTTGGACTCTAACTTGCATGATTTGAATGGAACTAACCCGGACTGACGCTGTTTTCAGCAGAATTGCCATGGTGTTATTTATGTGCAGAAACAAAAGTTCTCAGAATGACCTGAAACTTCATGGAGATTATTTTTGGAAATAATAAAAAATACCGGCAAAAGATCAAGACCAGGGGGCCCACACCCTAGCCACGAGGGTGGGGGGCGCGCCTGCCCCCTGGGCGCGCCCCTACCTCGTGGGCCCCCTGGAGCTCCTCCGACCTCAACTCCAACTCTATATATTCGTGTTCGGAGAGAAAAAAAATCAAGGAGAAAGATTCATCGCGTTTTATGATATAGAGCCGTCGCCAAGCCCTAAACTCTCTCGGGAGGGCTGATCTGGAGTCCGTTCGGGGCTCCAGAGAGGGGAATCCGTCGCCATCGTCATCATCAACCATCCTCCATCACCAATTTCATGATGCTCACCACCGTGCGTGAGCAATTCCATCGTAGGCTTGCTGGACGGTGATGGGTTGGATGAGATTTATCATGTAATCGAGTTAGTTTTGTTAGGGTTTGATCCCTAGTATCCACTATGTTCTGAGATTGATGTTGCTATGACTTTGCTATGCTTAATGCTTGTCACTAGGGCCCGAGTGCCATGATTTCAGATCCGAACCTATTTTGTTTTGATGAATATATGTGAGTTCTTGATCCTATCTTGCAAGTCTATAGTCACCTACTATGTGTTATGATCCGGCAACCCCGAAGTGACAATAATCGGGACCACTTCCGGTGATGACCGTAGTTTGAGGAGTTCATGTATTCACTATGTGTTAATGCTTTGGTCCGATACTCTATTAAAAGGAGGCCTTAATATCCCTTAGTTTCCGCTAGGACCCCGCTGCCACGGGAGGGTAGGACAAAAGATGTCATGCAAGTTCTTTTCCATAAGCACGTATGACTATATTCGGAATACATGCCTACATTACATTGATGAATTGGAGCTAGTTCTGTGTCACCCTAGGTTATGACTGTTACATGATGAACCACATCCGGCGTAATTCTCTATCACCGATCCATTGCCTACGAGCTTTCCATATATTGTTAGTCGCTTATTTACTTTTCCGTTGCTATTGTTACAATCATTACAAAATACCAAAAACATTACTTTTGCTATCGTTACCTTTTTCTACCATTACCACTACTATCATATTACTTTGCTACTAAATACTTTGCTATAGATATTAAGTTTCCAGGTGTGGTTGAATTGACAACTCAGCTGCTAATACTTGACAATATTCTTTGGCTCCCCTTGTGTCGAATCAATAAATATGGGTTGAATACTCTACCCTCGAAAACTGTTGCGATCCCCTATACTTGTGGGTTATCAAGACTATTTTCTGGCGCCGTTGCCGGGGAGCATAGCTCTATTCTTTGAGTCACTTGGGATTCATATCTGCTTATCATTATGAAGAACTTGAGAGATTCAGAAACCAAGATTTATCCCTCAACTACGAGGGGAGGTAAGGAACTGCCATCTAGCTCTACACTTGATTCACCTTCTGTTCTGAGTAAGCTTGCGACACCTAAGCCTGCTTCTGCTATTGATTCTGATATGTCGCATATTATTGATGATGCCACTTCTGCTATGCATGATACTTATGATGAAACTACTTCTATGCTTGATACAACTGTGCCACTTGGTGAATTTCTTGATGAACAACTTGCTAGGGCTAGAGAGAATGAAATTATTGAAACTCATAATACTGATGAAAGTGATTATGAAGGCTCTCCTAATAAAAATGAATTACCTGTTGTGCCCGAGGGCCATGTTATGGATGAAGAAACTAAAAGAGACTTTCTTGCTTGCAATGATAGAAGTGATCTTAAGAAATTATTAGCTAAGCTTAAACAAAAAACTTTGATTGCTAGAATGAAATATGATCCTGCTTATGCTACTTCACCTATCTTTGTTACTGATAAGGATTATGAATTCTCTATTGATCCTGATATAATTACTTTGGTTGAATCTGATCCTTTTTATGGCTATGAATCTGAAACTGTTGTGGCACATCTTACTAAATTAAATGATATAGCTACCCTGTTCACTAATGATGAGAGAACTCGCTACTTTTATATCCTTAAAATATTCCCGTTCTCATTAAAGGGTGATGCTAAGATATGGTTTAATTCTCTTGATCCTCGTTGTGTGCGTAATCCCCAGGATATGATTTATTACTTCTCTGCTAAATATTTCCCTGCTCATAAGAAACAAGCTGCCTTAAGGGATATATATATAATTTTGTGCAAATTGAAGAAGAGAGTCTCCCAAAAGCTTGGGGGAGGCTTCTCCAATTACTTAATGCTTTGCCTGATCACCCTCTTAAAAAATGAAATACTTGATATCTTTTATAATGGACTAACCGATGCTTCCAGAGATTACCTGGATAGTTCTGCTGGTTCTGTTTTCAGGGAAAGAACACCGGATGAAGCTGAAATTATATTGAATAATATGTCGACAAATGAAAATAATTGGACACTTCCCGAGCCAACTCCTGAGCCTATTCCTAAACCAACTCCTAAGAAAAGGGGTGTTCTATTTCTCAGTCCCGAAGATATGCAAGAGGCAAAGAAATCCATGAATGAAAACGGTATTAAAGCTGAAGATGTTAAGAATTTACCTCCTATTGAAGAAATACATGGTCTTAATTTACCGCCTGTTGAAGAAATATATGGTTTTAATCCATCACCTATTGAAGAAACACATGGTCTTGATAACCCGACACAGGTAGTAAAGGTAAATTCTCTCTATAGATATGATAAAGCTGAAATCCCATTTACTAAGTTTGCTAGCCCATCCTTAGATGAGTTTGATAAATTTATGGTTAAACAAGAAGACTTCAATGCTTATTTTGGTAGAGAATTAAAACACAGTGCTGATATGCTTGAACACTTGGGTGATTATATGGCTAATGTCAAAGGTGAACTTAAACTTATTAGTAAACATGCTTCTATGGTTACCACTCAAGTAGAACAAGTACTTAAAGCTCAAAATTATTTGCTCAATGAATTGAATAGTAATAATAAGGACTATGCTGTTAGAGTGGCTACTAGAACTGGTAAAATGACTCAGGAACCTTTGTACCCTGAAGGCCATCCTAAGAGAATTGAGCAAGATTCTCAGAGAAATAATATAGATGCACCTAGTCCTTCTAAAAGGAAGAAAAAGAAAAATGATAGGACTTTGCATGCTTCTAGTGAACCTATTGCTGAAACACCTGAGAATCCAAATGATATTTCTATTTCTGATGCTGAAACACAATCTGGTAATGAACCTGAAACTAGTGATAATGTTAATGATAATGTTCATGTTAATGCTCAACATAGCAATGATAATGATATAGAAATTAAACCTGCTATTGATCTTGATAACCCACAATCAAAGAATCATCGTTATGATAAGAAAGACTTTGTTGCTAGGAAACACAACAAGGAAAGAGAACCTTGGGTTCAAAAACCCATGCCTTTTCCTCCCAAACCATCCAAGAAAAAGGATGATGAGGATTTTGAGCGCTTTGCTGAAATGATTAGACCTATCTTTTTGCGTATATGATTAACTGATATGCTCAAAATGAATCCTTATGCTAAGTACATGAAAGAAATTGTTACTAATAAAAGAAAGATACCGGAAGCTGAGATTTCCACCATGCTTTCTAATTATACTTTTAAGGGTGGAATACCAAAGAAACTTGGAGATCCAGGAGTACCCACTATACCATGCTCCATTAAAAGAAACTATGTTAAAACTGCTTTATGTGATCTTGGAGCCGGTGTTAGTGTTATGCCTCTCTCTTTATATCGTAGACTTGATTTGAATAAGTTGACACCTACTAAAATATCTTTCCAAATGGCTAATAAATCAACTGCTATACCTGTCAGTATTTGTGAGGATGTGCCTGTTGTGGTTGCAAATGTTACTATTTTAACGGACTTTGTTATTCTTGATATTCCCGAGGACGATAGTATGTCTATTATTCTAGGAAGACCCTTTTTGAATACTGTAGGGGCTGTTATTGATTGCACCAAAGGCAATGTCACTTTTCATGTTAATGGTAATGAGCATACGGTACAATTTCCGAGGAAACAACCTCAAGTCCACAGTATCAATTCTATTGGAAAAATTCCATCGATTATTTTTGGAGGTTTTGAATTTCCTCTTCCTACTGTCAAGAAGAAATATGATATTCTTATTGTTGGGGATGTGCATATCCCCGTTGAGGTAACCTAGTGTTATTCGAAAATTCTCCGGTTCCATGTTATTCGGAATGAGTTTGTTAACAAGACTTGATCAACCTTGTTAATGGATTCCTTTTGATGATCATGAGATGGATGAATTTAGAAAACACAACTCTCTGTACCCTCTTTCTACTTTCTGTTATTTATATTAAATAAAATAAAAATAGTATTTTCTGTCTGTTTTCTGATTATCCGCGCAATATAAAAATACCCCGAAAATAAAAGTTCTCCAAATGTCCTAAAATTTAAGTATGATTTTTCTGGAATATTTGAGAATATTTGGCACCGAGAACACAACAGGGGGGGGGGACTGATACGTCTCGAACATATCTAATTTTTGATTGCTCCATGCTATATTATCTACTGTTTTGGACATTATTGGGCTTTATTATCCACTTTTATATTATTTTTGGGACTAACCTATTAACCGAAGGCCCATCCCAGAATTGCTGTTTTTTTGCCTATTTCAGGGTTTCGAAGAAAAGGAATATCAAACGGAGTCCAAATGGAATGAAACCTTCGGGAACGTGATTTTCTCACCGAACATGATCCAGGGGACTTGGACCCTACGTCAAGAAACAAGGGAGGAGGCCACGAGATAGGGGGGCGCGCCTACCCCTCCCAGGCGCGCCCTCCACCCTCGTGGGCCCCCTGTTGCTCCACCGACGTACTCCTTCCTCCTATATATACCTACGTACCCCCAAACGATGAGATATGGAGCCAAAACCCTAATTCCACCGCCGCAACTTTCTGTATCCACGAGATCCCATCTTGGGGCCTGTTCCGGAGCTCCGCCGGAGGGGGTATCCATCACGGAGGGCTTCTACATCATCACTATAGCCCCTCCGATGAAGTGTGAGTAGTTCACCTCAGAACTACGGGTCCATAGTTATTAGCTAGATGGCTTCTTCTCTCTTTTTGGATCTCAATACAATGTTCTTCCCCTCTCTTGTGGAGATCTATTCAATGTAATCTTCTTTTTGCGGTGTGTTTGTTGAGATCGATGAATTGTGGGTCTATGATCAAGTCTATCTATGAACAATATTTGAATCTTCTCTGAATTCTTTTATGTATGATTGGTTACCTTTGCAAGTCTCTTCAAATTATCAGTTTGGTTTGGCCTACTAGATTGATCTTTCTTGCAACGGGAGAAGTGCTTAGCTTTGGGTTCAATCTTGCGGTGTCCTTTCCCAGTGACAGTAGGGGCAGCAAGGCACGTATTGTATTGTTGCCATTGAGGATAACAAGATGGGGTTTTCTTCATATTACATGAGTTTATCCCTCTACATCATGTCATCTTGCTTAAGGCGTTACTCTGTTTTCATTAACTTAATACTCTAGATGCATGCTGGATAGCGGTTGATGAGTGGAGTAATAGTAGTAGTTGCAGGCAAGATTCGGTCTACTTGTCTCGGACCTGATGCCTATATACATGATCATGCCTAGATATTCTCATAACTATGCTCAATTCTGTTAATTGCTCAACAGTAATTTGTTCACCCACCGTAGAATACTTATGCTCTTGAGAGAAGCCACTAGTGAAACCTATGGCCCCCGGGTCCATCTTCATCCTATTAATCTTCCAATACTTAGTTATTTATTTTGCTTTTATTTTACTTTGCATCTTTATCATAAAAATACCAAAAATGTTATCTTATTATATCTATCAGATCTCACTCTCGTAAGTGGCCGTGTAGGGATTGACAACCCCTTATCGCGTTGGTTGCGAGGATTTATTTGTTTTGTGCAGGTACGAGGGACTCGCGCGTAGCCTCCTACTGGATTGATACCTTGGTTCTCAAAACTGAGGGAAATACTTACGCTACTCTACTACATCATCCCTTCCTCTTCGGGGAAAAACCAACGCAGTGCTCAAGAGGTAGCAAGAAGGATTTCTGGCGCTGTTGCCGGGGAGTCTACGCAAAAGTCAATATACCAAGTACCCATCACAATCCCTATCTCCCGCATTACATTATTTGCCATTTGCCTCTCGTTTTCCTCTCCCCCACTTCACCCTTGCCGTTTTATTCGCCCTCTCTCTCTATCTTCCCTCTGTTTCCCGTTTGCCTCTTTTTGCCCGCTTGCTTTCTGTTTGCTTGTGTGTTGGATTGCTTGCTTGTCGCGATGGCTCAAGATAACACTAAATTGTGTGACTTTACCAATACCAACAACAATGATTTTATTAGCACTCCGATTTCTCCTCTTACCGATGCTGAATCTTGTGAAATTAATGCTGCCTTGCTGAATCTTGTCATGAAAGATCCGTTTTCCGGCCTTCCTAGTGAAGATGCCGCTACCCATCTAAATAGCTTCGTTGATTTGTGTGATATGCAAAAGAAGAAAGATGTGGATAATGATATTGTTAAATTGAAGCTATTTCCTTTTTTGCTTAGAGATCGTGCTAAAGCTTGGTTCTCGTCTTTGCCTAAAAATAGTATTGATTCATGGAATAAGTGCAAAGATGCTTTTATCTCTAAGTATTTTCCTCCCGCTAAGATCATCTCCCTTTGTAACGATATTATGAATTTTAAGTAACTTGATCATGAACATGTTGCACAAGCTTGGGAGAGGATGAAATTAATGATACATAATTGCCCTACTCATGGTTTGAATTTGTGGATGATTATACAAAAAATTTATGCCGGATTGAATTTTGCTTCTAGAAATCTTTTAGATTCGGCCGCGGGAGGCACTTTTATGGAAATCACTTTAGGAGAAGCTACTAAACTCCTAGATAATATTATGGTTAATTATTCTCAATGGCATACTGAAAGATCTACTAATAAAAAGGTGCATGCGATAGAAGAAATTAATGTTTTGAGTGGAAAGATGGATGAACTTATGAAATTATTTGCTAGTAAAAGTGTTTCTTCTGATCCTAATTATATGCCCTTGTCTACTTTGATTGAGAATAATAATGAATCTATGGATGTGAATTTTGTTGGTAGGAATAATTTTGGTAACAACGCGTATAGAGGAAATTTTAATCCTAGGCCTTATCCTAGTAATCCCTCTAATAATTATGGTAATTCCTACAACAATTCTTATGGAAATTATAATAAGATGCCCTCTGATTTTGAATCTAATATTAAAGAATTTATTACTTCGCCAAAGAATTTCAATGCTTTGATTGAAGAAAAATTGCTTAAGATTGATGAGTTGGCTAGGAACGTTGATAGAATTTCTCTTGATGTTGATTCTTTGAAACTTAGATCTATTCCACCTAAGCATGATATCAATGAGTCTCTCAAAGCCATGAGAATTTCCATTGATGAGTGCAAAGAAAGAACCGCTAGGATGCGTGATAAGAAAGATGCCTTTATAAGAGCGTGTTCTTCTAGTTCCTATGAAAATAAAGATGAAGATCTAAAAGTTATTGATGTGTCCCCTATTAAATATTTGTTTTTCAAATAATGATGGGACTGAATATGATCCACCTTTACCTAGAAGGCGTTCCAAGAATTCGGAGTTTTTAGATCTTGATGCTAAAATTGATGAAAGTGGGATTGAAGAAATTAAAACCCTAGATGTTGGTAAACCCACTATTTTGGATTTCAAGGAATTTAATTATGAAAATTGCTCTTTAATTGATTGTATTTGCTTGTTGCAATCCGTGCTAAATTCTCCTCACGCTTATAGTCAAAATAAAGCGTTTACTAAACATATCGTTGATGCCTTGATGCAATCTTATGAAGAAAAACTTGAATTGGAAGTTTCTATCCCTAGAAAACTTTATGATGAGTGGGAACCAACTATTAAAATTAAAATTAAAGATCATGAGTTCTACGCTTTATGTGATTTGGGTGCTAGTGTTTCCACGATTACAAAGACTTTGTGTGATTTGTTAGGTTTCCGTGATTTTGATGATTGCTCTCTAAACGTGCACCTTGCAGATTCCACTATTAAGAAACCCATGGGAAGAATTAATGATGTTCTTATTGTTGCAAATAGGAATTATGTGCCTGTACATTTTATTGTTCTTGACATAGATTGCAATCCTTCATGTCCTATTATTCTTGGTAGACCTTTCCTTAGAACGATTGGTGCAATTATTGATATGAAGGAAGGAAATATTAGATTCCAATTTCCGTTAAGGAAAGGCATGGAACACTTTCCTAGAAAGAAAATTAAATTACCTTATGAATCTATTATGAGAGACACTTATGGATTGCCTACCAAAGATGTTAATACCTAGATCTATTCTTGCTTTTTATGCCTAGCTAGGGGCGTTAAACGATAGCGCTTGTTGGGAGGCAACCCAATTTTATTTTTATTCCTTGCTTTTTGCTCCTGTTTATTAATAAATAATTTATCTAGCCTCTGTTTAAGTTGTGTTTTTTTGTGTTTAATTAGTGTTTGTGCCAAGTAGAACCTTTGGGAAGACTTGGGGAAAGTCTCTATATCTTGCTGTAAAAAACAGAAACTTTAGCGCTCACGAGAACTGCTGCCATTTTTATTTAGAAATTGACATTTAGTTAATTATTTTTGCAGATGATTAATAGATAAATTCCTCACGTTCAGAAATTTATTTTAGAATTTTTGGGGTTCCAGATCTTGCGCTAGCTACAGATTACTACAGGCTGTTCTGTTTTTGACAGATTCTGTTTTTCGTGTGTTGTTTGCTTATTTTGATGAATCTATGGCTAGTAAAATAGTTTATAAACCATAGATAAGTTGGAATACAGTAGGTTTAACACCAATATAAATAAATAACGAGTTCATTACAGTACCTTGAAGTGGTCTTTTGTTTTCTCTCGCTAACGGAGCTCACGAGATTTTCTACTTTAAGTTTTGTGTTGTGAAGTTTTCAAGTTTTGGGTAAAGATTTGATGGATTATGGAACAAGGAGTGGCAAGATCCTAAGCTTGGGGATGCCCATGGCACCCCCAAGATAATCCAAGGACACCTAAAAGCCAAAGCTTGGGGATGCCCCGGAAGGCATCCCCTCTTTTCGTCTACTTCTATCGGTAACTTTACTTGGAGCTATATTTTTATTCACCACATGATATGTGTTTTGCTTGGAGCGTCTTGTATGATTTGAGTCTTTTATTTTTAGTTTACCACAATCATCCTTGCTGTACACACCTTTTGAGATAGCCATACATGATTTGGAATTTGTTAGAATACTCTATGTGCTTCACTTATATCATTTGAATTATATAGTTTTTCTCTAGTACTTCACTTATATCTTTTAGAGCACGGTGGTGGATTTGTTTTATAGAAACTATTGATCTCTCATGCTTCACTTAGATTATTTTGAGAGTCTTGAATAGCATGGTAATTTGCTTAAATAATCCTAATATGCTAGGTGTTCAAGATGAATATTTTTTTTCTTATGAGTGTTTTGAATACTAAGAGAAGTTTGATGCTTGATGATTGTTTTGAGATATGGAGGTAATAATATCAAAGCCGTGCTAGTTGAGTAGTTGTGAAATTGAGAAATGCATGTGTTGAAGTTTGCAAGTCCCGTGGCATGCATGTATGGTAAACGTTGTGTAACAAATTTGAAACATGAGGTGTTATTTGATTGTCTTCCTTATGAGTGGCGGTCGGGGACGAGCGATGGTCTTTTCCTACCAATCTATCCCCCTAGGAGCATGCGCGTAGTGCTTTGGTTTTTGATGACTTGTAGATTTTTGCAATAAGTATGTGAGTTCTTTATGACTAATGTTGAGTCCATGGATTATACGCACTCTCACCCTTCCATCATTGCTAGCCTCTTCGGTACCGTGCATTGCCCTTTCTCACATTGAAAGTTGGTGCAAACTTCGCCGGTGCATCCAAACCCCGTGATATGATACTCTCTTTCACACATAAACCTCCTTATATCTTCCTCAAAACAGCCACCATACCTACCTATTATGGCATTTCCATAGCCATTCCGAGATATATTGCCATGCAACTTTCCACCATTCTGTTCAAAATGACACATTCATCATTGTCATATTGCTTAGCATGATCATGTAGTTGACATAGTATTTGTGGCAAAGCCACCATTCATAATTCTTTCATACATGTCACTCTTGGTTCATTGCATATCCCGGTACATCGCCGGAGGCATTCATATAGAGTCATATCTTGTTCTAAGTATCAAGTTGTAATCATTGAGTTATAAATAAATAGAAGTGTGATGATCATCATTAATAGAGCATTGTCCTCCCCCCAAAAAAGAGAAAGGCCAAATAAAAAAAGGAAAGGCCAAATAAGAAAAAGAAAAAAGAAAGAGAAGGGACAATGCTACTATCCTTTTTCCACACTTGTGCTTCAAAGTAGCACCATAATCTTCATGATAGAGAGTCTTTTGTTTTGTCACTTTCATATACTAGTGGGAATTTTTCATTATAAAACTTGGCTTGTATATTCCAACAATGGGCCTCCTCAAGTGCCCTAGGTCTTTGTGAGCAAGCAAGTTGGATGCACACCCACTTAGTTTCTTTTGTTGAGCTTTCATACATTTATAGCTCTAGTGCATCCATTGCATGGCAATCCCCACTCCTTGCATTAACATCAATCGATGGGCATCTCCATAGCCCGTTGATTATCCTGGTTGATGTGAGACTTTCCCCTTTTTTGTCTTATCCACATAACCCCCATCATCATATTCTATTCCACCCATAGTGCTATATCCATGGCTCACGCTCATGTATTGCGTGAAAGTTTATATGTTTGAGATTACTAAAGTATGAAACAATTGCTTGGCTTGTCATCGGGGTTGTGCATGATGAGAGCATTCTTGTGTGACGAAAATGGAGCATGACTAAACTATATGATTTTGTAGGGATGAACTTTCTTTGGCCATGTTATTTTGAGAGGACATAATTGCTTAGTTAGTATGCTTGAAGTATTATTATTTTTTATGTCAATTTGAACTTTTATCTTGAATCTTTCGGATCTGAATATTCATACCACAATTAAGAAAAAATACATTAAAATTATGCCAAGTAGTAGTCCGCATCAAAAATTCTGTTTTTATCATTTACCTACTCGAGGACGAGCAGGAATTAAGCTTGGGGATGCTTGATACGTCTCCAACGTATCTATGATATTTGATTGCTCCATGCTATATTATCTACTGTTTTGGACATTATTGGGCTTTATTATCAACTTTTATATTATTTTTGGGACTAAACTATTAACCGAAGGCCCAACCCAGAATTGCTGTCTTTTTTGCCTATTTCAGGGTTTCGAAGAAAAGGAATATCAAACGGAATGAAACCTTCGGGAACGTGATTTTCTCACCGAACATGATCCAGGGGACTTGGACCCTACGTCAAGAAACAAGGGAGGAGGCCATGAGGTAGGGGGCGCGCCTACCCCCCAGGCACGCCCTCCACCCTCGTGGGCCCCCCTGTTGCTCCACCAACGTACTCCTTCCTCCTATATATACCTACGTACCCCCAAACGATCAGATACGGAGCCAAAACCCTAATTACACCGCCGCAACTTTCTGTATCCACGAGATCTGATGTCTACTACACAACCTTCTTCTTGTAGACGTTGTTGGGCCTCCAAGTGCAGAGGTTTGTAGGACAGTAGCAAATTTCCCTCAAGTGGATGACCTAAGGTTTATCAATCCGTAGGAGGCGTAGGATGAAGATGGTCTCTCTCAAGCAACCCTGCAACCAAATAACAAAGAGTCTCTTGTGTCCCCAACACACCCAATACAATGGTAAATTGTATAGGTGCACTAGTTCAGCGAAAAGATGGTGATACAAGTGGTATATGGATGGTAGATAAAGGTATTTGTAATCTGAAATTATAAAAACAGCAAGGTAACTAATGATAAAAGTGAGCGTAAATGGTATTGCAATGTGTTGAAACAAGGCCTAGGGTTCATACTTTCGCTAGTGTAAGTTCCCTCAACAATACTAACATAATTGGATCACATAACTATCCCTCAACATGCAACAAAGAGTCACTCCAAAGTCACTAATAGCGGAGAACGAACGAAGAGATTATGGTAGGGTGCGAAACCACCTCAAAGTTATTCTTTCCAATCAATCCGTTGGGCTATTCCTATAAGTGTGACCATCATCCCTAGAGTTTGTACTAGAATCACACCTTAAGACACAAATCAATCAAAACCTTAATGTCACCTAGATACTCCAATGTCACCTCAAGTATCCGTGGGTATGATTATACGATATGCATCACACAATCTCAGATTCATCTATTCAACCAATAGATAGGACCTCAAAGAGTGCCCCAAAGTTTCTACCGGAGAATCACGACAAAAACGTGTGCCAACCCCTATGCATAGGTTCATGGGTGGAACCCGCAAGTTGATCACCAAAACATACATCAAGTGAATCGTGTGGTATCCCATTGTCACCACAGATACGCACGGCAAGACATACATCAAGTGTTCTCAAATCTTTAAAGACTCGATCCGACAATATAACTTCAAAGGGGAAAGTCAATCCATTACAAGAGAGTAGAGGGGGGAAGAAACATCATAGGATCCAAATATAATAGCAAAGCTCGCGATACGTCAAGATCGTATCATCTCAAGAACACGAGAGAGAGGGATCAAACACATAGCTACTGGTATATACCCTCAGCCCTGAGGGAGAACTACTCCCTCCTCGTCATGGAGAGCACCGGGAGGATGAAGATGGCCACCGGAGAAGGATTCCCCCCTCCGGCAGGGTGCCGGAATGGGTCTAGATTGGTTTTCGGTGGCTACGGAGGCTTCTGGCGGCGGAACTCCCGATCTATTGTGCTCCTCGATGTTTTTAGGGTATATGGAGATATATAGGCGGAAGAAATACGTCAGGGGGGCCACAAGGGGCCCACAAGGTTGGAGGGCGCCCAGGAGGGGTGGGCGTGCCCCCTGCCTCGTGGCCTCCTCGTAGATCCCCCGACATGCACTCCAAGTCTTCTGGGCTTCTTTCCTTCCAAAAATGAGTTCCGTGAAGTTTCAGGTCAATTGGACTCCGTTTGATTTTCCTTTTCTTTGAAACCCTAAAACAGGGTAAAAACAGAAACTGGCACTGGGCTCTGGGTTAATAGGTTAGTCCCAAAAATGATATAAAAGTGTATAATAAAGCCCATAAACATTCAAAACAGTAGATAATATAGCATGGAGCAATCAAAAATTATAGATACGTTGGAGACGTATCAAGATCCCATCTTGGGGCCTGTTCTGGAGCTCTGCCGGAGGGGTTATCCATCACAGAGGGCTTCTACATCGTCACCATAGCCCCTCCGATGAAGTGTGAGTAGTTCACCTCAGACCTACGGGTCCATAGTTATTAGCTAGATGGCTTCTTCTCTCTTTTTGGATCTCAATACAATGTTCTCCCCCTCTCTTGTGGAGATCTATTCGATGTAATCTTGTTTTTGCGGTGTGTTTGTTGAGACTGATGAATTGTGGGTTTATGATCAAGTCTATCTATGAACAATATTTGAATCTTCTTTGAATTCTTTTATATATGATTGGTTATCTTTGCAAGTCTCTTCGAATTATCAGTTTGGTTTGGCCTACTAGATTGATCTTTCTTGCAATGGGAGAAGTGCTTAGCTTGGGTTCAATCTTGCGGTGTCCTTTCCCAGTGACAGTAGGGGCAGCAAGGCACGTATTGTATTGTTGCCATCGAGGATAACAAGATGGGGTTTTCTTCAT